>NW_024070211.1:38662767-39000028 GCF_014754425.2 Oryx dammah | reverse complement strand
TATAGTAAAGTTGCAGGATATAAAATCAACACACAGAAATCCCTTGCATTCCTATACACTAATAATGAGAAAGTAGAAAAAGAAATTAAGGAAACAATTCCATTCACTATTGCAACAAAAAGAATAAAATACTTAGGAATATATCTACCTAAAGAAACTAAAGACCTATATATAGAAAACTATAAAACACTGATGAAAGAAATCCATTTCCATTTAGAAAACAATTTGAGAAAATCCCAAACTTAGCAGGGTGTTTCTTTGTTCAGCTTTGTTAACATACTATGTCATGACTCCTAGGAAGACTAGTCCCACTGCACGCCCTGGTTTTTCACTACTGGTCACCACAATGGGGAACTGCTGGGTGGAATGAGTTCTCCCGGAGCCCAGAGCAGGCATCCCTGTGTAGCACAATCTGCTGCACGCCTGGGCAGCAACCGAGGGCACTTTGAATCTGTCAGGCAGTGGCAATCACACAATAGCGCTGGAGGTTGTAAATATTTGATTTGCTCGCCTGCAGTCGTTAGTCTAAATTTTAGATTACCCAAATGCTCCCTATATAAATAATAATCAGACCCTTTGTCAGAAATAGTTTGTTTCCTTAAGGTAAAAATTAATAAAATGCAAATTTAATTAGAACGTTTCTTGATACAAAGATCAATGATAATGCTTAAGGTATGAATGTGATATTATTAGTGCATAGAATTGATATATTTTCTATTGAAGCAGTGAATCTATTTTTTTTTGTTGTTGTTGATACTAACGTGTAGAAAAAGTGATTTCCTTTTGAAAACTCAAATACAGGGCCATCAAGATTCCATTTTGAAGCAAAGTGATCATGTTTAATATTAGGTTCAAGGGGGTGAAAATAAGCTGAGTTTCCATCTCTGTTGAAAATTTGAGTAATACTTTCAATTAACTCTTTATTTGGTCCTTGGTTAACAAAAGAGCTTAGTATTTTGTAAATGGATTAATAAGACCAAGCTATGTGTAATTACATGTGTTCTCTATTATAAATAAAACTGTCTTCTGGTATGGCTCTCCTCAGTAATATTTTGTTGGAAAAATGAAGGAATGCTAAATGTATTCTCTAGTTTTTAAAAGCTTCATATTTTAAATGCTTGTTAAATCAAGGAAGAAAGTGATTTTAAACTGTGAAGGAAAATGGACAGCCTCTCATGAAATTAGGGCACATGAATGTAGGCTTTTAATGTTCCTTTTTCTAAACATCTGTCAATATTTTTATTTTTCTTCTTACTATCAATCAATCAATCAATCAGCTAAAGGACTTTTAGAGATGATGCTATTCATCATATCACTCTCAGCAGAAATTGCCTCACAAAGAGGAAGCTGTGATAGCATAAGAACTGGAAATATCCATGTTCAGCATACATCTACTCCAATATTCTATCATGCTCCTAAATGCATTTTCTCTAATGAGTGAAATTATCCAATAATTCAGTTTTTAGATTGTATTTACCTTTCTGTGGGTTGTTTTGTTTTTGTGCACTTTCTCTTTATCAATTTCTCTTCATGCAGGTGCAACATTATTACTTCCCACTACTGTGGAAGTTGCAGAAACTAGAAAACATATGTTTTAGTCAGCTGCTCCTCTCTTTCAGCAGGCATTTTGCCGAAAGGACAGGAATTATGCAATCGTTGCTCCCAACTAACACCCACATGGGCAAATACAGGCCTAATTTTGCTGTCAGTGGCACAATTTGTTGCTCAAGCATGAATTGAAATGGTCACAACTCCTGGTACAGAAAACATTCTTTTATTTTGTATCATGGGGATAACTCCTCCACCTTAGCTGGTTGGTCTGCTTTAGAGTGGCTGTTCTCAAGGTGTGTTCTTAGGACCACCAGAGCATCCCTAAGACTTTACTCAGAGTCTGTGAGGTTCAATTTCTTTGTACATACCAACAAAAAAACAACACATTCAACAAATTCGATGTAAAAACAAAAATGAAAATCCAGCTGTCTTCTGTTAAAGTAGACATTGAATAGATTTTACAAATATGTAAGATAATGCTACTCTCTTTTTTGAAAATATATAGTTATTTTTCATTAAAATGTTTACTATTTTGCATATTATAGAGAATACATATACTTCTGTCATTTTCAATGACATAAATAAATATTTTTAAAGGCAATAGTATTAATTTCTAGTATGATAAATATTGATGGATATAACTGAAACAAAAAAAAGTTCTTTTGGTTTCTCAATTTTTAACAGTGTAAAGGGATCCCCAAACCAAAAGGTTGGAGAACTGAATCTCTAGAGAATGTCTCCTACCAAGTGAAGCAGAAGGAAAAACTATTTTTCTCTTTAAAATAAATATCTGAATAAATACACTTCTGGGTTTATTGGCTCATGCATATATTTGAATATAGTCTCCATGGCCCTAAACAGTATAAAGTTTTGAGAATATCATTGTTAAAAATCAACAAAAATATTTTGAACATAAAGTATATATTTTTATTCTAATCTAACATAAACTGCTATGTAAGTTAAATTAACACTAACATTTCCAAATTATTCCCTTGGTGTTATGTGAATTGCATAGTAAAATGTTATGAGTATTCAGAATTATGACCCAAACATATTTTAACATGCTGTCACTTCCACACTACCCTTATTCCTCATTTGCCATTGCTGTTGCTTATTTCTTTACTGTGTTGCTGCTGCTGCTGCTAAGTCACTTCAGTCGTGTCTGACTCTGCGCAACCCCATAGATGGCAGCCCACCAGGCTCCCCCATCCCTGGGATTCTCCAGGCAAGAACACTGGAGTGGGTTGCCATTTCCTTCTCCAGTGCAGGAAAGTGAAAAGTGAAAGTGAAGTCGTTCAGTCATGTCCGACTCTTTGCGATCCCGTGGACTGCAGCCTACCAGGCTCCTCCGTCCATGGGATTTTCCAGGCAAGAGTATTGGAATGGGTTGCTATTGTGTTAGGCATCCAATTTCTTTTTTGAATCAAGTTACTTTTTAAAAAATCTGTTGCATGTTAGTCAGATTTGTTCCTTCCAAAGACTAGAAATATTCTGTAGAAAGATTTATGCTCCAATTTGTTGACCTTAAAATACAAAATATGGTAATGCACAGTAGGTACAAAACTAATGCTTACTAAATGAACTCTGTGCTGTGTGCTTAGTGTCTCAGCTGTGTCTGACTCTTTTCTTCCCCATGGACTGTAGCCTGCCGGACTCGTTTGTCCACGGGGATTCTCCAGGCAGGAAAGCTGTATTGGATTGCCATGCCCTCCTCCAGGAGATCTTCCCAACCCAGGGATTGAACCCAGGTCTCCTGCATTGCAGGTAGATTCTTTACAGCTGAGCCACCAGGGAAGTCTTTACCAACTATTATAAAACTTACTTGTTGCAATTAGCGTTACACTGAATAAACTACTAATTATTTTCTTTTGGGGAAGTTGCGTGAACATTGATTAGATTTGTGTGACTAGATTGTTTTTGCAGTCCTCTTGCTTTCTAAACTTAATGGAAATTTGACTTTTCAGAAATTTGAGCTTTTTATTGCTTCCCTCAAATTCAAATTATAAGCTATGATTTCAAACTATAAGTTTGTATATATGCATCTGAGTCTGTGTGTGTTGTTTTGTTTTCTGTGTTCCCTTTCTCAAGATACAGATTTGAAAACATATCTGTGAAGTATGTATTTCATGAATTTTAAATAATTGATACCAATAAATTTTAAATATGTGATACCATGGAGATTGGATGACTCAGTGAAATCAAGTAGTTAGCAAAACTGTTCTTTGCTTAAAATCTTGGTAAAATTGGCCAGGTCTAGACCAGTATAGAAAGACTCTCATTTTAAAGTCATCTCAAGGGGAAAAATTATTTTGGATTAGGCAAGCTGATTATTTTTTTCTTTCAGAAGTATCTTCCAAAAAATAATTGTTCATTTTTCAAAACCATTTTGACACTGGATGTAGCTTACACAGAATTAAGGATAAAATGATTGGGAGTTAAACCTCAAACAGCAGGAGTGGGAACGTCTGGTCGAAGATGTGGCATAGAAAGTTCATGAGCATCCATAGTTCTGCCTAATTGGAAGCATTTTGAAAGTGAATTCAAGCTTGAAACCACAAGTCTGTGGTATAAGAAAGCAAAGCTAGTAGTTAAAGGGAGGGGAGGGGGGATGAAATAGAGAAAGAGAAATAAGCTATGGTGATGCACAGAGAGGAAAGTCATTCCTATCTCTTTAAAGTTGTGTAAATCAGAATTTAAAGCAGTTTCATAAGCAGAAACTGAGACTTCCCTGTCACTAATAAATTCTCTGATTAAAAAAATGGCAGTGATTTTAGCATAGACATGAGAGTTAAAAGGAAGATCAGCAAAATTATCTGAAAGAAGACTATCAAGACAAATTCTTCACCCAGGTAATTCTTAGTGATATGGGATGTAAAGCCAATATGATTTGTGAGTATTCATATATAGTTGACTGATACCATATACAATTATATTGTATTTTATAAACTATTACCAATATTTCTCAATCTCTTTTTCATTGTCAGCCCCATAAGAAGAAAAATTAAATTAAAAGTTAATTTGTCCCTAATGAGAGAAATTGAATACTAAGGAGTAAGGTTTTGCTGATTAAAATTGAACTTTGGAGGGTTACAAACAATTGTAATATGTAAGATTAACAGGGCTCTCCCCTACCAACTTTCACTCCTTTGGGGCAGTTATTCTCAGTTATTTTCTGGTATTCAGTTCAGTTCAGTTGCTCAGTCGTGTCTGACTCTGCGACCCCATGAGCATGCTAGGCCTTCCTGTCCATCACCAACTCCCAGAGTCCACCCAAACCCATGTCTATTGAGTCGATGATGCCATCCAACCATTTCATCTTTGGTTGTCCCATTCTCCTCCTACCCTCAATCTTTCCCAGCATCAAGGTTTTTTCAAATGAGTCAGCTCTTCATATCAGGTGGCCAAAGTAATGGAGTTTCAGCTTCAACATCAGTCCTTCCAAAGAACACCCAGGACTGATCTCCTTTAGAATGGACTGATTGGATCTCCTTGCTGTCCAAGGGACTCTCAAGAGTCTTCTCCAACACCACAGTTCAAAAGCATCAATTCTTCAGCTCTCAGCTTTCTTTATAGTCCAACTCTCGCATCCATACATGACTGTTGGAAAACCCATAGCCTTGACTAGACAGACCTTTGTTGGCAAAGTGATGTCTCTGCTTTTGAATATGCTGTCTAGGTTGGTCATAACTTTCCTTCCAAGGAGTAAGTGTTTTTTAATTTTATGGCTAAAATCACCATCTGCAGTGATTTTGGAGCCCTAAAAAATAAAGTCTCTCACTGTTTCACTGTTTCCCCATCTATTTGCCATGAAGTGATAGGACCAGATGCCACGATCTTCGTTTTCTGTTGAGCTTTAAGCCAACTTTTTCACTGTCCTCTTTCATTTTCATCAAGAGACCCTTTAGTTCTTCTTTACTTTCTGCCATAGGGTGGTGTCATCTGCATATATGAGGTTATTGATATTTCTCCCAGCAAGCTTGATTCCAGCTTGTGCTTCCTCAAGACCAGTGTTTCTCATGATGTACTCTGCATATAAGTTAAATGAGCAGGGTGACAATATACAGCCTTGCTGTACTCCTTTTCCTATTTGGAACCAGTCTTTTGTTCCATGTCCAATTCTAACTGTTGCTTCCTGACCTGCATATAGGTTTCTCAAGAGGCAGGTCAGGTGGTCTGGTATTCCCATCTCTTTCAGAATTTTCCACAGTTTCTTGTGGTCCACACAGTCAAAGTCTTTGGCATAGTCAATAAAGCAGAAATAGATGTTTTTCTGGAACTCTCTTGCTTTTGTGATGATCCAGTGGGTGTTGGCAATTTGGTCTCTGGTTCCTCTGCCTTTTTCTGGTGTTAATCATTTCCAAATCCCTCCAATTACAGATTAAAAGAAGTAAGATGAGTTACCCTCTATAAACCTATTTTGTCACTCTCGCATGCATGCATGCTAAGTTGCTTCAATCATGTCCGACTGTTTGTGAACCTATGGACTGTATACTGCCAGGCTCCTCTGTCCATGGGATTCTCCAGGCAAGGACACTGGACTGGGTTGTCATCTCATCCTCCAGGGAATTTTCCGATCCACGAATCCAACCTACATCTCTTAGGTCTCCTGAATTGAAAGGCAGGTTCCTTACCAGTAGTGCCACCTGGAAGCCCTTTAAGACTCTTAAATGGAGTTATCTGCCTGCACTTGCTCCTCTCTAGATAGGAGCTGAGCTATGTCTGAAAGGAAACCCAAGAAAGGAGAAGTGTTCCTCTTCCCATAGATGTTGTCTGGGAGAAAGCCAACCAGTAGATACCAAGAGAAAAGTACTGATATGGGAAGTGTCTAAATAGGGAAATAGTATAAACACTAGGTGATCAAATCTAAGTGGTCATCTGAGATGTGAAGCCAAGCAGCAAACCCTCATTCTAGAGACATTAACTATGTGGAGGGTTGGAAGTCCTTCACACTTCAACACATCATATATTTTAAGAACAATTATGATCAACTTTTCTTTCAGATCTTGGTCTTTTTTGGTGGTTTGATAGCTCATTTATTTGTTTATTGATTTATATATTTTGTGCATATTTTAGTTTGTCTTTCATTGAGGTAACACTGGTTTATGATATTATATACGCTGCATGTGAACAACATTATATTTCTATTTCTGTATACCATATAGTGTGCTGACCACACTCTGGGTAATCTGTCACCATATTTTTGATTCCCTTTATCCATTTAGTGTTCCTGCCTCTGTCCCTTTTCCTCTGGTAACTACTTCTCTGTTCTCTAGATCTACATGTTTGCTTTTGCTTGTTTTGGTTTGTTCATTTATTTTGTTTTGTTTATCTGCCATGTGAAACCATACAATATTTGTCTCTTTCAGTCTAACTTATTTCACTTAGCACAATACATTCAAGGTCCATCCATATTGTTGCAAATGGCAAGACTTCATCTTTTTTCAAATAGCTGAATAGTAAGTATTTCATTGTATATAGATGCCACATCTTCTCTATCCATTTGTAATTCAAGCCAATGCCCTGACTGGTAATGACAAAGAAGCTGAAGTTGAATGGTTCTGTGAAGACCTACAAGGTCGTTTAGAACTAACACCCAAAAAAGATGTCCTTTCCATTATAGGGGACTGGAATGCAAAAATAGGAAGTCAAGAAAAACCTGGAACAACAGGAAAATTTGGCCTTGGAGTACAGAAGGAAACAGGGCAAAGGCTAATAGAGTTTTACCAAGAGAACGCATAGGTCATAGAAAACACTCTCTTCCAACAACACAAGAGAATAGTCTACACATGGACATTACCAGATGGCCAACACTGAAATCAGATTGATTATGTTCTTTGCAGCCAAAGATGGAGAAGCTCTATAGTCAGCAAAAACAAGACCAGGAGCTGACTGTGGCTCAGATCATGAACTCTTTATTGCCAAATTCAGACTTAAGTTGAAGAAAGTGGGGAAAACCACTAGACCATTTAGGTATGACCTAAATCAAATCACTTACAATTATACAGTGGAAGTGACAAATAGACTTAAGGGACTAGATCTGATAGACAGAATGTCTGATGAACTATGGATGGAAGTTCATGATATTGTACAGGAGACAGGGATCAAGACCATCCCCAAGAAAAAGAAATGCAAAAACCAAAATGGCTGTCTGAGGAGGCCTTACAAATAGCTGTGAAAAGAAGAGAAGCCAAAAGCAAGGGAGAAAAGGAAAAATATACCCATATGAATGCAGAGTTCCAAAGAATAGCAAGGAGAGATAAGAAAGCCTTCCTCAGTGATCAGTGCAAAAAAATAGAGGAAAAAAACAAAATGGGAAAGACTAGAGATCTCTTCAAGAAAATTAGAGACACCAAGGAAACATTTCATGCAAAGATGGGCTCAATAAAGGACAGAAATGGTATGGATCTAACAGAAGCAGAAGATATTAAGAAGAGGTGGCAAGAATACACAGAAGAACTATACAAAAAAGATCTTCATGACCCACATAATCACGATGATGTGATCACTCACCTAGAGCCAGACATCCTGGAATGTGAAGTCAAGGGGGCCTTAGGAAGCATCACTATGAACAAAGCTAGTGGAGGTGATGGAATTGCAGTTGAGCTGTTTAAAATCCTAAAAGATGATGCTGTGAAAGTGCTGCATTCAATATGCCAGCAAATGTGGAAAATTCAGCAGTGGCCACAGGACTGGAAAAGGTCAGTTTTCATTTCAATCTCAAAGAAAGGCAATGCCAAAGAATGCTCAAACTACCGCACGATTGCACTCATCTCACACGCTAGTAAAGTAATGCTCAAAATTCTCCAAGCCAGGCTTCAGCAATATGTGAACCGTGAACTTCCAGATGTTCAAGCTGATTTTCGAAAAGGCAGAGGAACCAGAGATCAAATTGCCAACATCTGCTGGATCATTGAAAAAGAAAGAGGATTCCAGAAAAACATCTATTTCTGCTTTATTGACTATGCCAAAGCCTTTGACTGTGTGGATCACTATAAACTGTGGAAAATTCTGAGAGAGATGGGAATACCAGATCACCTGACCTGCCTCTTGAGAAATCTGTATGCAGGTCAGGAAGCAACAGTTAGAATTGGACATGAAACAACAGACTGGTTCCAAATAGGAAAAGGAGTACGGCCAGGCTG
Source organism: Oryx dammah (assembly GCF_014754425.2). NCBI lineage: Eukaryota > Metazoa > Chordata > Mammalia > Artiodactyla > Bovidae > Oryx > Oryx dammah. Next base: position 38,991,335 of record NW_024070211.1, on the reverse strand, counting down.
TATATTGTCACCCCGCTTATTTAACTTATATGCAGAGTACATCATGAGAAACACTGGTCTTGAGGAAGCACAAGCTGGAATCAAGCTTGCTGGGAGAAATATCAATAACCTCATATATGCAGATGACACCACCCTTATGGCAGAAAGTAAAGAACTAAAGAGCATCTTGATGAAGGGAAAGAGGAGAGTGAAAAAGTTGGCTTAAAGCTCAACATTCAGAAAATGAAGATCATGACATCTGGTCCCATCACTTTATGGTAAATAGATGGGGAAACAGTGGAAACAGTGAAAGACTGTTTTCTTTTGGGCTCCAAAATCATTGCAGATGGTGACTGCAGCCATGAAATTAAAAAAACGCTTACTCCTTGGAATGAATGTTATGACCAACCTAGACTGTATATTCAAAAGCAGAGACATTACTTTATAAACAAAGGTCTGTCTAGTCAAGGCTATGGTTTTTCCAGTAGTCATGTATGGATGTGAGAGTTGGACTTTGAAGAAAGCTGAGCACTGAATAATTGATGCTTTTGAACTGTGGTGTTGGAGAAGACTCTTGAGAGTCCCTTGGACTGCAAGGAGATCCAACCAGTCCATCTTAAAGGAGATCAGTCCTGGGTGTTCATTGGAAGGACTGATGTTGAAGGTGAAACTCCAATACTTTGGCCACCTCATGCGAAGAGCTGACTCATTGGAGAAGACCCTGATGCTGGGAAAGATTGAGGGCAGGAGGAGAAGTGGAGAACAGAGGATGAGATGGGTGGATGGCATCACCGACTCAGCGGACATGAGTTTGAGTAAACTCTGGGAGTTGGTGATGGACAGGGAGGCCTGGCATTCAGCAGTCCGTGGGGGTAGCAAAGAGTTGGACATGACTGAGCATCTGAACTGAGCTGATTGCAAGTAATACTGTAAGGAACACAGTGTGCATGAATCTTTTCAAATTAATGTTTTTGCCTTCTTCAGATAAATACCAGAAGTGGAATTTGTGGGTCATATAGTAGTTCTATATTTAATTCTTTGAGGAATCTCAGCACTATCTTCCATAGAGGCTGCATCAGTTTACATCCCACCAACAGTGTATAAGTGTTTCCTTTTCACCACATCCATGCCAACTCTGGTTATTTCTTGCCTTTTTGATAATAGCCATTCTAATGGCATAAACTGATATCTCAGTGTGGTTCTCTTTAGGTCTTGTAGTTTTTTTGAAGACTGAGATAGTCATATTTGGGTCCCATTTTCTTTTGGGAGAAATTAACTTGTGGCTCAGCTGGTAAAGAATCTGCCTGCAATGTGGGAGACCTGAGTTCGATCCCTGGGTTGGGAAGATCCCCTGGAGAAGGGGAAGGCTACCCACTTCAGTATTCTGCCCTGGAGAATTCCATGGACTATACAGTCCATGGGGTCGCAAAGAGTCAGCCACGACTGAATGACTTTCACTTTGACTTTACTTTCCTTTTGGGAACAGATGCTATGACCCTTCTCTTCATTGTGCCTCCTTTCTTATTTTCCTTGAATTTCCTTATTTGCCTCAAAATTGCCAGTCTGTGCTTGTGAATGGCTTCCCTGGTGGCTCAGATGTTAAATAATCTGCCCGCAATGCAGGTAGAGCCAGGTTCAATCCCTGGGTCAGGAAGATCCCCTGGAGAAGGACAGGGCAACCCACTACACTATTCTTGCTTGGAGAATTCCATGGACAGAGGAGCCTGGCAAGCTATAGTACATGGGGTTGCAAAGAGTCGGACATGACTGAGCGACTAACACAACCACAACAATACTTGTGAAATGTTTAGTGTGTTTCTAAGTCTTCTCTGTCATCTGAGATTCAATTGCTATCTCCTTAGCAACAGAAAAATTTCATTCTTTCTCATGAGAATCATCTCTTGTCAAACTCATCAAATGAGTTTGTCAAAGAAAAGTGTAAGCAGTTGAATCAATGCTGTTATCACCAAAAAATAAACTTCTAACTCTACACTAATTATAAATAGATTTTATCCCCTTATGTAAGAAGCAGAGGGACATTTTCAAGTATGTTAACTGATTTCCTGCTATTGATGAAAAACACTCTGGACTGCTTATTTCTCCAGAGCAAATGTTTAAACTACATTAATAATTTCTGGATTACTAAAGATCAGATTAAAAAATATGTTCTAAGAAATTTGTTTGGACTTCTATGACTTCTATGAATAATTTCTCACGATTGTATGGTGGTACATCCCCACTAGTAGTTTCTTATAACATGGGCACATAGTGTAGTCTAATTCTTTATGTTTACTTATTTTTATGTTTATTTTTTCTACTAGCACAGAAAATCACTTTTGAAGAAAAGGATGTAATTTAATTCAAACCCACTGATTAAATTCCATGGGATGTGGTTTTCCAGAAAAAGAACTTGGAAGAAGATGAATTTTGAATTTTGTATAGAAAGTGGAACCAACAAAAGGATCTCAGTAGAAGACTGCTGACTCCACCTCTACTGGAAGATGAAATTGAGAACCACTCTCATTCCCTCCCTCACTCTCACTCTTTCTTTCTTTGGGTGGCAAGGATTTGATACGTGTTATTGCATGAGCGAAAGTGGTTTAATTTCCTCATAAAGTTGCCTTCTATAGGATGAGAGGATAAATGGCAAAATTGATCTCAAAGGGGAATTAAAAACATGTGGACCATCTCAGAATTTCAAACTCTAAACTTAACATGGAGATGAAACATCCCAGAAACAATGCTCAGGGGAACTGACTGAGTTCCAGATATAAGAACTAGGGGGCAGTAACACTGAAGGAAGTAGTGCTGAAGCATTCTCCTCGGTGGGAGACAAGTGATAACTCAGGACATCCATAGTTTGGTTGGTATAAGAGGTGCCTTCACTCAACCATTAGATGTGCCATCTTTAGAGAAATGCATGAAACTCAGTTCTGTCTGGTATAGAGGAATCAGTTAAACCTGGCAGAGTTCCAGGAGATAATGAGTTTTGTTGCCTTGCTGCTGCTGCTGCTGCTAAGTCGCTTCAGTCGTGTCTGACTCTGTGCGACCCCAGACTCCGCCGTCCCTGGGATTCTCCAGGCAAGAACACTGGAGTGGGTTGCCATTTCCTTCTCCAATGCATGAAAGTGAAATGTCAAAGTGAAGTCATTCAGTCGTGTCCGACTCTTCGCGACCCCATGGATTGCAGCCCACCAGGCTCCTCCATCCATGGGATTTTCCAGGCAAGAGTACTGGAGTGGGGTGCCATTGCCTTCTCCGTTGCCTTGCACCTACAGTCAATTTTAAATATTTTCAGATGTACTTTAAAGCTATTGATATTATGAAAAATATAAATCATATATATATTATCTCATGTACATATAATTTTGCTCTTGATGATTTTTGTATGACCCAAATTAACATTATTCAATAATGCCCCTAAATTACCTTTCTTTTTTTGCCCAAGTGACATTTCATCTTTCATGAACAAGCATTTCAAATTATAATACTGGTAGCACGTCTTCCAGGGAACAGTTCAGTTGTGGCAGCATTGCCATATTGATAGAATACTGTCCAAGCAATTTTTTTGAATATTTTATCTCATTTTCCCCTTACTGTTTAGTGAAAATGAATGATTAGAAAATGGAAAAATATGATTATTACTTTAAATAATTTGTTGCATAGATCTCCTAATCAACATTGTTGAGGCAAAGATGGAGGGGGCATTAAAGATTTGAAATTTTAGGACGAGTAATTGTACATTTAACTATGAAAAAAAGAATAAAAATTTAAAGCTCTGAGTCTGGATAATACTAAGAAGATAGGATTCTTACATTATATGGGTTACTATCTCATGTTATTGTCTCATCATAGGGCTTCCCTGGTGGCTCAGCTGGTAAAGAATCTGCTTGCAATGCAGGAGACCTGGGTTCAATCCCTGAGCTGGGAAGATCCCCTGGAGAAGGGAACGGCTACCCACTCCAGTATTCTGGCCTGGAGAATTTCACAGACTGTTATAGTCCACAGGGTTGCAGAAAGTCAGACACAACTGAACAACTTTCAGTTTCACCTCATATGTTACACTGGGGTAAATTCAAAATTGATAAAATACTTTTAAAAATTAAAACATAAGAGAAGAAATTATGAGAAAAATTCTTTTATTACACCAGAGTGAGAAAGGTCTTTCTGACACAAAAGCCAGACACTTCAAAGAAAAGATTGATTATTATAGAAACTGCAATGCAAAATCAACTATAAACAAATTAAACAAATATTTTAATTCATATCAAAGCAAAAGAACTATGATATCTAATTAGTTTTATGTCCCTAATATGTGTAAAAAATCCAACAATTGACAAGAAAAAGATAAAAGTAGTCATAGAAAAATAGGCAAAGAATAAGAGGAATGCTCTCTACTATATATTTTCAAAAAGATTTTTTTTTGATGTGGATTATTCTTGAAGTCATTGTTGAATTTGTTACAATATTGCTTCTGTTTTAAGTTTTGAGATTTTGGCCACGAGGTATGTGGGGTCTTAGCTCCCCAACCAGGGATGGAACACATAGCCCCTGCATTGGAAGATGAAGTCTTAACCACTGGACTACCAGGGAAGTCCCTCCACTACTTAAGAGGAAATATTTTTCAGAAGCCTCCTGCAGACTTTCCTTCACCTTAGCCCTGATTGGATTATGTATGTATTATCAAGACAAAGGGACAAGTGTGTGTCATTATGGGTTTAATTAAATCATCTAATGGATTTTGGACAGTTAGCCATAGTGAGCCCTGCATTGGCTCACACTTGTTAGAGATGTAAAACAAACAATGATGTATATTCTGCCTCCCCATTTGTTTGAAGAAAAGGAACCTATTTTGATAGAGAACTTCAGATGGCTATGATTAAAAGCTCATTCTCAGTGTGGCTGGCCTTGAAGCTCAGGATCCTAAAACTCCTTCATCAAGAAGGGAAACTAAAATCCCTGCATCTCTTGATTAACAATCTAGGGATTCTTTAGTATTACCCTCAATCTTTTTCTGAAGCAAAGTATATTTTGAAGAACTAAGATGCTACTGCTTTTCATGAAAGTAAGTTATCAGTAATGAAAGTACCAAAAAGCTGGATCTTCTTAGCATTTCATTATTAGATGTCCTATGTTTTCAGTTTTCTCCAAGATTTTGAAATAAAAATATTTTTACCATTGCTGTCATTGACCTCTCTTGCTAATAAAGCACTTCACTATTTCAGATGTTGTGTGCATTAGATAGCATTGCAGTTATACACTGACATTGATTACTTGCTCTCCAGCTGCAATAATTTAAAAACCTGTTATTTTAATTTTGTGTTGATCATTATGTCAGCCCACTTGCAAATATAACATTGTAGAATGTTTTCCCTTGATTTTTGTTACTAATTACTTTCATGATATATAAAGTCCAAATTATATGAAATTGGAAAGATAAATTTTTCATTGGATACATCCCCAAAAGAGATAGGACAGGTATAGCCATTTCCTGGTAAATTTTAAGAGAATCTAAATAATTATATGTTTACATGGTACTTTGAATAGTATTGAAACTTATATTTAACTATTTTGTATTTCTTAAATTGTTTTTTGTATTAGCATAATTTATTGAATAGTCAAAGCAGATTCATATGAAGCTTGAAGCTAGCCAACGTGAAACCTTACAAATGGTTAACTAGATGCAGGCAAGAATAGGGCACAGATGAAATTTATTTTCCCTAGGGCATTTGGAGCCATCATATTCAGTTCCCCAAAATATCCCTTTTCTCTACATTAATATGTATTTATTTCAAAAATTTTGAGCAATGTATATAGAACCATTGTTTGTCAGAGGAGTCATTATAAAAATCTCCATTTTATACTTCATTAATCACACAGTTTATGTGACTACTACATTCTCCAATCAGACATGTTCCCTGAATCCATAAATTCAAGGTTTATTTATGTGAAGAAATTTAGGAATATCTTGTTTAAAAGAAATTTTATAGGTAGAACTTTTTCACTAGGAATATCATTAATGGTTTATAAGTGGCATTGGTCCAGGTCATTCATTCACAATGGGGTATAGATAGGGAAGTTCAGTAATGGCTAGTTAATGAGCCAGTTTTGAAATAAAAGTAAGACTATCATTCCCATCAATCTTTAGAAATGACTTTTCTGGTGCATTTGCTTTCCTTTTTAAAAAACAAATTTACTAACAAAGCAGAGATGCTGCTATTACTTATCATTCTTTAAGAAGGGAAGCCAGGCTATAATCTCAAGACATTAATATCTATTTTAACTCTTGAGAATTTTATACCCACAAGATCAGTGAGTTTTTATGCCAAAGAGATGATTTTTCACTAACTGATTCCACTTTTATTTGAAATTTGATTCAAAGTTCTCTATACTTTTTTTTTCCTTCAGAGAAAAAAGAGAAGTGGTTCATTCAAAGTCCGGAGAAAGGAAATATTATATTTCATTCTGTGTAATACAATAGATTATTGAAGTCAAGAGTTTTAGAATCTTTGTGCTTTTGATTAACAGTCCAACAATAATTTATTGACTCAATATTTAGTTATGAGTATAGTCAAATATGAGTAGACAAAATCACTTTCTTAAATTATGTCATCAACATCTTTTCCATTACCTAGAGAATAAAAAGTCCCTCTGTTACATTCTTTTGGTCTTAGAAAGTCACAAGGGCAAACTAAATGCACATAGTGGAGAATACAGCCTAAAAGGAACTGCAAAATCATATGGCAAAAGGAGCCGATATAAACTGGGGCTATCTTTGTGGTATATAAGAGCCCCTATGAATGTTTGTCCTTATTTGGTCGTTATCCTTTATAATGCTTTATAATTATAATGCTTTATTATTATAATACATAATTTATAATGAAAAATTCCTTCTCATCAGATTTAACTTACTTTTTTCTGTTCACCTCCCATTACTCTGTCCTCTATTTATAAACTAATTTCGATCCTTCATTTAGGTGATAGAGTGCTTTCATATAAACTATCTCAAGACAAGTATCCTTGCCATTTTGCAAATGAGAAAAGAGTCCAGTAAAGTTCTGCGAGCTGTCCGTGGTGACACAGTGAGTAAGTCGTAGACCTGAGAATGGGCTCTGGGCTCAGGTCATCTCACCATGCTGTTCCTCCAAAGGACCAGTAACATTTTAATTCAAGTATTTGGTGTCTAGTTTCCAGGAAAGAAGAGCTGCAGCATTTTAGGTCTCATGGTAGACAAACTTGACTTCTTGTTTCTGAAAGATGATGATTTTAGACCCCAGTTAAATTTCCTATGCTATTAGTTGGTTTTGCTTAGATCAAATATTTTCTCTATTTGTGTCTAAATAGAGAATTAGAGTCTAGGCTAGTAGAGAGTTATATATCAGCATCTTTTCTTTCCTCTTTTCTTGTCATTATCATCCAGTATACTCTAATCACTAGCCTAATGCTGTTTCAAATATCTCAAAGCAAGATTAATCAAAGTGAGTTACAAGTGATGGCTTATTTTGTTTATAAGCATTTCTGAACCAAATGTTATGATAGTGTGGTGAGGTTAACATGTTGGAGGGAAAGTCTGAAAAATTCAAAAGGACATTTTCTCTATTGCACATAATTATAATACCAAACTAGTTTTTCTGGAGAGATATTACAACTACCTGTTTTTTTTTTCCCCACTCTAATAAATTATCTTCACAATGGGTAAAGTGGTTCAGGTTATGATTTTTTCCCCTTTCTTTTTCCAGTGAAAAATAATAGGATTCTTATTAATCATAATTGTGTAGTCTTATGTACTTGAACTATATATATACTACTTTAGCATCTTGGAAGTTAATATGTTTTGCGGCATATTTCCTCTTCTCATGGTAGATGGTTAAATCTCTATGCCCCTTCCTAAGATTACTGTGTCCAGTACAGCTCACCTTCTGCTCATCAAGGCACTTCAAACCATGCAAGAAGAGGCTGTAGTGGTAGGAGCTTCGACTCATTCGACTCATCCTGAGCAAACTCTGCATAAATTCTTCCACTCCTGGCCATGTGTCTTTTGCTTTGTTAAACTGTCATCTCTAATTTTCTATCCATTGACAATATGAGATGTAACTAAATACCCAGATGTGTAGTAATAAAATAACCCTAGTTTTCTGACAGCTGGATTGAGAAGTAGTCAGCTTTGTCCATCAGGCATGCCCCAGGTAAATAACTGATGAGTGAATTGAGCTGAAAGCTGTATAAATCAAGCTGCCCTTCAGACACAGATTTGAAAAGGGATATATTTAAGCCTGTAGTTTGATGATAGAGGGAATCGAATAGAGCAAGGTACTCAGCTTTTCTGGTCTCAAACGCTGACCCTGGATAGGGCTGTCCTCACTCAAGAATGTATAAATAGAATCATTTAGAAAATCTCTATCTTTGAGAGGACTTTCATATGATAAATAAAAGAGAATTTTAGAAATGTTTTTAGGTCCTTACAAATGTACAGAATAGATGGCTTACATGGGATAGGAGTGGGAACCTCAAGATATAAGATATGGAAAGTGACTTTCCACATATAGGAAAAGAATATAATGACTTCTTTTTATGGCAGTGATGTCAATTAAATAAGCTATCAGGCATCCGTAAATCCTGGAAACTATAGTTAAGATCAGGGGCTTCCCAAGTGGTACAGTGGTGAAGAAACCACTTGTTAATGCAGGAGGCACAAGAGACACAGATTTGATCCTGGGGTTGGGAAGATCCCCTGGAGTAGGAAATGGAAACCTGTTCCAGTATTCCTGCCTGGAAAATTTCATGGGCAGAAGAGCCTGGCAGGCTATAGTCCATGGGGTTGCGAAGAGTCAGACATGACTGACCAACTGAGCACACAGACACAGCTAAGATCCTTAAACACTAAGCTGATTCATGAGAGAGTAAAGAAAATACCAGATGACAAATGTGGTTAACGAATTCATACTATGTCATCTGCTTTATTTTCCCCACTTAGCATTTGACACTATGACTTATTTTTAAGTTATAATTAATTTAGGATATAATTTAGGAAATGGAAGACTGACAGGAGAAAAGCAAAAGAAATTGGAAACAATTTGTGGTTAATCACACTAATGTTTTAATTTTTAGTTGGTTTGTTGATTCTGCATTCAATAAAATTATATCTTTAAACATTTTTCAAATTATTATATGCTGTCATAAATTAATAGTCTAATTGTCAGGATGACTGGATTTTCTTTATAAAATGTTTCTTGCTAGAAAATATATAGTCTTTTGTGCTTTTAAAAATCCGCTTTAGATCTGTTTCTTTAAAGTTCTTCAAGGAAATGTTTACTTTCAAGCTAATATAACAGTTAGCTCTGTTGTAGGATATTTCACTAGTGTGGTACACTTTGTCAGCTTTGGCCATTGAACAACTAATTTCAATAAAAAAGGAGAGGGTTGAATAGATAAAACATGGAATTTGTTAGGATGGTGAATTTATTTATGAGTCACAGCACGCCTCCCTGTCTATCACCATCTCCCAGAGTTCACTCAGACTCATGTCCATTGAGTTGGTGATGCCATCCAGCCATCTCATCCTCTGTCATCCCCTTCTACTCCTGCCCTCAATCCCTCCCAGCATCAGGGTCTTTTCCAATGAGTCAACTCTTTGCATGAGGTGGCCAAAGTATTGGAGTTTCAGCTTTAGCATCAGTCCTTCCAATGAACACCCAGTACATGACATTATGAGTTTATTAAAACATATAGAATTTTATGGGCTTTTATGGTGGCTCAGGGGTAAAGAATCCATCTACAATGCAGGAGACGCCAGAGATGGTTTCAATCCCTAGATCAGGAAGATCCCCTAAAGGGGAAATGACAGCTCACTCCAGTAGCCTTGCCTGGAAAATCCCATGGACAGAGGAGCCTGATGGCTACAGTCAATGGGCTCACAAAGAGTCGGACACAAGTGAGTAACTGAGCACACGTGCACGCACAGAATATTATAACAGAAAGAATGACCTGCGTGTATACATTTTAAAGAGATCTCGAGCTTTCAAGTGACAAGAAGCAGAATCATAAATTACAGAGCTGAAAATATGGACCATTTCTTATGAAAAAGAACATGCAACTCAGAGTTCAGCGCCAAAAGCCCAGCAGGCCAAGCAAAAAGCCATGGCAACATTCTCTTAGGAAACAGAACTTAGGTTACATTCTAGGTACTGGTGGTATGCCCATCTAGATTTCAGAACTGCTATGAGACAGTGATTGTTGTATATCTTCTGTTCCATATTTTGAAAAACAACTCTCTATTGATTCCTGTTAATTAAGCCCTGTATAACCCCCTCCACTCAAATCTAAGTTAGTTCTATGATTCCCTTTTGACCAATAGAATACAAGAGCAGTTACAACCAGTGAATTCTTGTAGCTTCAACCTATCCTGCAGCACAAGCTGCCCATCAGTTGACAGTGAATAGAGCTCTGATTAGCTCCATTCAATTGCTGTAAGGACTTTTGATGAAAGAGTACGTGTCACTCCTTTAGAGAATAACACTTTTCAGGTGAACCACTGATATTTAAATTGTTCCACTTATTTTTGTTTTTAACAGCATCATAAAATTATTTTCAAAATGTATATTTTACTGAGTCAAAAGAAATATTATCTATATCAAAGTAAAATTCAAGGTAAGTTTTGATTGGGAGACATTTGGCAATAAGACAATTATTTCCTAAAATTGTCAGACTCTGGGTCTGAATTAAAGAAAGGACAACTTGAGGGAAGTGAATGGCAGTAAGTTTGTTTTAGAGATGTAATTCACTACTTTAATTTTATCTAACCTTGGGGTGATGTTTATTTTCTGCTCCTGGCTTTTCTCACCCTTTTGTTAAAATAGAAGGACTAGTTTCTTCAGTAAATGAGGACATGACCTAGAATGTTAGGCCTGTGACTCCAGGATTTCAGCATGACAGTTTTACAATAGAAATTCCATTACAAATAGCATCAGTGTTTGATTCTTACTTATGGTTCTTTTCAATCGGGCAGAGAATAAAAAGCAGCCTCATGAAATGCAGCAAAACTGCATGTTAGAGGTCAAGATGATAAAGAGGATTTCTATCCCCTCTCCATCCAAGAAAACTCATCAGAACAACAAAAATACCATAAACTTTCTAATGCCTAAGAAATGACCAAGGAATAAGAATTTAGAGCAGCCTGATACATCTACTATGAAATAAAGTCTCAGAGATTGTGTTGGCACCATTAATTATTATGGACCAAATACTATTTCCTAAGGCTATCTGCAATATTTAAATAGCTGGCTAAACTATCCCTTTTCCTTCTGAGTGTTACTAAAGGTAGGGCTTCCCTGGTGGCTTAATGATAAAGAAACTGCCTGCCAATGGAGGACACATGGGTTCAATTTCCATGCTGGAAAGATCCTCTGAAGAAGGAAATGGCAACCCACTCCAATGTTCTTGCCTGGGAAATCCCATGGAGAGAGGAGCCTGGCGGCCTACTGTCCATGGGTCACAAAATAGTCAGACACGATTTAACGGCTGAGTTGCCCAGAAACATGCATCCTATTCATAATATAATTATTTTTAAATGTCATCCTGCGGTTCCACAAAATAGAACCTGTTAGTATAGAACCACAGCACAGGCTTACTGCTGTGGAACTCTTAAATATGACTGTTGAGCAATCTTTTCGTCTTTCTGTGACAGTAGCCAGATTTTCCTTCGCAGACTCAGCTCTCTCATACTTAGTCCATGTGACCGCTTTGAATAATACCATCCAGCTTAAGGAATAGTCATACTAGCCTAGAAAATCAGAATTATAGTAATTGGTTCAGGAATTGGCAGGTGCTCCAATTAGAACCAATGAAAATGATAACATCTGGACTTCTTGACACTATTTTGTAAGAGATGTTTCTTTCTTCTAGCAAGGTGCAGCTGGTAGAATGCAAGCCTGGAGCTGCTGGTGACCACATTTACTGTCACTTGTAGGGACTCTCCCTGGGAAAGAAGCCAATGCAGAGGGTGCAGAGAGACAAATTGCTGTCAGTACCATTTAAATACTTGAATTCTGTCATTTCTGAAACTGTCTTGGTATCTGTCCTATTCATTTTGTAAGTTGGAAAATTCTTTTAAGTGTTTGGGTTATCTTTTAATTAGGTGTAAACATAAGGATTTTGACTACAGTAGTCATCAGATCAAAAGTTGTTTGTGTAGATTAAGTCAGTTATCCACTGCTACATTACAAACAAACACAAAATCACAAAGAGTAGTTTTCTCCCATATCTGTAGCTTGACAAGGGATGTTGACTGATTGAGGGTGAGAATGGCTGGCAGTTCTGCAAATCATGGCTGGGCTTTCTCACTTTTGGGGAAGTCAGTTGACCTAGGCTGGGCTTGGTTGGATTAACTTGGCTCTGCTCCATGTGTCTTTCATCCTCCTCCTGAGACCAGCTGGCTAGGTCAGGCATAGTTTTCTTTTCTCATGGCAATGATAGAAGTGCCAGTGTGCAGGCCTGATCATACAGGTACTTTTCAAGGCTCTGCTTATGTCATATCTGGTGACATTCTATTGGCCAGAGCAAGTCATATGGTTTAGCAGAAATCAAGGAGTGGGGAAGTATGTCCGGTCCACAATAGGAAGGCACTGTGTACTTGGGTGGCAAAGGTATAGAAGAAGAGGAATTGAGACAATTGTCTGACATATCACATTGAGACTGAGAGATATAACTTTTTAACAACCCCCTGCCCCCAGATGATCCTACGCATATTAAAATTTGGGAACTACTGGCTCTGTGCTGTGATTCTCAGTACTAAATGAAATTTCTGGGGGCTTAAAAATTCTGATGTTAAAACCCCAAGCCCCACGGATTTTAATTTTATGGGACCTGGGTGTTGGTTTTTAGAGAAAAATGATTTCTGCTTGAGAACTGCTTTCCTAGAAGAATTTGAGTTTCAGAAAAAATCAGTTATGTTTATCTTAATAACTGAAACTTTCTATAAGATGAAATCAAGGGAAAGTATGAATAGAAAACTAAATCATAGAAAAGCAGTTCTTAAAGACTGGCCCTTGGGCTTCACTAGTGTTCAGATAGTAAAGAATCTGCCTGCAATGCAGGAGACATGGGTTTGATCCCTGGGTTGGGAAGATTCCCTAAAGGAAGGCACGGCAACCCACTCCAGTATTCTGGTCTGGAGAATCCCCATGGGCAGAGAAGACTGATGAGCTACAGCCCATGGGGTTGCAGAGTCAGATGTGGCTGAGCAACTAACCACAGCAACACATATTCCATAAACAAATCTTTCCTAAATATCCCTCTATGTTGGTTGCTTATCTGGGCCCTGGAGAAATTGTGGTAAATATAGAGGTATGGATTTACCTACATGAAGCTGAAAGAGTCCTTCAGAAGATGGATGAGCGGTAAATATTTACAAAATATTAGTTAAATAATGAGCTTCCCTGGTGGCTCAGATGGTAAAGAATCTGCCTACAATGTGGGAGACCCAGGTTTCATCCCTAGGTTGGGAAGATCCCCTGGAGAAGGGAGTTAAACAATAGCAAGTATACAAAGTGCTGCAAAAGACAAGCACAGGCTGCTAGGAGGACAAATAACAGACCTGTTTTACTGTACAAATCCATCTACCACCAGTAGGAAGATAAGAAAGTGGCAAAGGTAAAAAAAGAAACTTTATATTAAAAAGTCAGTCATAGCTTTATTTTACAACTAACCTCTTCTCCCATTTTTGGGGGTATATATGCCATTACTACTTAGTCAGCCTGCCTTAAATTGAATGGATTCAGTAAGAGTCATTCCTTAGAAATATTTTAAGAAATGTAAGAGCTGGACCATTAGTAATGCCTTCAATTAAGTCATGAGCTAGAATCTGGAGGCCTGTCAAATTTAACTTCCTCATTGATAGTAATTGATTCCAAACTTCTAGAGAGTAAAGGCTTTTATAGAGTGTAAAGTTGGTCACATGACCTCCATTGTGCATTATTTATGTAATTCTAAACCTGACTCTGTTTAATGAGTGAGACTTGTTAAAAGTTATAATCTTTAAATTAGAGGTAGAATTATAATTCATTCAATCTGGCAAGCCTGCCATTTTGGGTTGAGTTTCCACTCAAATGATTATGACAATCCTAACATAAATTCTGCCAAAAGAGAATTACTACCAGCAAATACAGCTGGGTTTTTTTTTTGATTTCTGAAATAATGCATCTCTTCTGCTGTCTGGTTTCACAGAGTTATAAGACTTTGTGAAAAACTTTTATAAGACTTTTATTTAGTTACTAAATATTCAATGAAATCCATGGTATTTTTAAATTCTTTAGAAATGAGTTTATTGCTATATTAATTTATTAAAGGCAGTAAGTGTGATTTTCTAATTGTTTTTGATGTTTTTTTCCTGTCATGTTGTGAGCATTTAAAAAATTATTTAAACATTTTAAATCAAAAGATGCCAGTGTTTTCCATTTTGCCTAATCAATGTTCAGAAAATATACAGACTTCCATAGAACAGTTGATCTAAATGTTAAATTGGTCTGGCCACAAATATTCATTTTTCATTCATGGAACCATGACCTTTTAAAGATTTCAACTCCATTTTTAGGCTGCTGCATTTATCAAATTTAACATTTAAATTTGACATGATATTAGATTTCTATTGCTGAGTAACAACTTCCTGCAAATTTAGGGCCTAAAACAATACACATCAGTTATATCAGAGTTTCAGTGGATCAGGGATTCAGTTATAGCTTCATTGGGCCCTCTGCTTCATCCCCTCTCAGAAGACTACAGTCAATGTGTTGCTTGGGGCTTGGGTTCTTCCCTGGAGGCTAGGTCTTCTTCATATTCAGGTGAAAAATGTGTTTCTTGTAGTAGAAATCAGAGAGGTTGACTTCTTTTCCTGGCCAGCAGGGGGGCATCTTTCTGACACTTGACCTTTGAAAGTCTCCTCTAGTTAGATCAGAGCTACTGAGGAAGATCTATTTGCTGAACTGAAAGTCAACGGACTAGTAACCTAGTCAAAGGAGTGAAATAACATTATCTTCACGAGTTCTGCACACACTTCAGAGGAGGTTATACAGGGGAAGATAAAGCTGGGTGGAAATTTGGGGGGCTTCAATGGTCTGAATGTGTCCCCCTAAATTCAGATGTTTAAATCCTAGCCCCCTAACATAGGATGACGTGGTTGGATGGCATCGCAGATACATTAGTTGTGAGTTTGAGCAAACTCTGGGAGGTAGTGAAGGACAGGGAAGCCTGGTGTGCTGCAGTCCATGAGGTCACAAAGAGTCAGACACAACTTAGCAACTGAACAACAACAAAGATGATAGGAGGTGGGACCCTTGAAAAGTGCTTAGGTCATGAGGGTAGATCTTACATACATGGGATTGTGTATGTATTAGTTGCTCAGTTGTGTCTGACTTTTTGCAACTTCATGGACTCTTTGTGACCCCAGAGGAGCCCACCAGGTTCCTCTGTCCATGGAATTCTCCATGGGATTAGCACTTTTATAAATGAAGGTCTCAGGAGACCCTCTGCCCCTTCTATCAAGTGAGGACACAGAGAGAAATCTTTGTAACCTAGAAGGGGGCCTTCATGCAACCATGCTTGCACCCTGATCTCAAACGTCTAGACTCCAAACTCAGCAATAAATTCCTGTTCATGGTTTTAGTGATAGGATCCTGAATAGACTAAGACAGAGGTCATCTTCAAGTTCTGCCAAGGATGAGAAAAACTTCATCTTTGGATCCTTATAAGGAGACATCTTATATAATGAAGACAACTTCTTCATTCCAAAATATTTCAAAGTGACTACTATATGTCAGGCACTGTTTTAGATGCTGGGGATATGACAAAGAATAAAAGAAGGAGGTTACTACTCTCTTGAGTTTTCCATGCTATTGCAAGGCAGCAGATAATTAATACATTAAAAAAATATATATCGAATGTGCCAAGTGCTATGAAGAATAAAACAAAGGCAGATAAATGGTAGAGAGGAAGAGGGGTAGGTGAGGAAGGGGTGATCAGTGAAGGCTTCTATGATGATATAGCAGGTTTTGAATTCATACTTGATATCATGAAGGATTGAGCTAAGCCATCATTAGGATAAAACTTTTCAGACCTATGTGAGAGCAAGTACAAAGGATGTGAAGTAGAAGCTTGCTCTTGATGTGCTCTCTGAATAACAAAAAGTCTAGTGAGGGCAGGAAGCAAAGAGAGTGAAAGAGTTTATCTGAATGATATGGGAAGCCATTTACAAGGTTTAGATGAGTAAATAACATGATCTAGTTTATATTCTAAAATCATCACCTTGGCCGCTGTGTTGAGATTAGACTGCTGTGGGGCTGCGGCTGCTAAGTTGATTCAGTCATGTCCAACTCTTTGTGACCCTATGGACCTGCCAGGCTCCTCTGTCCATGGGGATTTTCCAGGCAAGAATACTGGAGTGGGTTGCCATACCCTCCTCCAGGGAATCTTCCCAATCCAGGCATTGAACCCATATCTCTTATGTCTCCTGCACTAGCAGACTGGTTCTTTACCACTAACACCACTGGGGAAGCCTTTCCTATGGGGATTCCTCTCCCCCAAATCCCTTCCTCTTCATTCTTCACTCAGCAGCCCAGGTGTGACATTTTACACTTTTATCCCCACTCTCTCTGTTCTCTGCTCTCCCCAGTCCTGACACTTTTTTCCTTTTTTAATCTTTTTATATTCTGCATTATAAAACCCTATGACAGGGAGAACGTAGGACTTTCCTGACAGGGTAAGGCATGTAAGAAACAGTGACAAAATTCCTGTAATGTTGGACCCTTTGCAAAAATATTTGCCAGCATCTCTGTCAAGCTTAATGCAGAGGCTTACCCTGGAATAAGGATATCAGTATCAGAGATGAAACAACAAATTCAGAAGGTGGCTCTATGAAAACAAAAATCTGAGATGTCCTTTTCCTTGACATCTCACAAACAGACTCTAGACCTTGAAGTACCATTAGTCTGGTAGGAAGAGCTCTTGACACCTCCTAAATAAATAGGAATAAACAGCACTGCCCAGATAGGTCTTCAGGAAGAAAACACGGAAGTGCATGTGGGTCTTGCTTGCTACGTTCTGAGCCTTTCTTTTTTCCTCTCTTGACAGTGCCGTGGTGTCTGCAAAATCTGTGGTATGTAGCAGAGAGCTCCAGACATGTAGACAACTGTCCCCAGGTACATTATGATTCACACTTTAATTGAATCCCACTTGCTAGTAAATGCTACAATCAAAAGTTAAATGGAATTAAAAACCTATTAACGCTTTTAAAAACAATTTAAACAATTTTAAATTGGAGGCTAATTACAATATTGTGTTGGTTTCGGCCATACATCAACATGGATCAGCCATATGTATATATGTTCCCTCCCTCATGGGCCTCCCTCCTGCCTACCACCCCATCCCATCCCTCCCAGGTTGTCACAGAGCCCCAGTTTGAATTTCCTGAGTCATAGAGCAAATTCACTGGCTATCTACTTTATATATGTTAGTGTATATGTTTCCATGCTACTCTCTCCATTCGTTCCAATCCCACCCTTTCCTTCTTGCCCCCTCCCTGTGACCCTAAGTCTGTCTCTATGTCTGCATCTCCATTGCTGCCCTGAAAATAGATTCATCAGTATCATCTTTCTAGATTCCATATGTATGAGTTAATACACAATATTTGAAAAAACCTATTAACTCTTGATGTTTTCTAACTCTTGTGTCAACTCCCATAACCTTGAGCCCAGGGAATTTTGTGTTTATCCCAAGGTACTAATTTTCACACTTATGATTTCAGATTGTAAATATCTGATTGAGTCACGACTTCTCCCATTTCCCATCAATTCTTTTCTTTTTAGCAACACAACTCTTTAGTGATTACTAGTGACCTTGAAATATAAAACAGGTAAAAACAAGTGAATGTGACCTCATAGTTTAGTTAATCCTAATTTGGATAAAAATGTGTCACTGCTTAAAGGAATTTAGAAAAGAAGAAGCACACCCAGAAACCTCTATTCTCCTCATATGCATATATGTTGATTAGTATTTTCCTGATTTGAAATCTATTTTCTACATCTTTTTGCACAGTTCTTAAATTTATGTAGCAAGTTATAAGAAAGGTATAAAAGGATCTTCATTTTTGGTTAAAGTAGATATATAGTCAAAAAACCTGACATCCAAGTTCCAAGTCTGCCAATTACTGCTTGTGTTGGTTGTGTTGTGTTGTGATCAGTTGTGTCTGACTCTTTGAGACCCCATAGACTATAGCTTCTAGGCTCCTCTTTCCATGGGATTTTTCCAGGCAAGAATACTGGAGTGGGTTCCCATTTTCTCCTCTAGGGGATATTCCTGACCCAGTGATCAAACCTGGGTCTCCTGCATTGCAGGCAGACTCTTTACCACTGTGACACCTTGTGTGACTTTGGCCAGTCACTGAATGACTTTGAATCAGCTTTATAGCTGGAGAAG
Organism: Oryx dammah; assembly: GCF_014754425.2. Taxonomy (NCBI): domain Eukaryota; kingdom Metazoa; phylum Chordata; class Mammalia; order Artiodactyla; family Bovidae; genus Oryx; species Oryx dammah. The sequence goes on along the minus strand of NW_024070211.1, from coordinate 38,972,894 downwards.
ACTTGACTATAGTCTGTTGCTGTTCTTAATTTCTGGAGTCAGCTTCTGTTGCCCTAGTTGCTGCTGCCTATTAGAGAAGTTAGTTTACCACCCCAGAGACAAAGGTAAGATTCCCAAGTTGGAGATAAAATGTGAGGAGAGAAACCTTTGAAAAGGGGATGAAGGAAAGCAGAATATATGCTGCCCCCAATATTCCACTTTGATGTAAGGATTATTTTGAGAAACACAGACACTGGAGTAGCTCTGGAAAAAAAGGAAAAGTTGTCCTTTTGAAAGGGAAATTTACATTTATAAAGGAAATCTCCATTTGTAAGAGTGTTTATCTATTTGTGCCAGGAAGAACAAGATGATCCTAAATCACAAAAGCATGTCAGTGCAGAAGTTATCCACTTTAATTTGCATGAGAAAACTTACCCTTGTTAACTGGAGCTTTTCCTGGTCACTTCCCATAACTGGCCTCCCCTACACCCTTCTTTCTTCTGTCTTGAGTTGAAGACGATATTCAAACTTGAGTTCTAAGCCATCTCTGAGAGTTACTCACTTTCCCCTGTGTACCTCCATGTGTACATGAGGTATACATGCTAGTAAATTTGTTTGCTTTTCTATTTTTCAATCTGTATTTTATTATAGGTTGCCAAACTAGGAATTTAGAAGAGTAGAGGGAAAATATTTTCCCCTCCTTTACAGAGGTTTACAGGTGATCTGGTGACAGAATGCGAATAGTAAGAGGTTGAGTGGATGAGATACTCTGGAGCATCCATGGTACTTTAAGGGAATAAGAAAGTAGAGGAAAGGATTTTTCTTCATAACATGTATTTTAGATCTCTATTATCTGCTTTAAGAGACATAATTTGGAATTAGATTTTAATTACTTGTAGTTTTGGAAAGGTATTTCTTTATATGTAATAGTATCCAGGACTGGACTATAAGGAACCTGAGACTCAATTTGATTTATAGATGAATGAATGGGACTACTTTGTAAATTCTCATTTGATTCCATGTGTTGGCTATAAAAGACTTCCCTGTAGCTCAAACATAAATAACATTCTAGGCACACTGCTCCATTTAACCAAATTTCTCTGACTTCCTTTTTGACTTTTGCTCTTGTCCCACTTCTTGACTTTTTTTCCTTCTGGAGAAAAAGGAAAAGAGGTAAAGGGAGAAAGGAAAATAGCAAATATCGATCAAAAGAGAAGGATCAAGTTACACAGTTTGAAAGGAAAAGGTGCAGCAGAAGTCCCCCTCTCATTTCCTTTATTTCAGGCAGCAGGTCCTCTTTCTCAGAACCATTCCCTCATCACAGAATAAACTTCTTCAAAATACACTTGCTTTTTTAAGGTAAACACAACTCTAAAAAGGAAAAAAAATGGAATTTTCCCTGAATCACAAAGAGAAAGAGACTTCCCCTTCCCTTTTCTTAGAGTATTTTCTTTAGAAAACCTATGTATGCATCCTTTTGTCAGGGGAGCGTGTTATTTCCTCGGTTCTGTCTTGCTGCAGCAAAAATTTGAAGAGACAGATGGACCAGTGTTATAGCTCAGTTTTATTGGCAAGCAAAGGAAAATACATCCCTGAGTTGTGAGGGCAGGCTGACCCAAAAGACGTGAAGAGAGGCCCTCAGCTCAATTGTGGCTCCTCTTATGTTTTTTCTCCTCCCTCTCAGCCTGCACTATGTAAATTGGGCTAGTTTGTTTTACCTGAAGTTCTCACTCAACCTTCCTTTGTTCTATTTTCGGGGAGTTTCCCTTCTTTGTCTTTTAGGCACTGCCATTCTGGAGTCCTTTTTCCTATTCTAACTACCTAACATTTTCTTTGTTCCTTTGAGATATATGTATATATATATATATGGCTAAAAAAGACTTTTGCCAGTTTTACAAACGAGAAATGTCTTTCAAGGACTGGGACCATCACTTTGAAATGTAAATATCAAGAAAGATAGAACCCCTACCTGCCCATCTACAGGGATGTTTAACTGAGAAAGCTGGTTTCAAATTGTAGTTACCTGCCTCTCAGAGGGAACTTTTCTTTTTCCTTTTGGTAAAGGCATGTAGTGAACACAAATTGCTACTATAGTTAGTAAGTGAATTTAAGATGAGCTATGTGTAAACCAGTGGTGCTGCCGAGTCCTCCTACTGGAAGACTGTTATTTATGTCATGGAAGGAAGACTCATTCATATACACAGCCTTTTGACTCCCAATAGGCCACATAAGAGTGGGTGTTGGGGCTGAAATACTTCCTTACCAAGAAACAAAGTGTCCTCGCAGCCTGTTCGGGGCTTGTCACCTTGTATGGAAATCTCTTTCCCTGTTTTAGGCTCATTGTGTGTTTCTCTGTTCTACTTAAGCATGTGTATTATATGGCACCCCCACTACTATATCTACCCCCTCTGGGAAGGGGTTGGGATCCTTCATTGTGCAACATAAGAGGGGATGTGTGCAGGCCAGTTCTTCTGCATCAGCAGCCAGGAGGGAGCCACCGGTTATAGGAATTTGATTCCTGTTACTGAAGCTGATCTTGCTCTGTCTGTTCTCTGTAAGCAAGATGTTATTCCAAGCAGAGTTCCTCTATGTTAAAGGACAAAATACAACTGAATAAATTTTTAAATCTTATTGGCTTTATTCAGTGATTCATGAATTGAACATCTAATCTAGCAGATACAAAGAAGTTCCAAAGATCAGTACAAGGTGAGAGATTTTAATAGACTAGAATAAGCAAGAATGGCTGGTAGCTCAGACGGTAAAGAACCTGCCTGCAATGCAGGAGACTTGGGTTGGATCCCTTGATAGGGAAGATCCCATGGAGAAGGGAATGGCTATTAATGCCAGTATTCTTGCCTAGAGAGTTCCATGGACAGAGGGTCTGGCAGGCTACAATCCATGGGATCTTGAAGAGTTGGATACAACTGAGTGACTAACACTACTATTACTGAGCGAGAACAAAGAGGTAATACTGGGCATTTGCTGATTGATTAAAACAAGTTTACTTTTCTTCCGTGGACCAAGAGAAGACTTGGAGTTAGGTCAGGCAACTAGTGCTATGTGAGTAAGTGCTGACTGGTTGACGACTTCCTTTTCTGGAGAGCCAGCACAGAAACCCTAGTTCATGCAGGGCTTGTCATGAATGACTCCACCATGGACTTAATCTGGTTATGTTAATTGTTGTGTTGTATTATTTTCCTTGGTGATTATGATATCAGGACATAGAGGGCAGAAGTGTTTAGACTTCTGTTGGTGATAAGTGCCAAATATGTACTTGCTCCAGGCCGCAACTGGTGATCATTTTTATGTAAAGGGGCAGTGAGGGGTGTGCCCCTCTGCCAGTTTCTTGGTAACTAATAAGCCCCCTTGATGCAAATCCCCCTGTAACTGGTAACCTCCCCTGACCCCCAGGATTGAAGACTGCCACCATGTCCTGCCTGCCTACAGTGCACACAGCAGGGTGGACTCCAGAACCTTGATCCAGACGTGTAAGCTCCCCCATCCATTAAACTACTGATGTCTGTGTCTCTGACTCTGGGCTCTTTCTTCAGTCTTGAAGCTGGCAAGCATGAGGCCTACAGGCCTGCAGGGTATAGTCCAAGAAGTATTGAGTCTTTTAGTGCTCAGAGAATGTTCCTATGCTCCTCCACATTTCAGGGTGCGAATCATTCTCACCAATGGGATTGAAGTAATTTGAGAAATAAAAGAGCGTATAGGTCATCTTATGTCGAGACCAGCTTGACAAGCAGGGTTTCTGAAAGCATGATACAGGCAAGAGAATAAGAAACAAGACACAAGAATTCAGTGAAAAGCAAGAGTCAGGGGACCAACACCACTCCAAGGTGAAGGTGCCGAAACTGAATCTAAGCCAGCTTTATTATACTTTCAGCCGTGAAAGAAAGAATATGCAGGGAGCTAAACTATAACTCATGTGGCCTTCAAGGCCAAAGAACAAAATGATCATTAACCATTAAGTAACTAAGAAACAGTAATCAATATCAGATCAATAACTAAGACTAATATTCTTATCTATAGATTTTCCACCAGATATGTAAAACATTGACTCTGAGATGCCAGCTGAGAAACAGTCCGGGGTCGGTTTTCTGACCCCAGGATCATATCTTGTTTTCAAGACTATGAACTGTTCCCTCTGGACTTGTTCCAAGAGTCTCATGCCTTATAGCATCCAGTTTATCAATAATTATAAATTTCTTCTGTGGCCCTTGCTGGGGCCTGCTTTTCTTTTATTATTCCTGTCTCCTATAATCTTGCTCTTTCTCACTTGTCCAGATGGCTGGATTAGAAGTATTTCAAGACATAAAGTTGTAAGAAGGAAGCTACCTGGTGAATAAACACTGGGAATAAAATGACTATAGAGGACTAACTAATCAACATCAGGTTATGATGCGGACGAGCACTATAACTTTTCATTGTATACTGATTATTTGTGGTTTAGTTGTTATTGCAGCATGCATAGTCTATTCTGACTAATAGAGGCAGGAATTTATGACATTTCACAAAAGCAGAATTAGAATGATTGGCTCAAGTGGTAAAGAGTCTGCCTGCCAATAGAGGAGATGCAGGGGATACAAGTTCAATCCCTGGGTTGAGAAGATCCCCTGGAGAAAGAAATGTCAATACACTCCAGTCTCTTACCTGGAAAATGCCATGGACAGAGGAGACTGGCAGGCTACAGTCCTGGGGTTGCAAAGAGTTGGACAGGACTGACCATACATGCATTTATTACCTAAGATTAGATAAAGCAGAGTTATTAATATGCTACTGGACCAGAAACTCACATGAACTATCTAAGCTATGCAGACCCAATGTTAAAATAATTCAAATATCTGATTGTAGCTCAAATAGTTTGAATTAACTTAGAATGTCTAAAAAGTATTTAAGACTTTGCCCTGTACACATGTAAGTTACTTCCATAAATGATTAAGTCTAAAGGCAAAGCTCTTGTTTTTTTATAATTTTCTTTCTTATAGTAGACACTTTCTTCATTTCCTTTTTTTTAGAAACTTTTGTATTTTCTCTGCCCAGAGCAGGCACCTTTAGTTCTTTATCACACATCTCATGTTGATGCGAAAGAACCAAGATTACAACCCAGGCTCATCATCTTACATTTAGAGCAGTATTTCTAACCATGATTTGGTCTCTGTTTCACCTGTAAAATGAGAAGCCATGCAAAGAAATAGAAATGTAAAGAAATTTGACAGATACTTAATGAGTATAGAACAGTTCAATGTATGTATTTTTAGATGACACAATGAATCAGTCCTCCTTATTCTCTTTGCTAAGAAAAGATGTGATCTTATTATCAACCTTGAAAGGAAAAACCTCTAATTTTCTGTGATAGTTGATTAATGTATGGGTCTCTGAGATCAAGTGGATAATACACAAACAGTGATGTTTCAACTCTATTTTCCTTAATTGGCATGGCATGTGTGTGTCCTCAGTTGCATCTGATTCTTTGTGACCCCATGGACTGTAGACCACCAGGCTCCTCTGTCCATGGGATTTTCCAGATAAGAATAATGGAGTGGGTTGCCATTTCCTTCTCCAGGGGATCTTCCTGATTCAGGGATTGAACCTGAGTATCCTGTATCTCTTGCATTGGTAGGTGGAATCCTTACCACTGAGCTACCTGGGAAGTCAATTGGCATGGCAGCCATCCCCATGAACTACTCAATGCATGAAGCCACCCTTCAACTGTTTGTGTTCAGAAGTGTTGTGATTGGCAGCAGCAGACCCTGGTTAACCTGGTCCATAGATGAGACATTATCGTGGCACCAGCTCCTCCCAAGTTTCTCATTCCACTACCAATACTTGGAATTCCATTTTGAGAGTAATGGTGCCCAGACTAGAAGCATCAGCACCATCTAGAAACGTTTTAGAAATATGAAACTTTGGGCCCCACTTATGATCTGCTGGATCAGAAACTCTGTGCATGGGGTCCAGCAAGCTGTGTTTTAACAAGTCTTCCAGCTGATTCTGATGCTAAAGCTCAACATTTTCTTAAAGCACTGGTACTTATAGGATATGTATTCACTAACAGAATATGGAAATTCAGACTAGGTTTAATGGGGGATGGAGGGAAGTAATGGAGGGATCTAGTCTTGAAGTGGGAGGAATCCTGATGAGGTGGCAAAGAGTAGTCTTTACAGGGAAGCAAATGCTCCAGTTTGGCTTACATACTTTCAGAGAGAGCAGTCAAGCCAAGAAATACTTGACTATTATAGTGAATTTACAATGGAAAATGAGATGGGGAGGGATTATAGGTTTCCTCCCTCTATTTTCCTTAGTTGGCATGGCTTGAATGTGTGCTCAGTTGTGTCTGACTCTTTGAGACCCCATGGACTGTAGACCACCATGCTCCTCTGTTCATGGGATTTTCCAGGTAAGAATAAAGGAATGGGTTGCCATTTCCTCCTCCAGGGGATCTTCCCGACTCAGGGATTGAACCTGAGTCTCCTGTATTTCTTGCATTGGCAGGCGGATTCTTTACCACTAAGCCGTCTGGGAAGGAAAAATATTAGCGTACGTATATGCCTCCAGGCAAGGCAATGGCAACCCACTCTAGTACTCTTGCCTGGAAAATCCCATGGACGGAGGAGCCTGGTAGGCTGCAATCCATGGGGTCGCTAGGAGTTGGACACGACTGAGCAAATTCACTTTCACTTTTCACTTTCATGCATTGGAGAAGGAAATGGCAATCCCCTTCGATGTTCTTGCCTGGAGAATCCCTGGGACTTCGGAGCCTGGTGGGCTGCTGTCTCTGGGGTCGCACAGAGTCGAACACGACTGAAGTGACTTAGCAGCAGCAGCAGCAGCATGCCTCCAGGCATCCAGCTCTGTGACATCCATCCTTTCTAAGGGAGGGAGATCTGTGAGTCACCCCATCCTTTCCAGATCCTCCAGACCCTGCCTAGTCAAACTGGCTCAAGGCTGCTCTTCGTCCCCAAGTAGTCTCTGCAAATGCCTGTGAAACCTTGGTGGTGTAGGAATCTATTCCTCAACTGCTGTAGGGCCAACACCAAGGCAAGATATTATATGGAGAGAGATAGTTGTAGTAGGATTTATGGATAATCCCCTTCTTTACCTGCCTTGAGTGATGCTGCTCCTTTTCCCTAATCCTGGGAAGCAAGAACAAAGCTGAATAGACCTTGAATAGCTTCAGATTTTAGCCTTTGAAGAAGCTAGTCTGTTGGGTATACTCTTCTCATCTTTAGGGATCTTGATTCTATTGGGGAAAAAGTGCCATGTTATTAACCAGTATAATAGTAATAATTATAAGCACTGCTTCTCAGTCACTAATGTGCATGAGAATCACCTGGGGATTTGGTTACACATGCAGAATCTGATTCAGCACATCTGTGTGTGGACCCAAATTGATGCCAATAATGCTGAGTCCCTAGACCACACCATCAGTATCAAAGATATGAAGAAGGCAAACGGTGCCAAGTTTCTTTGCCAGCAGAAGAAAATAGAGGGCCAGTCTCATTAGTGCCTACAACTAGCTAGAGGAAGCTATTCTCTCTGCTACTCACTGCTTCTCTGGCAAAAGAACTTTGCAGTAAGTATTACGGCTTCATTGAGACCACAAGAGCAGGATGTACAGTCTTATTTCTACAACAGTTCTGCATGGCAACCAAATAATAAATGGACATGCTTTAGATTCAAAATCAGAAATTACTTGTGATTAATGGAAGAATAATTAGGCTTCTATCATAATTGTGGAAGATTAAGTTCCATGCCAGCTTTTATCCCGTAACTCTGCATAGCTCTTGTAGAAGCAATCTGCTCATCAGACTGGTGGGACAGCAATTAAAGAGGCCATTATAGCCAGTGTATGCGAGACAGCAGCAAGATATGATCTTTTCCAAACGTCTGGAAATTGGATCAGTACTTTCAAATTGAACAGAGCTGCCAGACCAAAGGTTGTGATGGCCAGCTAAGATCTAACGTTGTTGTTTACTATCTATGGATAATTAGCTGTAATGAGGTTGAAGGCGAATATAGCATAATGAGTAGATGAAGAGCCTCAAAAAATTGAATTGCTAACCCTATTTGCACATGCTAATGGGATAGTCTCCATTTGTCTTTTAGTGGCTATGACAGTCAAATCAAATTTTCTCCTTTGAATTGTACCAAAGACTTCATTTATGACACAAAACAGATGATTCTAGAGTTACATAAACCGGGTAAAGATCAATTAAAATAATTTCATTTTTACTGTTTCATATTTCACTCATGATCACAATATATATTTCAGTTCAGTTTAGTTGCTCAGTCGTGTCCAACTCTTTGCGACCCCATGGACTGCAGCATGCCACGCCTCCCTGTCCATCACTAACTCCCAGAGTTTACTCAGACTCATGTCCATTGAGTCGATGATGCCATCCAACCATCTCATCCTTTATCGTCCCCTTCCCCTCATCCTTTCAATCTTTCCAAGCATCAGGGTCTTTTCAAATGAGTCAGTTCTTTGCATCAGGTGACCGAAGTATTGGAGTTTCAACTTCACCATCAATCCTTCCAATGAATATTCAGGACTGATTTCCTTTAGGATGGACTGGTTGGATCTCCTTGCAGTCCAAGGGACCCTCAAGAGTCTCTTCCAACATCAGAGTTCAAAAGCATCAATTCTTTGGCACTCAGCTTCCTTTATAGTCCAATTCTTACATCCATACATGACTATTGGAAAAACCATAGCCTTGACTAGATGGACCTTTGTTGGCAAACTAATGTCTCTGCTTTTTAATATGCTGTCTAGGATGGTCATAACTTTTCTTCCAAGGAGCAAACGTCATTTAATTTCATGGCTGCAATCACCATCTGCAGTGATTTTGGAGCCCCCCAAAATAAAGTCTCTCACTGTTTACATTATTTCCCCACCTATTTGCCATGAAGTGATGGGACCAGATGCCATGAGCTTAGTTTATTGAATGTTGAGCTTTAAGCCAACCTTTTCACTCTCCTCTTTCACTTTCATCAAGAGGCTTTTTAGTTCCTCTTCACTTTCTGCCATAATGGTGGTGTTATGTGCATATCTGAGGTTATTGATATTTCTCCCAGCAATAACAAAACCAAAAGCAAAAATAAAGTCATGCTATAGCTACACACTATAGAGAAATTTTTTTTCCTTATCAATTTGCAGATTAAAGCCCTTCAATTCTGGACGGCAATGGATTAGAGGCAATTTTGAAAAGATGTGAATTATCCTCATGGCATTATACAGTATTGTAACCAACTATCAGAGTAATACAGTAGTAAGAGTCAAATATTGATTTCCCCTTTTTATGTCATTTAAAAATTCTTTCTCTGAGTATTTTTTTCCTGATTTTTGATTATTTCAAATTCCTCATGATAAGAATGAACTCTTCTGATTATTCACAATTATGTTTAAACATAGTAGCACTGAAGGTGCATTTCAGAATCCTGGAAAGGATTTCATTACATCACATTCACAGGTCACAGAAACATTTATTGACCTTTTAGATACTGAGGCTACACTGGTGGTAGACAGAACAGAGAGCTTTCTGATGAAATCAAATGATTTCCCAACACAGGCTAGTCTCCTCAACCACAGCTTGATGAAGAGAAGCTAAATCTCTTTTCAGTGATCAATCACACATTTGAATAGAAGGGTTGATTATGTACAGTGTGCACACAAGGTAAGAATTTTCATCCTTTTAAAGGCACAACTCTCAGACATCTACATAGGCTGGTCTTCTCAAACGTTAGGTTTTTTTTGGTGGGGTGGCTAATGGGGTTTGGACATATTCAAACTATAAATGAAGTCTGTCTAGCATAGAGAGAAATGGTTTCTCACAGTACAGCTGGTATTTGGTATTGTCACAGCAATTCAACAGCAGCTGGTAGGGAGCACATGCCATCTGGCACAATTAAGCTTCTGAGTCATTGTATGCAACCAGAGAAAGAGAGAAGCTGTACACAGAGACATTCAGATGGGTAAAGTATTATAAGAAACAAGACTTGGGTTGTGTTATCTGAAAGGGAAAAGGGTTTCCATACCTATGTGTCCATTCACTTTCCATGGGAGCACAAAGCACATTTTTTGGTTCCATCAGTTCTATCTCCTCTACTTGAATGTGGGTGGGTCCTGTGACTTGCTTTCTAACCAATAGAATATAGCAAAGGTGATGGGATGTCATTCCTTGGATTGGCTTATATTGCATAAGAGTTCCTCTTCAGTTCAGTCGCTCAGTTGTCCAACTCTTTGCAACCTCATGAACAACCGCAGCATGCCAGGCCTCCCTGTCCATCACCAACTCCCAGAGTTCACACAAACCCATATCCATTGAGTCAGTGATGCCATCCAACCATCTCATCCTCTGTTGTTCCCTTCTCCTCCTGCCCTCAATCTTTCCCAGCATCGGGTCTTTAGCAGACTGGATAAAGAGACTTCACTTGCTGGCTTGAATAAAGGAAGCTGCTGTGTACTCAGGTCCTGTGGAGAGAATGGAGAGTGGCTTCTGGAAAACAGACAGCAGAAAACCTAAGGGCCTCAGTCTTATAGCTGCAAAGTGATGAACTATGCTAACCATCTGTGCAAGCCTGGAGGTGGACCTTTTCCAGCAGTGCCCAGATGAGAATGCAGCCCTGATAACACCTTAAATCTAGGCGTTGAGACACTGCAGCAGAGAGCCAGCTAAGGGGAAGACTCTTGACCCAAGGAAACTTATGAAATAATAAATATGTGCTGCTTTAAGCCATTAGACTTGCAAGGATTTGTTACACATTAATAGAAAACTGAACTGAACTGAATAGAAAACTAACCCTCCCTTTAAACAAATCCTTGTATTAGAATGAAATAATTGCAGCCATGAAATTAAAAGACGCTTACTCCTTGGAAGGAAAGTTATGACCAACCTAGATAGCATATGTAAAAGCAGAGACATTACTTTGCCAACAAAGGTCCGTCTAGTCAAGGCTATGTTTTTTCCAATGGTCATGTATGGATGTGAGAGTTGGACTGTGAAGAAAGCTGAGTGCCAGAGAATTGATGCTTTTGACCTGTGATGTTGGAGGAGACTCTTGAGAGTCCCTTGGACTGCAAGGAGATCCAACCAGTTCATTCTAAAGGAGATCAGCCCTGGGTGTTCACTGGAAGGACTGATGCTAAAGCTGAGACTCCAATACTTTGGCCACCTCATGCGAAGGGTTGACTCATTGGAAAAGACCCTGATGCTGGGAGGGAATGGGGGCAGGAGGAAAAGGGGATGATAGAGGATGAGATGGGTGGATGGCATCACTAACTCAATGGACATGAGTCTGAGTGAACTCCGGGAGTCCTGGTGTGCTGCAATTCATGGGGTCGCAAAGAGTCGGACACGACTGAGCGACTGAACTGAACTGAACTGACCTTGCTTTAGTAGACAGCCTCATGTCTGTTCTTCAGTAGGCAATGGCACCCCACTCCAGCACTCTTGCCTGGAAAATCCCATGGACAGAGGAGCCTGGTAGGCTGCAGTCCATGGGGTCACGGAGAGTTGGACACAACTCAGCGACTTCACTTTCACTTTTCCCTTTCATGCCTTGGAGAAGGAAATGGCAACCCACTCCAGTGTTCTTGCCTGGAGAATCCCAGGGATGGGGGAGCCTGGTGGGCTGCCATTTATGGGGTTGCACAGAATCGGACACGATTGAAGCGACTTAGCAGCAGCAGCAGCAGGCATGGAGTGCTTCCTGGTGTTACTTTATGTTTCCACATTAGATGCAAAGGGTAAGTGTTACATTATAAATTTAAACAATTTTACACAAACAATGGCATACCTTGAGCACTAAAGATCATATGTTCATTCATTGACATTAGAAAATGCCTGTGACAAAAATTAGTCTTGTTCACCAAATATGAGATGTGTTTTTCCAGATTTTTCACCTCCTCCCAGGGGCCATGTGACTATTCTGTGACATTTACATATTAGCAGGAATGATGTGTTCACTTCCAGACTGGGTGGTGGGAAGTTTTGAATGATGTCAATTCCTTTATTCCTTGTGATGACAACTGCTGTGACCACATGTTCCAGATGGCACAGCTAAGATGATGAAAGCTTCCTTCAACCCATGTCCTGGAGATACCTTTGAAGAAGAGCCTCTGCTGACAAGTGTGGTGGCTCTAGCATGATAGAGGAAAAAAAGATTTATTGTTGTCAGTCACTAGGATTTGGAAATTGTTTCCACAGCACAGTCTAGCCTGTCTTTATTAGTTTAAATGCTATAATACTGAGTTTAATGCATGGGATAAAATATTGTTTTATGCAGAGAAAAGAACCAGAATAAAGAGGCAGGATGGGGTATATGCCAAAAGGTCAATGTTGGGTATTTCTGGTGGGTGACCTGGATGGTGTGAATACAAGCAATTGCTGATTTCTTTGTCGTGTGACAGAATTTTCCAAAATATCTGTGATGATGAGGCTCAGGGCTGGTTGTGACAAAATGTGCCAAGGTGGCATATTGATCATTTTGAACTAACATTTCTTAAGGAATGGCCAGTGAAGGAAGGGCAATCTAGTCCTCCTTTGTCCCCCTGAAAGCAGAAAATAAATCTCCCATGTGGAGATTTCTACAGGAAAATAAGTCTTCCCTGTGGCAGGAGGTAGAGAGACATCTTTATTGCTAGAGATGGGGACTTCCAGGTTGAGAAGCTGTGTAAACAAACTCCGCTTATATCTTTCAGGTGAATGTTTCCTCCTCTTGTCAGTTCTTCACAAATTTATTGTTTCGTTACCTAAAAGATACAAAGTTTGCTTGATTTGGTTACATTTCTGAGTTTCATGCTGGCATTCCCTGGTGGCTCAGACCATAAAGAGTCTGCCTGAAATGTGGGAGACATGAGTTCTATCCCTGGATCAGGAAGATCCCCTGGAGAAGGAAATGGCAATTGACTCCAGTATTCTTACCTGGAAAATCACACGGATGGAGGAAACTGGCAGGCTATAGCCCATAGGGTCACAAAGACTTGGACACAACTGAGCAGCTTCACCTGAGTTTCATATCTTTGGGGTCCCCATACATACAAAATTAAATTTGATTTTCTCCTTTTTCTCGGTTTCAAGTTCTAGATCAACCAGAAGAACTGGCAAGTTTGATGGAAAATTTTCCTGCTCCAACAGTGGTGAACACACACATTATTATCTTTAAAATAAATGTTATTGACTGGAAATGGAATTGCCAATGAGATACTTTATTTTTTTAATTTTTATTTTTACTTTATTTTACTTACAATACTGTATTGGTTTTGTCATACATTGACATGAATCCACCACGGGTGTACATGAGTTCCTAATCCTGGACCCCCCTCCCACCTCCCACCCCATATCATCTCTCTGGATCATCCCCATGCACCAGCCCCAAGCATCCTGTATCCTGTATCGAACATAGACTGGCGATTTGTTTCTTACATGATAGTATACATGTTTCAATGCCATTCTCCCAAATCATCCCACCCTCTCCCTCTCCCTCTGAGTCCAAAAGTCCGTTCTATACATCTGTGTCTCTTTTGCTGTCTCGCACACAGGGTTATCCTTACCATCTTTCTAAATTCCATATATATGTGTTAGTATCCTGTATTGGTGTTTTTCTTTCTGGCTTACTTCACTCTGTATAATAGGCTCCAGTTTCATCCATCTCATTAGAACTGATTCAAATGTATTCTTTTTAATGGCTGAGTAATACTCCATTGTGTATATGTACCACTGCTTTCTTATCCATTCATCTGCTGATGGACATCTAGGTTGTTTCCATGTCCTGGCTATTATAAACAGTGCTGCAATGAACATTGGGGTACATGTGTCTCTTTCAATTCTGGTTTCCTCTGTGTGTATGCCCAGCAGTGGGATTGCTGGGTCATAAGGCAGTTCTATTTGCAGTTTTTTAAGGAATCTCCACACTGTTCTCCATAGTGGCTGTACTAGTTTGCATTCCCACCAACAGTGTAAGAGGGTTCCCTTTTCTCCACACCCTCTCCAGCATTTATTGCTTGTAGACTTTTGGATCACTGCCATTCTGACTGGTGTGATATAGTACCTCATTGTGGTCTTGATTTCCATTTTTCTGATAATGAGTGATGTTGAGCATCTTTTCATGTGTTTGTTAGCCATCCGTATGTGTTCTTTGGAGAAATGTCTATTTAGTTCTTTGGCCCATTTTTTGATTGGGTCGTTTATTTTTCTGGAATTGAGCTGCATAAGTTGCTTGTATATTTTTGAGATTAGTTGTTTGTCAGTTGTTTCATTTGCTATTATTTTCTCCCATTCGGAAGGCTGTCTTTTCACCTTGCTTATATTTTCCTTTGTTATGCAGAAGCTTCTAATTTTAATTAGGTCCCATTTGTTTATTTTTGCTTTTATTTCCAGTATTCTGGGAGGTGGATCATAGAAGATCCTGCTGTGATTTATGTCAGAGAGTGTTTTGCCTATGTTCTCCTCTAGGAGTCATAGTTTCTGGTCTTACATTTAGATCTTTAATCCATTTTGAGTTTATTTTTGTGTGTGGTGTTAGAAAGTGATCTAGTTTCATTCTTTTACAAGTGGTTGACCAGTTTTCCCAGCACCACTTGTTAAAGAGATTGTCTTTTCTCCATTGTATATTCTTGCCTCCTTTGTCGAAGATAAGGTGTCCATAGGTATGTGAATTTATCTCTGGGCTTTCTACTTTGTTCCATTGATCTATATTTCTGTCTTTGTGCCAGTACCATACTGTCTTGATGACTGTAGTTTTGTAGTAGAGCCTGAAGTCAGGCAAGTTGATTCCTCCAGTTCCATTCTTCTTTCTCAAGATTGCTTTGGCTATTCGAGGTTTTTTGTATTTCCATACAAATCTGGAAATTATTTGTTTTAGTTCTGTGAAAAATACCGCTGGTAGCTTGATAGGGATTGCATTGAATCTGTAGATTGCTTTGGGTAGTATACTCATTTTAACTATATTGATTCTTCTGATCCATGAACATGGTATATTTCTCCATCTATTAGCATCCTCTTTGATTTCTTTCATCAGTGTTATATAGTTTACTGTATATAGGTCTTTTGTTTCTTTAGGTAGATATATTCGTAAGTATTTTATTCTTTTCTTTGCAATGTTGAATGGAATTGTTTCCTTAAATTCTCTTTCTGTTTTCTCATTGTTAGTGTATAGGAATGCAAGGGATTTCTGTGTGTTGATTTTATATCCTGCAACTTTACTATATTCATTGATTAGCTCTAGTAATTTTTTGGTGGAGTCTTTAGGGTTTTCTATGTATAGGATCATGTCATCTGCAAACAGTGAGAGTTTTACTTTTTCTTTTTCAATTTGGATTCCTTTTATTTCTTTTTCTGCTCTGATTGCTGTGGCCAAAACTTCCAGAACTATGTTGAATAGTAGCAGTGAAAGTGGGCACCCTTGTCTTGTTCCTGACTTTAGGGGAAATGCTTTCAATGTTTCACCATTGAGGATAATGTTTGCTGTGGGTTTGTCATATATAGCTTTTATTATGTTGAGGTATGTTCCTTCTATTCCTGCTTTCTGGAAAGTTTTTTTTTTTTATCATAAATGGATGCTGAATTTTGTCAAAGGCCTTCTCTGCATCTATTGAGATAATCATATGGCTTTTATTCTTCAATTTGTTAATGTGGTGAATTACATTGACTGATTTGTGGATATTGAAGAATCCTTGCATCCCTGGGATAAAGCCCACTTGGTCTTGGTGTATGATCTTTTTAATGTGTTGTTGGATTCTGATTGCTAGAATTTTGTTGAGGATTTTTGCATCTATGTTCATCAGTGATATTAGCCTGTAGTTTTCTTTTTTTGTGGCATCTTTGTCAGGTTTGGGTATTAGAGTGATGGTGGCCTCATAGAATGAGTTTGGAAGGTTACTTTCCTCTGCAATTTTCTGGAAGAGTTTGAGTAGGACAGATGTTAGCTCTTCTCGAAATTTTTGGTAGAATTCAGCTGTGAAGCCATCTGGACCTGGGCTTTTGTTTGCTGGAAGATTTCTGATTACAGTTTCAATATCCGTGCTTGTGATGGGTCTGTTAAGATTTTCTATTTCTTCCTGGTTCAGTTTTGGAAAGTTGTACTTTTCTAAGAATTTGTCCATTTCTTTCACATTGTCCATTTTATTGGCATATAATTGCTGATAGTAGTCTCTTATGATCCTTTGTATTTCTGTGTTGTCTGTTGTGATGTCTCCATTTTCATTTCTAATCTTATTGTTTTGATTTTTCTCTCTTTGTTTCTTGATGAGTCTGGCTAATGGTTTGTCAATCTTTATCCTTTCAAAGAACCAGCTTTTGGCTTTGTTGATTTTTGCTATGGTCTCTTTTGTTTCTTTTGCATTTATTTCTGCCCTAATTTTTAAGATTTCTTTCCTTCTACTAACTCTGGGGTTCTCCATTTCTTCCTTTGCTAGTTGCTTTAGAGTTGGGTTATTTATTTGACTTTTTTCTTGTTTCTTGAGGTATGCCTGTATTGCCATGAGCTTTCCTCCTAGTACTGCTTTTATAGTGTCCCGCAGGTTTTGGGTTGTTGTGTTTTCATTTTCATTTGTTTCTATGCATATTTTGATTTCTTTTTTGATTTCTTCTGTGATTTGTTGGTTATTCAGAAGCGTGTTGTTCAGCCTCCATATGTTGGAATTTTTAATAGTTTTTTTCCTGTAATTGAGATCTAATCTTAATGCATTATGGTCAAAAAAGATGCTTGGAATGATTTCGATTTTTTTGAATTTATCAAGGTTAGATTTATGGCCCAGGATGTGATCTATCCTGGAGAAGGTTCCATGAGCACTTGAGAAAAAGGTGAAATTCATTGTTTTGGGGTGAAATGTCCTATAGATATCAATTAGGTCTAACGGGTCTATTGTATCATTTAAAGCTTGTGTTTCTTTGTTAATTTTCTGTTTAGTTGATCTGTCCATAGGTGTGGGTGGGGTATTAAAGTCTCCCACTATTATTGTGTTATTGTTAATTTCCCCTTTCATACTTGTTAGCATTTGTCTTACATATTGCAGTGCTCCTATGTTGGGTGCATATATATTTATAATTGTTATATCTTCTTCTTGGATTGATTCTTTGATCATTATGTAGTGGCCTTCTTTGTCTCTTTTCACAGCCTTTGTTTTAAAGTCTATTTTATCGGATATGAGTATTGCTACTCCTACTTTCTTTTGGTCTCTATTTGTGTGAAATATCTTTTTCCAGCCCTTCACTTTCAGTCTGTATGTGTCCCTTGTTTTGAGGTGGGTCTCTTGTAGGCAGCATATATAAGGATCTTGTTTTTTTATCCATTCATCCAGTCTTTGTTTTTTGGTTGGGGCATGGAACCCATTTACGTTTAAGGTAATTATTGATAAGTATTATCCCGTTGCGATTTACTTTATTGTTTTGGGTTCAGGTTTATACGCCCTTTTTGTGTTTCCTGTCTAGAGAATATCCTTTAGCATTTGTTGGAGAGCTGGTTTGGTGGTGCTGAATTCTCTCAGCTTTTGCTTGTCTGTAAAGCTTTTTATTTCTCCTTTATATTGAATGAGATCCTTGCTGGGTACAGTAATCTGGGCTGTAGGTTATTTTCTTTCATCACTTTAAGTATGTCTTGCCATTCCCTCCTGGCCTGAAGAGTTTCTATTGAAAGATCTGCAGTCATCCTTATGGGAATCCTCTTGTGTGTTATTTGTTGTTTTTCCCTTGCTCCTTTTATTATTTGTTCTTTGTGCTTGATCTTTGTTAATTTGATTAATATGTGTTTGGGGTGTTTTGCCTTGGGTTTATCTTATTTGGAACTCTCTGGGTTTCTTGGACTTGGGTGATCATTTCCTTCCCCATTTTAGGGAAGTTTTCAACTATTACCTCCTCAAGTATTTTCTCATGGTCTTTCTTTTTGTCTTCTTCTTCTGGGACTCCTATAATTCGAATGTTGGAGCGTTTCATATTGTCCTGGAGGTCTCTGAGATTGTCCTCATTTCTTTTAATTCGTTTTTCTTTTTTCCTCTCTGATTCATTTATTTCTACCATTCTATCTTCTATTTCACTAATCCTATCTTCTGTCTCTGTTATTCTACTATTTGTTGCCTCCAGAGTGTTTCTGATCTCATTTATTGCATTATTCATTATATATTGACTCTTTTTTATTTCTTCTAGGTCCTTGTTAAACCTTTCTTGCATCTTCTCAATCCTTGTCTCCAGGCTATTTATCTGTGATTCCATTTTTATTTCAAGATTTTGGATCATTTTCACTATCAATATTTGGAATTCTTTCTCAGGTAGATTCCCTAACTCTTCCTCTTTTGTTTGGTTTGGTGGGCATTTCTCCCGTTCCTTTACCTGCTGAGTATTCCTCTGTCTCTTCATCTTGGTTATATTGTTGCATTTGGGGTGGCCTTTCTATATTCTGGGAATTTGTGGAGTTCTCTTTATTATGGAGTTTCCTCACTGTGAGTAGGGTTATATCAGTGGCTTGTCAAGATTTCTTGGTTAGGGAGGCTTGTGTTGGAGTTCTGGTGGGTGGAGCTGGATTTCTTCTCTCTGGAGTGCAATGAAATGATCAGTAATGGGTTATGAGACATCAATTGTTTTGGAGTAACTTTCAGCTGCCTGTATATTGAAGCTCAGGGGTGTGTTCCTGTGTTGCTGGAGAATTTGCGTGGTATGTCTTGCTCTGGAACTTGTTGGCCCTTGGGTGGTGTTTGGTTTCAGTGTAGGTATGGAGGCGTTTGATGAGCTCCTATCAATTAATGTTCCCTGGATTCAGGAGTTCTCTGGTGTTCTCAGGATTTGGACTTAAGCCTCCTGCTTCTGGTTTTCAGTTTTATTTTTACAGTAGCCTCAAGACTTCTCCATCTATACAGCACCGATGATAAAATATCTAGGTTAAAGATGAAAAGTTTCTCCACATTGAGGGACACCCAGAGAGGTTCACTGAGTTACATGGAGAAGAGAAAAGGGAGGGGGTAGTTAGAGGTGACTGGAATGAGATGAGGTGGGATCAAAAGAGGAGAGAGCAAGCTAGTCAATAGTCACTTCCTTATGTGCGCTCCACAGTCTGGACCGCTCAGAGGTGTTCACGGAGTTATACAGGGAAGAGGAGAGGGAGGAAGTAGACAGAGGTGGCTAGGAGGATAAAAGAGGGAAATGAAAAGGAGAGAGACAGATCCAGCCAGTAACCAGTTCCCTAAGTGTTCTCCACCATCTGGAACACACAGAGATTCACAGAATTGGGTAGAGAAGAGAAGGGGGAGGGAAGAGACAGAGGCCACCTGGTGGAGAAAAAGGAGAGTCCAAAGGAGGAGAGAGTGGTCAAGCCAGTAATCTCACTCTCAGGTAAAATTGGGTACTGAAGATTGGGTTTTTAAATGTACAAAATTGACAACAAATACCAAAAAGCAAAGATTAAAAATCTAGAGTAGAGATTGGATTTTCAAAAATACAATATTAAAGAAAAGAAGAAGAAGACAAAAAAAAAAAAAACAAACACAAAGCCACAAGAATTATTAGACAACAACCACAACAACCACAAAAAGACTATATACGGCGTTTGCTTTAAAAATAGGGTCTTTTTTTTTTTGAAAAGTAATAGTAGGTTATAAAAATAAAAATTAAAGGAGAAATAGAGGACTTAAAAATTTTAAAAAGTTTTAAAAAAAGAAGTAAAAGAAAAGAAGAAAAAACAATCACACAACAACAACAACAACAACAAAAGATCGTAAAAATAGTAAAGATACATCTGGCCCTTTCTCTGGTGTTGTGGGCAGTGTGGGGTCACTTCCAAGGCAGTTCCCTCTGTTTAACTTCTTCTGTTTGCTGGTCTCTTCAGGGTCTGATTTCTGCTCTGGCACAGGCGGGGAGGTGATGGACACTTTTTTTTTTTTTTTTTTTAGGCTCACTTGTTCAGTCGCACTGTGGTGAGGGAGGGATGCTGCAAACAAATAACACTGGCTTGTGCTTGCAGTGTCTCAGCCCCACTGGGCCTGCCCCTGCTCACGGCGCACACTGCTCAGGCTCTACGTTGCTCCACCGGGAACCGTCTGAGGCCGGCCCTAGGCTGCATGCACCTCCCCAGTCTAAGCCGCTCAGGTTCGGCGCTCAGGTAGCCCTCAGAGGCACAGATTCGGTTGGGCCTGCGTTTTGTGCCCTTCCCAGGACCGAGTAGCTCAGGTGTTTGGCGAGTGCAGACGCTGCGACTTATCACCTTTCCCGTCTCTGCTGCTCAGTTTTCTGGGTGTACCACTGGCGTTCCTTCTCAGGTGGATGTTGACTGTCCAGAACCCCCAGAAGTCTTAGTTAGCAAAGAAGCCTGCTTGCATTTTGGTAGGTAATGTTTCTCTTGGGCTGCGATTGCCCCCTTCCAGCCCTTATGGCTCTGGCTGCCTGTCACCGGAGGGGGATGGTCTGCAGCCGGCTATTTCTGTTCCATCCATTGTTCTGTGCGCGGTGCTGGCGGTGTCTTATGTTATTCCACAGTATGGTTTGCTAGCCCAAGTTAGTTCGCTCTGGTTACGCGTGGGGCATTCTGGCCGATTCTTAAAAAGCACTGCAACCCGCGCCTCCCATGCCTCACTGCCCAGGCCCCACTTGCTAGTGGCGGATGCAGGCATCTGCGCTGCTTCTCCGCTGGGGGACTTACTGTTGGGCTCATAACCTGTTGGTTTTAATTATTTATTTATTTTTCCTTCCTGTTATGTTGCCCTCTGTGCTTCCAAGGCTTGCCACAGACTCGGCAGCGAGAGCGTTTCCTGGTGTTTGGAAACCTCTCTTCTTAAGATTCCCTTCCCGGGACGGGACTCCCCTCCCAGGACACAGCTCCCAACCTACCTCCTTTGTCTCTTTTTTCGTCTTTTATATTTTTTCCTACCTGTTTTTGAAGACAATGATCTGCTTTTTTGGGTGCCTGATGTCCTCTGCCAGCATTCAGAAGTTGTTTCATGGAATTTATTCAGCGTTGAAATGTTCTTTTGATGAATTTGTGAAGGAGAAAGTGGTCTTCCTGTCCTATTCCTCTGCCATCTTCAAGATTTTGTTTTCCAATGAGATACTTTAATGTTTATCTACTTGAAGTTTTCTTTACATACCTAAGTCTCCTTAAGTACTAAGTTCTACCAACCTCCAAGATGACATGCCACCCCACACCAAAATAAAGTGAAACACTTTAACATTAATATTAATGTCAAATCAGTTCAGTTCAGTTGCTCAGTCATGTCCGACTCTTTGCGACCCCATGAATCGCAGCACGCCAGGCCTCCCTGTCCATCACCAACTCCCGGAGTTCACTCAGACTCACGTCCATCGAGTCAGTGATGCCATCCAGCCATCTCATCCTCTGTTGTCCTCTTCTCCACCTGCCCGCAATCCCTCCCAGCATCAGAGTCTTTTCCAATGAGTCAACTCTTTGCATGAGGTGGCCAAAGTACTGGAGTTTCAGCTTTAGCATCATTCCTTCCAAAGAAATCCCAGGGCTGATCTTCAGAATGGACAGGTTGAATCTCCTTGCAGTCCAAGGAACTCTCAAGAGTCTTCTCCAGCACAACAGCTCAAAAGCATCAATTTTTCAGCACTCAGCTTTCTTCACAACTCTCACATCCATACATGACCACTGGAAAATCCATAGCCTTGACTAGACAGACCTTTGTTGGCAAAGGAATGTCTCTGCTTTTGAATATGCTATCTAGGTTGGTCATAACTTTCCTTCCAAGGAGTAAGCATCTTTTAATTTCATGGCTGCAATCACCATCTGCAGTGATTTTGGAGCCCCCCAAAATAAAGTCTAACACTGTTTCCATTGTTTCCCCATGTATTTCCCATGAAGTGATGGGATCAGATGCCATGATCTTAGTTTTCTGAATGTTGAGCTTTAAGCCAACTTTTTCACTCTCCTCTTTCACTTTCATCAAGAGGCTTTTTAGTTCCTCTTCACTTTCTGCCATAAGGGTGGTGTTATCTGCATATCTGAGGTTATTGATATTTCTTCTGGCAATCTTGGTTCCATCTTGTGCTTCATCCAGCCCAGCGTTTCTCATGATGTACTCTGCATAGAAGTTAAATAAGCAAGGTGACAATATACAGCCTTGACGTACTCCTTTTCCTATTTGAAACCAGTCTTTTGTTCCATGTCCAGTTCTAACTATTGCTTCCTGACCTGTATATAGGCTTCTCAAGAGGCAAGTCAGGTGGTTTGGTATTCCCATCTCTTTCAGAATTTTCCACAGTTTCTTGTGATCCACACAGTCAAAGGCTTTGGCATAGTCAATAAAGCAGAAATAGATGTTTTCCTGGAACTCTCTTGCTTTTTCCATGATCCAGTGGATGTTGGCAATTTGATCTCTGGTTCCTCTGCCTTTTCTAAAAGCAGCTTGAACATCAGGGAGTTCACGGTTCACGTATTGCTGAAGCCTGGCTTGGAGAATTTTGAGCATTACTTTACTAGTGTGAGATGAGTCTATTTTTGAAACTTTCTGAATAAAATGAAGGAAATAAAAATAATAAGAGAATAATACTACTAATAAGGAAGGGTATAATATAGCAGAACATCAGTATGATAAAATTGTCTTACTTATGGAAACAAAGCTGTAAGCTCTTCTTTCTTTTCCTGTGCAAGACTCAAACACCACAAGCAAATAAAATGTAAAAAAGATTGTAGCTACTAATTAGAGGTAAAGTTTCTGACAATTTAAAAAATTCTGAAATCTTCAGGTTTCATCACACATGGATAAAATCTAAAAAAGTACCTTTCAAAGTATTTGAAAGAGCTAAATTTGGTTCATTGTAGATAAAGTTAATATTTCCTCTCCAAATTCTCTGCAATTGAAAGTTCCTGATCACAGAGAAAGGAGCCAAAGCAGAGTGAGTAATGAATATTGACGTTGGGCAGCATCTCATCTACCAAGCTGTCAGTTTTAATTAGTAGATACTTTTTGCCACTTCATGAAAACAATTCCTGTCCGTAGCTTATTACTGGAGAAATCCTGGATAATACAATGTAAAACTTTATTTAAAATGTAAATTGTCTAGTAGAACACAATTTCCACACCAAGACAATGGGGAAGATAAGTATGAATGTTTTCTGAGGCCTTCTCAAATGAATAAACCAAATGAGTTTTGTCTTGAACCTGTGCTTTGAGACCTCTCTTCCTTTTTGAAAACAATCACACACACACACACACACACACAGTCAGTCACTCACTTACTCACTCTTATATTACTGGATAAGAATATCTAGAACTTGAGAGAAGCAAAAAGGTATCTTTGATTTTCACTTCTCTATAAGGAGTTAACAAAAAACTGGACTTACTTTTATAGCCAGTTGTGCTGGATTGAACCATATATATAATGGATTATTCAGATTGTTTGGGGGTTTTGTGGGTGTTTTAGGATATTCTGTATTTCAGTGCTAGTTAACAGTCCAGTCCTAGGAAGAGGTTTCCACTTTTGACAGAACTAAATTCTGACTTATGAAACAATCCATCACACCTTCTTTGATTTCATTGAGACAAGTAATGTTCCAAGTTAGCAAGGAATAAGCTGCTGAGCTGGCATTACCTCATAACCCCCTCAGCCTAATAGATTTGGTTTAAGAAGAAAAAGTTATTTCTATGAGATTTCTTATGGAGTAAAGAAATCAAGCATTCATTATATTTTTCCATTGCTATGGCCCTTCAGTTCAGTTCAGTCGCTCAGTCGTGTCCGACTCTTTGCGACCCCATGAATCGCAGCACGCCAGGCCTCCCTGTCCATTACCATCTCCCAGAGTTCACTCAGACTCACGTCCATCAAGTCCACAATGCCATCCAGCCATCTCATCCTCGGTCGTCCCCTTCTCCTCCTGCCCGCAATCCCTCCCAGCATCAAAGTCTTTTCCAATGAGTCAACTCTTCGCATGAGGTGGCCAAAGTACTGGAGCTTCAGCTTTAGCATCATTCCTTCCAAAGAAATCCCAGGGTTGATCTCCTTCAGAATGGACTGGTTGGATCTCCCTGCAGTCCAAGGGACTCTGTCTTACCCAAATAAATGTCACAAGTTACCCATACTCCTTTTCTCTCCAACCTAAAATTCTGACTTCATGATCTATCCTTTTTGTGTTACTGATGAAAGAACCAAATTACTTTCCTAATTGTTCAATGTTTACTAGAAAATATTCAATCTTGAACAGAGGGTCATAGTCTAAATAAAAATGGAACTGTTCAGCAGAACTCAAAATAATTTTTTTACTTATATTCTATATCAACATTGTAGTTAACAAGACCTACTGGCAGCTGGAAAGACAACAATTGATGGGAATTCTTACACAATGGACTGCTGTCTTCAGTTCAATGTTCCAATAGTTAAAATGGAGGGAAGAATGCAGTATAAGCTACTCTTTCTTAATTGGTTACTGATTATTAATAATTTTGTTGTTAGAGGAACAATATAAAGACAATTCTATTCCATTAACATTAAAATAAAGTGTATGAAACTAGATTCCAGCAGAAGTAGTTCAGTTCAGTTCAGTCACTCAGTCGTGTCTGACTCTTTGTGACCCCATGAATCACAGCACGCCAGGTCTCCCTGTCCATTACCAACTCCCAGAGTCTACCCAAACCCATGTCCATTGAGTCGGTGATGCCAACCAATCATCTCATTCTCTGTCATCCCCTTCTCCTCCTGCCCTCAATCTTTCCCAGCATCAGGGTCTTTTCAAATGAGTCAGCTCTTCATATCAGGTGGCCAAAGTATTGGAGTTTCAACTTCAACACCAGTCCTTCAAATGAACACCCAGGACTGTTCTCCTTTAGGAAGGACTGGTTGGATCTCCTTGCAGGCCAAGGGACTCTCAAGAGTCTTCTCCAATACCACAGTTCAAAAGCATCAATTCGTCAGTGCTCAGCTTTCTTTATAGTCCAACTCTCACATTCATACATGACTACTGGAAAACCATAGCCTTGACTAGATGGACTTTTGTTGACAAAGTAATGTCTCTTCTTTTTAATATGCTGTCGATTTTTATCATAACTTTCCTTCCAAGGAGTAAGCATCTTTTAATTTCATGGCTGCAATCACCATCTGCAGTGATTTTGGAGCCCCCCAAAATAAAGTCTGACACTGTTTCCACTGTTTCCCCATATTTTCCATGAAGTGATGGGACCGGATGCCATGATCAGTTTTCTGAATGTTGAGTTTTAAGCCAACTTTTTTACTCTGCTCTTTCACTTTCATCAAGAGGCTCTTTAGTTCCTCTTCACTTTCTGCCATAAGGGTGGTGTCATCTGCATATATGAGGTTATTGATATTTCTCCTGGCAATCTTGATTCCAGCTTGTGCTTCCTCAAGACCAGCATTTCTCATGATGTACTCTGCATATAAGTTAAATAAGCAGGGTGACAATATAGAGCCTTGATGCACTCCTTTTCTTATTTGGAACCAGTCTGTTGTTCCATGTCCAGTTCTAACGATTGCTTCCTGACCTGCATACAGATTTTTCAAGAGGCAGGTCAGGTGGTCTGGTAGTCCCATCTCTCAGAATTTTCCACAGTTTATCCACACATCCAAAAAAGCAGAAATAGATGTTTTTCTGGAACTCTCTTGCTTTTTCAATGATCCAGTAGATGTTGGCAATTTGATCTCTGATTCCTCTGCCTTTTCTAAAACCAGCTGGAACATCTGGAAGTCCATGGTTCACGTATTGCTGACAAACAGAATATTTAAAGAGATCACTAAATATTCTTCCTTTCAGGGTCAGAGCAAATAATTTAAGTGTGTAATATTCTTCTGTGATAAATGAGCCTCGTGAAACAGTTGCTTTTCCTCAAAGACCCCATTCATTTTCTTTTTTATTTACATTGAGTATACTTATGTTGTTTGGGCTTCCCAGGTGGCTCAGTGGTAAAGAATCTGCCTGCCCAGCAGGAGACAGGAGATGCAGATTTGATCTCTGGGTCAGGAAGAAGGAAATGGAGAAGGAAATGGCACCCCATTCCATTATTCTTGCTTAGAAACTCTCATGGACAGAGGAGCCTGGCAGGTTACAGTCCATGGGGTCACAAAGAGTCACACACAACTGAGCACACACCCATTTACATTGCTTATCCACAAACAGAGCCATGGGCTCAGGAGATTCTGTCAATATCAAAGTTCTATAACCTGATGAGAGACAGATCTGCCAGTGACACCTTAGAAATATAAAGGGATAGTTGATATTTCCTTAGAAATATCTATGGATAGTTGAGTCTACTGCATTCATGGTGTATTGACCCCACAAAATGTAGGATCACTAGTGTTAGGCTGCTGAGCATGAATTTGTTCTCAAATTGATGTATCCTGTCTAACAAATAGGCAGCAAAATAGTGCCTTGTAAATGAGATACTTTATTCAGTGGGTGCCCTCCACTCAGGGACAGCTTCAAGGTTTATGAAATCTGAGGTCAATACATCCCTTTTATCAAAATCCTGTTGTACACAGGCCTTCTAACTCAGACATTCTTCAAACCCAGACTCCCCTGGAACCTGTGCATGTTAATCTAGAACCTCAGGGCACACACAAAACAGTGATATTTTTCCATGTGCTCTGGGTAATTCTAATGTCAGGAAGATTGAGAACACTTGCCCTGAATGACGCCCATGGAAGGAGAACAACTAGGCAAAGAGCACTTTGAGCTCGGGGTCACATGGCCTGACTCCAGTGCTCAGCTGTGTCTGTGCAGAGGAGCGCTCCAGACACTGAGGGTGACAGAAGCACCCAGCTTTCCAGGTTCCACAGCAAAGACAGGCAGTACCAGAAACAGTAGGCACCAGCCTAGGTTTAGAGATGTTGGAGGACAGCACCCTTGGCATGTCCATCTAGGTTCTGGACATAAATGAGTCCCAGGAGCAGTGACTGTGGTGAGATGGCTCACATAGCAAACCAGAGAGCAGGAGCTCCCCATCAGAGGAGGAAAAAAAGGCAAATGTCCTACCTGTGAATACATGTGAAACATGCCCTGGAGAAACCAGAAAATGACTTAAGGAAGAGCTGGAGGGCTCAAAATAATGAGCAGAAAGAAGAAACATAAAGTTTCTTTATTATGACTAATTATGGTTCTGTTTTCCCCCCGGGCTGAAAGGTTTTGTAAATATGTGGGTAATCTATCCAAAT
The DNA here is from genome assembly GCF_014754425.2 of Oryx dammah. Classification (NCBI taxonomy): domain Eukaryota; kingdom Metazoa; phylum Chordata; class Mammalia; order Artiodactyla; family Bovidae; genus Oryx; species Oryx dammah. Next base: position 38,945,811 of record NW_024070211.1, on the reverse strand, counting down.
ACAAGTTTTAAAATAATAAACAAACCTTGCCCAGTGCCTGATTAGGCAGACAATGAAAGTCTAATACCATATGGTTTTACTTGGGCAATACATTTGTGCTAACCCAATTTTTCCTTGTGGGGGAAAAAAAAGTTATCTAGATGTAGGAAGAAGCGCATCATGTGGTTAAAAGTACATGGTCTGAAATTGAACTATCTAGATCTAAACTGACTCTCCAGGTAATTAGCCGTGTAACCTCAGTACTCAGGTTTTTTTTCATTGTGGAATTGTGGAAATTAACTGAGATAGTTCAGTTCAGTTCAGTTCATTTCAGTCGCTCAGTCGTGTCCGACTCTTTGCGACCCCATGAATCACAGCACGCCAGGCCTCCCTGTCCATCACCAACTCCCAGAGTTCACTCAGACTCGTGTCCATCGAGTCCGTGATGCCATCCAGCCATCTCATCCTCTGTTGCCCCCATCTTCTCCTGCCCGCAATCCCTCCCAGCATCAGAGTCTTTTCCAATGAGTCAACTCTTCGCATGAGGTGGCCAAAATACTGGACTTTCAGCTTTAGCATCATTCCTTCCAAAGAAATCCCAGGGTTGATCTCCTTCAGAATGGGCTGGTTGGATCTCCTTGCAGTCCAAGGGACTCTCAAGAGTCTTCTCCAACACCACAGTTCAAAAGCATCAATTCTTCCGTGCTCAGCCTTCTTCACAGTCCAACTCTCACATCCATACATGGCCACAGGAAAAACCATAGCCTTGACTAGACGGACTTTAGTCGGCAAAGTAATGTCTCTGCTTTTGAATATACTATCTAGGTTGGTCATAACTTTTCTTCCAAGGAGTAAGCATCTTTTAATTTCATGGCTGCAGTCACCATCTGCAGTGATTTTGGAGCCTCCAAAAATAAAGTCTGACACTGTTTCCACCCCCATTTCCCATGAAGTGATAGGACCAGATGCCATGATCTTCGTTTTCTGAATGTTGAGCTTCAAGTCAACTTTTTCACTCTCCTCTTTCACTTTCATCAAGAGGCTCTTCAGTTCCTCTTCACTTTCTGCCACAAGGGTGGTGTCATCTGCATATCTGAGGTGATTGATATTTCTCCAGGCAATCTTGATTCCAGCTTGTGTTTCTTCCAGCCCAGCGTTTCTCGTGATGTACTCTGCATAGAAGTTAAATAAGCAGGGTGACAATATACAGCCTTGACGTACTCCTTTTCCTATTTGGAACCAGTCTGTTGTTCCATGTCCAGTTCTAACTGTTGCTTCCTGGCCTGCGTACAGATTTCTCAAGAGGCAGGTCAGGTGGTCTGGTATTCCCATCTCTTTCAGAATTTTCCACAGTTTGGTGTGATCCACACAGTCAAAGGCTTTGGCATAGTCAATAAAGCAGAAATAGATATTTTTCTGGAACTCTCTTGCTTTTTCCATGATCCAGTGGATGTTGGCAATTTGATCTCTGGTTCCTCTGCCTTTTCTAAAAGCAGCTTGAACATCAGGAAGTTCACAGTTCACATATTGCTGAAGCTTGGCTTGGAGAATTTTGAGCATTACTTTACTAGCATGTGAGATGAGTGCAATTGTGCAGTAGTTTGAGCATTCTTTGGCATTGCCTTTCTTTGGGATTGGAATGAAAACTGACCTTTTCCAGTCCTGTGGCCGCTGCTGAGTTTTAGTTAGTACCTGATATATAGCAAATTTTCAATGAATGATTAGATTTTTTCCCATCCTTTGATATAATTCAGTGAACAAAGACTGATTTAGAATCTTAATTGATATTTTAATTTGCTGAGTTTGTCATATTTCTAAAGCATACATAATGAAATATATATTCTAAACTTTGAGTTTTTTATTGGTTATAATAATAAACTGTGCATCTTTAATTTATCAAGACATATTTTCAACTAATATTAAAGTACTTTACAATGTCAGAACTTTATTTATTTTTATTTTTTTAGCTATGCTGTAGAGCATGTAGGATCATAGTTTTCAGATCAGGGATGGAACTCATGCTCCTTGCAGTGGAAGCATCATCTCAACCATTCGACCACCAGGGAAGTCCAGCATGACTTCAGTGCCCTTTCTTCCTGTCTTTTGTGTTCTTGCTGTCTTATATTTTACTTTCACATGTAATAAACTTCACAATATATTATAATTACATATATTTTAACTTAAGAGTCTTTTAAATGTATATGTATATATATTCTGAATATATATATACTAAATATACATTAAAACTATAGATCTATAGATATTTTCTGCTTTGGTTTTACTGATTTTCTAGTATCCATCAGATGACATCTTTCATAAATCTTGGACAATTCTTGGCTATTATTATCTTTAAACCTTTATTTTGTCCTTTTGTCGGTTTCTTTTCCTCTGTGCCTCCAAATGCCTATCTTTTATACTGCTTGATGTTGTCTCAAGGATCTTGACACTCCATGTTTATCATTCATGTTTTTCTTTGAAATTAGTTTGTGCAATTACTGTTGACTTCTTTTCAAGTTCATTTGAATCTTTTTTCCGGTTATGCTATCCCTTTAAATGAGTTAAATTTTTGATTCGAAAATTGTACTTTTCAGTCTAGCAAATGATTTTTTATAGTTTTCTTTCTCTGCTGGGATTCTTCCTCTATTCTTTGCTGTAACATACAATGTGTAGAACATTTCTATCTCCCTAAAGTCTCTTTTTGCCCCTTTGTAGTTGATCCTGTCACTCAGTACTGGGCTGCAGGTAACTATTGCTCTGCTTTCTTTTGCCACAGCTTGTCTCTGCTTTAATTTCACATAGATTTAGATTCATTCTGTAGTGTTTTATGTTTGACTTTTTTTCATTTATCATACTGTTTTTGAGATTCATTCATAGTGTCATCTGTGTTAATATTTCATCTCTTTATATTGCTGTGAGACATTCCACTGTGTGGATATATCATAATTTTTTATCCATTCACCAGTGGCTGGACATTTGGATTGCTTCCAGTTTGGGGCATTTATGACAATACTGCTATGAACACCTGTGTATACAGTTTTGTGTGGATATATTGTATAGTTTAGGTTTTCATGTCTCATAGGTAAGTACGTAAAAACAGGGATTCTGGGTCTGTTTTACTAAAGTAGCATTCCAACAAGCAAAATATATCATTACCAGTTGTTGCTCACTAATCTAGTAGGTCTTCATTATTATAGTGGATGGGTAGATATCAAATTGGTATCTTAACATGCATTTTCCTAATGATTAATAATATTGAACACTTTTTCTTATGCTTATTAATCATTCATATATTTACTTTCATGACATATCTATTCAATTTTTCTGCCCATTTTTAATTGAGCTGTTTTTCTTCCTACAGTTGAACTAAATTATAACAGTTCTTTATATACTCTGAACACAAGCCATTTGTCAGATGTATATTTTGCAAATATTTTCTTTCAGTGGTTTGGACTTTCATTTTCTTAACTGTGTTTTTCAAAGAGTTAAATTTTAAAATTTTGATGACATTTTTAAAGTTTCACATTACTGAGGTCAAATTACCTACAGACAGTAAAATACACTTTTTAGGCATAAGTTCAATGAATGTTTTTACAAACACACATTTGTGAAGTTGTCACTACAATAAAAATGTAGCATATTCTTCAGACTGTCATTATCCAAGTCTTTGATAAAAACCAGTCCTTATGACATTAGTGAAGTGTGATGCCTGTCTGCCAAATTCAAGTACACTCAGTTCCATTTCAAATGGTATTATCATTTAGACAATATCTGGTCACGGAATATTTGATCCCTGAAATGAACTAAAAACCTCACATAAATTTAGAATTAATTTCAAAAATAATGTTGTTGTTGTTCAGTCGTTCAGTTGTGTCTGACTCTTTGTGACCTCCATGGACTGCAGCACACCAGGCTTCCCTGTCCTTCACCATTTCCTGGAGCTTGCTCAAACTCATGTCCATTGAGTTGGTGATGCCAGCCAACCATCTCGTCCTCTGTCATCCCTTTCTCTTCCTGCTTTCAATCTTTCCCAGCATCAGGGTCTTTTCTAATGAGTTGGCTCTTTGCATCCAGTGGCCAAAGTATTGGATCTTCAGCTTAAGCATCAGTCCTTCCAGTGAATATTCAGGAATGATTTCCTTTAGGGTTGACTGGTTTGATCTTGCAGTCCAAAGGACTCTCAAAAGTCTTTCCCAACATCATAGTTCAAAAGCATCAGTTCTTCGGTGCTCAGCTTTCTTTATAGTCCAACACTCACATCCATACATGACTATTGGAAAAACCATAGCTTTGACTAGCTGAACTTTTGTCAGCAAAGTAATGTCTTTGCTTTTCAATATGCTGTCTAAGTTTGTCATAGCTTTTCTCCCAAGGAGCAAGCATCTTTTAATTTTCTGGTTGCAATCACCATCTGCAGTGATTTTGGAGCCCAAGAAAATAAAGTTTGCCACTGTTTCCATTGTTTCCCCATCTATTTGCCACAAAGTGATGGGACTGGATGTCATGATGTTCATTTTTTGAATGTCGAGTTTTAAGCCAGCTTTTTCACTCTCTTCTTTCACCTTCATGAGGAGGCTCTTTAGTTCCTCTTCACTTTCTGCCATTGAGGTGGTATCATCTGCATATCTGAGGTTATTGATATTTCTCCCAGAAACCTTGATCCCAGCTTGTGCTTCATCGAGCCTGACATTTCACAAGATGTACTCTGCATCTGTACTTCTGCATTTAGAAGTTAAATAAGCAGGGTGTCAATATACAGCCTTGACATACTCCTTTCCCCATTTTGAACCAGTCAGTTCCATGTCCAGTTCTAACTGTTGCTTCTTGACCTGCATTCAGGTTTTGAAAGAGGCAGGTAAGGTGCTCTGGTATTCCCATTTCTTTAAGAATTTTCCACAGTTTGTTGTGACCCAAACAGTCAAAGGCTTTAGTGTAGTCAATGAAGCAGATGTTTTTCTGGAATTCTTTTGCTTTTTCTATGATCCAACAGATGCTGGCAATTTGATCTCTGGTTCCTCTGCCTTTTCTAAATCCAGCTTGAACATCTGGAAGTTCATGTACTGTTGAAGCTTAGCTTGGAGAATTTTGAAATGCTCATTCCAGCTGAGCTATTTCAAATCTTAAAATATGATACTGTTAAAGTGCTGCAGTCAATATACTGGAAAATTTGGAAAACTCAACAGTGGACACAGGACTGGAAAAGGTCAGTTTTCATTCCAATTTCAAAGAAGGGCAATACCAAAGAATGTTCAAACTACAACACAATTGCACTCTTTTCACATGCTAGCAAAGTAATGCTCAAAATTCAAGAAGAAAGTCAGCACTATTTTCAAAATATTATTGATATTTCCATGGTCATTGGGGAAAGTTCTTCAACAAGGAATGTCAGTTAAAATTTTAAATAGTGATCCACTTTAAAGAGTGCATTTTCAAGTCATGCTATTGATTAAAACTTTGATAGGTTGATATTTTATTATGAAGCTAACATTGAACTTATTGTAATTATAAACTTTTCAATAACAAATGAAACAACAGGCATATTGCTTCATTCATTATTGTAGTTCAGACTTTAAAATATATGTTAGTCCTTTAACCATATCTGAATAAAATTCATCTTTCCAGAATGTGGATTATTTATTCCATAGAAAGAGATACGGTGTTTTTATCCTTCCTGATACTATATTTGATAATTTCATCTTCAGTTGTCAACACCTATGTCAGTGTGATAAAGCATTTTGAGGGGAAATCATATATTTAATAACATCATCAGAGAAATTTCAAAGGACATGATTTTATTTTCAAAAGTCAATGTCACCAAAAGACAATATTTATGTGTTTTAAACTGCAGCTATATTTTGTTTGTCTTTCAGCTAAAATGCAAGCAAGAATAAAGAAATGATTATTTCAGTGATGCAAAAGGGAAATGTAAGGAACTAAGCTATAAAAATCATAAATATGGGTTGGAAAATTATGTCAAATTTTGACATCACACAAAGAGACACATAATTCCTGAGGTAGTCTGATTTATAGCTTTGCAGAATATGTATGGTTGTTGATAATAATCATTGAGGAAATATTTTCACTTTCTATACCTGAGTGTTCTTTTAAAAGTCTGTAGACTTTCAGTTATTGAAAGTTTTAGAGTTCAATCTAGTTAAGCTATGTCACTTACCAGATAAAATGAAACTGAAAGATTAAGCAACTTCCCCATGATTACATAACTGTTTAGAAATAGCTGGTCATAGACTTCTGACTCCAATTTCATGAAACTTGATTGTTTTACTTCTTTTTCTCAAGTGCATTTAATTTTGTTTTTTCTAAGTATTCTCTTATTTATTTGATGCTTTTGATTTCCCTCATTTAAGAAACAAATTATACTTTTCCAAGGATCAAACCCTCTATTTCCTTAGGGATGTAGTGTCCAGTATTTGTTAAAATATAAACTTTGCTGTGAAACTAACCTGAGTTAGCATCAAGGCCCCATCAGAGACTATCATTGTGATTTAGGGAAATTATTTAACCTTCATAAGCTATAGCTTATCCAAAGATAATCTGTCAGACTATCGGTTTTATTTTTATGGCAAACTATAAAATTGTGAGAGCTACTATTTTATCACTAAATCAGTATGCATAATATAAACTCTTGATATTCATATTTATGAAGATGATTTTTAGATATTTTGCTGAAAAAGCCAAAAAAATAAAATAATTGGCTTTTAAATAATGTGATTCAGTAGTGGTTTTTGAAAACATGTATGGTTGCTATGATAAAATTTAAAATCAAAGCAATAAATCTGTACCTTCCTTGAGGAGTTAATACTTATTGAAGAAGGTGGCTAAAAGAAGAGAAGATACAGTATGGTGTTGAGATTCAGGAGTAGAAAATATGATTATTTGAGAAGTACTGATTTACAAAAGGTTCATGGAGGAGGGAAGTGAAAAAGCAAAATTACAGTTTGCCAACATAAAGGAAGAAGGACATTCTACATAGGAAGAATAGCAAGTGAACTAGCTCAGAGCTTTGATTAGAAAACCAGATGTAGTTTCTGACTGTAGGATTTTTCACCCAAAATCAGTTCTAAAACTCATTTTTTCCTTATTTCCAAAAATTATTTAAAATAGTAAATGCTGAAAAAATGCATATATTATAAAGCAACATAAAAATAAAAATAAAGTGACATGAAAGAAAGTCAAGAGGAGGGTCCCTTGACCGTATTTACTACTAAGAGAAACGTTTTTGAACAAATATTACTGTGATGAGAAGCTTTATTGTGGCCCCTGGAGAAACTTTAGAACTTTCTCCTGCCTGAGTTTTACATCTTATTCTTCACTTCTTTCTCCCTTATTCTATTGCTAAGTAAATGTTAAGTCAGTAATAATTTGTCACTCATATATTAACATGGTGCTGGAACTCAGAATACTGAGCAAATAGAAAACATGGTTATCATCTTCATGACGATCAATGTCAAATTGCAGTTCAAGACTGTTATATTGTTTATCTGGTAATTTACCTCAAAATACTTCATTTGAATCATGTGATAAGTGGGTAAGGTGTTGTTTAATTGCTTAGTTGTGCCTGACTCTTTGCTACCCTACGGATGATGGCCCATCAGGCAAATCTGTCCATGGGATTTCCCAGGCAAGAATACCAGAGTGGGTTGCTGTTTCCTTCTCTAGGGGATCTTCCCAACCCAGGCATCTCCTGCATTGGCGGGTTGAGTCTTTCCTGCTGAGCCACCAAGGAAGCTCAAATGAGTAAGTATTTTAACTTTAATGCATGACCTTTTATCACTTGTAGTATATATTACCATAGCATTTGGAAGACCTTGATTAGAAATTCTTACTCTGATTGTCTTTGCATATGTTCTTTAAATAATATAGTAACCTACTCCAAAAGATTCACTAATTAGGATCATAATGTTAGAAATACTTTTCCATTGGTGAAATAAGTGAAGTTCAAGACACATTGGGCTCCCCTGGTGGCTCAGATGGTAAAGCGTCTGCCTGTAATGCGGGAGAACTGGGTTCGATCCCTGGGAAGATGCCTTGGAGAAGGAAATGGCAACCCACTCCAGTACTCTTGCCGGGAAAATCCCAAGGACAGAGGAGCCTGGTAGGCTACAGTCCATGGGGTCACAAAGAGTCTGACTCCACTGAGGAACTTTACTTTCTTTCTTTCTTTCACTTTCAAGATATGTGATCACCTTGACTCATTGGTGACTGCAGCCATGAAATTAAAAGTCACTTACTCCTTGGAAGAAAAGTTATGACCAACCTAGATACATATTGAAAAGCAGAGACATTACTTTGCCAAATAAGGTCCATCTAGTCAAGGCTATGGCTTTTCCAGTGGTTATGTATGGATGTGAGAGTTGGACTGTGAAGAAAGCTGAGCACGGAAGAATTGATGCTTTTGAACTGTGGTGTTGGAGAAGACTCTTGAGAGTCCCTTGGACTGCAAGGAGATCCAACCAGTCCATTCTGAAGGAGATCAGCCCTGGGATTTCTTTGGAGGGAATGATGCTGAAGCTGAAACTCCAGTATTTTGGCCACCTGATGCGAAGAGTTGACTCATTGGAAAAGACTCTGTTGCTGGGAAGGATTAGGGGCAGAAGAAGGGGACGACAGAGGATGAGATGGCTGGATGGCATCACTGACTCGATGAACGCGAGTCTGAGTGAACTCCGGGAGTTGGTGATGGACAGGGAGGCCTGGCGTGCTGCGATTCATGGGGTTGCAAAGAGTCGGACACAGCTGAGCGACTGAAATGAAGTGAACTGAACTGAACTGCACTGAAAACAGTGATCGAGGTGCCGTAACTTTTTAGGATCCATATATAAGAGTCCATTAAGCCTGGCTGTTTACCGCTTATGGTGTGTAGTGTTGTAGATCTTGGAGATTTATTCAGTAGTGTGTGTACTGAATTTTGTTTGTTGTCCCAAAAGAAGTCGGTTAATCTGGCAAGGTGTTATTGTATGTGCCTTGGAATGAGGACTTCCTGTGTGTGCTTGTTGGATTCCATATGGACAGAGATTACTTAGCACCCGAGCATAGAATGATAGGTTATATGACTGTTTTGTGTCTTCTTGCTAGTAAATGTTCATAAGTTTGTCTGACTTTGTTTTGACACTTACTTTCATTGTAATACCACAGAAAGATTATTGGGGAAGGAGATGCATAGATTCCTCTTTCTTCTAATCACAAGAGGCCACTGATATTTACAATAAAGAACTTGATATTACTGCTTGCCAAATTGGGTGATAAAAGCGCATAGCAGAGAGCCAAAAAAAAATCATCTTCAAAAAAAAAAAAGATGCATTCAGCATTTTTCTAAACCCTGAGTGTCTAGCCCCTCTGTTAATGAGCTGAATTTTTATGCCTTCTGCCATAAATACATATGACGTCAACTACAAAAAACTTTATCATATACTTACTTTTTAGCATATTTTAATAAAACCAAAGCTATGGAGCTGAAATATAATTTTATATTTAAAAATATAGATGTGCTAAGATCTCTTAAGAGAAATGAAGATCAAGATTCTGACTTGGAAAATTCTGAGATTTTCTCTGCTAGTAGGATGAGAGTCAGAAAAGACAGAAAGAAGCCATGACACAATAAAACAAAGATCATCATCTTGACAAATAGAATATTTTCAAGTCCCCACTGTATAGAGAACACTGATAAAGAAGGGAAAGATTTAAAATAAAACTTTTTGCCTTTAAGGGATGATAAGACGCTAGTAAAGTAATACTCAAAATTCTCCAAGCCAGGCTTCAGCAATACGTGAACCGTGAACTTCCTGATGTTCAAGCTGCTTTTAGATAAGGCAGAGGAATCAGAGATCAAATTGCCAACATCCGCTGGATCATGGTAAAAACAAGAGACTTCCAGAAAAACATCTATTTCTGCTTTATTGACTATGCCAAAACGTTTGACTCTGTGGATCACAATAAACTGTGGAAAATTCTGAAAGAGATGGGAATACCAGACCACCTGACCTGCCTCTTGAGAAATCTGTATGCAGGTCAGCAAGCAACAGTTAGAACTGGACATGGAACAACAGACTGGTTCCAAATAGGAAAAGGAGTATGTCAAGGCTGTATATTGTCACCCTGCTTATTTAACTTCTATGCAGAGTACATCATGAGAAACTCTGGGCTGTATGAAGCACAAGCTGGAATCAAGATTGCTGGGAGAAATATCAATAACATCAGATATACAGATGACACCACCCTTATGGCAGAAAGTGAAGAAGAACTAAAAAGCCTCTTGGTGAAAGTAAAAGAGGAGAGTGAAAAAGTTGGCTTAAAGCTCAACATTTAGAAAACGAAGTTCATGGCATCTGGTCCCATCACTTCAGGCAAATCGATGGGGAAACAGTGGAAACAGTGACTGACTTTATTTTTTTGGACTCCAAAATCACTGCAGATGGTGATTGCAGCCATGAAATTAAAAGATGCTTACTCCTTGGAAGGAAAGTTATGACCAACATAGACAGCATATTAAAACACAGAGACATTACTTTGTCCATCTAGTCAAGGCTATGGTTTTTCCAGTAGTCATGTGTGGAAGTGAGAGTTGGGCTATAAAGAAAGCTGAGTGTGGAAGCATTGATGCTTTTGAACTGTGGTGCTGGAGAAGACTGTTGAGAGTCCATTGGACTGCAAGGAGATCCAACCAGTCAATCCTAAAGGAGTTCAGTTCTGGGTGTTCATTGGAAGGACTGATGCTGAAGCTGAAACTCCAATACTTTGGCCACCTCATGCAAAGAGCTGACTCACTGGAAAAGACCCTGATGCTGGGAAAGATGGAGGGCAGGAAGAGAAGGGGACAACAGACAATGAGATGATTGGATGTATCATTGACTCAATGGACATGAGTTTGAGTAAACTCTGGGAGTTGGTGATGGACAGGGAGGCTTGGGGTGCTGCAGTTCATGGGGTCTCAAAGAGTCAGACATGACTGAGCAACTGAATTGAACTGAACTGAACAGAAATGTAAGCAGAAGACATGAGGAAGTCTAAGATGAGAAACCAGTGTGTTATGACTCTTAAGATGAAGACTAAACAGAGCATTTTCCTTCCTTTTCTTTGTTTAACTGAAGAAAGTTTCATCTCCTCTGCAGGAAAGAAATAACATTAAAAAACTGATTTGGAATTGAGGTACAAGGACTGTTTGAAATGACTATGAATGGGACAAGGATCTCTCCAGAAAGATCCCCTTCTCCTTTGAGTTCCTATTGCCTGTTTTGAGAACATAATGGTTTTTTGTACTTTTATATGTGATCAGTATTTCTTGGGCCCCAAAGTGCACTCAATACCCAAATATAATCTTCATACCAACGAGTGAAAGCCAGAGAGAAACTGACTGTCACCCAACTGCTTTATCTATTTCCAAGAAGTCATCCTTTGAGGAAAGAGCAAACAAGACATTTTTAAATTAAAAACTGGGATGAAAAGTTGTTCTTTTCACTTTTGGCTGAATGAGCTGTGACCTTTATAGTGTGTTATCTAAAGATATAGGGTCATAATTCACATATTGTATTCTTAATAGCACATCCCCTTGACTGTATTTCCTAGCTTTTTAATGAAGACTGAAAATGCCTTTTCATCTTCCCCTTGTTCTATTTACAAAGACACAATATTTTAGTTGTTGGAAACTTGAAATCTTATAATATCTATCTTTCCCAGTGTAAGCTTTATGTAATGCAATTAGAAGCTTAAAAAATAATACATCAAATGAGATACAAGTATGGCAATAAGCTAAAAGAGAGAGGATCTGTAATGTTACTTCTCGATTAGTCCACGATCATGGGACAAATTTAAAATACCTTTTTATATCTCTGGTACTTTTCATGCATAAATCATCAATAAATAAATAATGCTAAGTCACTTCAGTCATGTCCGACTCTGTGCAACTTCATAGACGGCAGCCCACCAGGCTCCCCCGTCCCTGGGATTCTCCAGGCAAGAACACTGGAGTGGGTTGCCATTACCTTCTCCAATGCATGAAAGTGAAAAGTGAAAGTGAAGTTGCTCAGTCCTACCCGACTCTTAGTGACCCCGTGGACTGCAGCCTACCAGACTCCTCTGTCCATAGCATTTTCCAGGCAAGAGTACTGGAGTGGGGTGCCATTGCCTTCTCTGAAATAAATAATAGTTGAATATTAATTATGTGCTTATTTCTCTTCTATATAGTTTAATAATGGGAAACAAAGAATAAGAAATAGTCTGTGCATCCTTCTCAGGCATTTCTGACCTATAGGAATTTACTCCTTTTTATTACTAGTTCTCTTTTTAGAGCACTTGTTTATGTAGTCCAACAGTTCCCAAGTCTTCCAGGATTCTGGTGTCTCCCTATCTCTCCATGTCCAAATGACATAACTCACACTTCATGCCATATAAAATGGAAAGCACAAAGCTTTTGTGTATTTTTTTCCCCCAAGATTCTAAAGATGGCACCTACCTTTTTGGGGTGGTTTTCCATCACTTCTTGTCTTGAATTTCTCTTCCTAACTCAGTTATTAATTCCTCTCATGATAGCTACCTCCCTACATTGCTGTCCCACTTTGCTTTTGAGAGAGCCAATTCCTAAGCAGGTTGATAAGAAGTCCAGGGTCCCCAAGGAGGAGAAAGGTATCTGGGGCTCTTAAGGAGATAAGCATCTGGAGTTCTCAAGGAGGACAAAAGGACAAACGTTTTTTTCTTTAAGCTGATGATTACACAACAAAACAACTCAGGTTAAACTCTGTACTAAGGGTTCTATAACAACAGTGTATCCTACTTGAGGACAGATTCTCCTTGAAAAACATTCTGACTAATCCTGTTATTTTAAAATGTATATTGTGGGAGTGGGTCTGGTAAGACTTTTACAACCTTGGGGCATTCTTTTGATTTATTGCTAATAACCAGTTGAAAAGTATATAGCTCACTTGCTAAGACCAGCAATGGGGCCACTGTCCATCCTCCTTCTGATGTCTACGTCAGAAGCTTTCTCTGTCCCTTTTCCATTTTAATAAAACTCTGCTACACAAAAGCTCTTGAGTGATTAAGCCTGGTCCCTGGTCCCAAAGCTAAATCTTCTTCAGAGATCACAAATCCGACATTGTTTGCTGTAAGCTATCACTTTGTTCTTCAAGTGGCCTCTTTACCTTCATGACTTAGAACACCACTGACACAGGATTATTTTGTTAGAATCTTTGGCTGAAAGTTTGTAGATAATACAAAGACTTAAGCAAAAATAAAAAAAAAGTGAAAACAGTATTAAATATCCTGAATTTTGCTATTCAGTTCCTCTCCAGAAAGTCAGTTTTCTGTTTTAAGGCCTGGCTGCTGTCCTATTACTGGAACTTCTTTTTTCATCCCAGTGTCTTTTCTCACTCTCAACTTTACTCACACATCTTGTTTTTCAAATCCCAAAGCAACAAAAATTTCCTTCCTGAGCTCCCATAATTCAAATTACAAGTACGTTTCATTTTCACCAAATAAATAATTTAACTCTTTTTTTCCCCCAATTCGTTCTCTTTTGAATGAATTTGTTCCAGGATTTCACTCTCAAGCAGAATGTCCTTAAGAAGGCCTTTCCAAACTAAAAGCATTATTTATTGAAATGAGAAAATAGAGTAGGTTCTATTTTCTTAGATGATGCCATTTAAAAAATCCCCTATCATAGTCACTTAATTATAAGTTGAAAACTGTTTATATATATATATCATTTACTAAGTTCTTACAAGAGCACCATAGACGAGATAATTATAACACTTCTGCTGGAAAATGTAGAGAGGCTGTCCACATTTATCCCGAGTCTCTTCTAGTGTCTATGGTGTAAAAAGTAAAGTCCAATAACTACATTTTCTTAACAGAACGATTGTGCCAGTTGGAAAGTAGATGATTTGGAAAGTAGAAGGGAGGTAGCAGTCATTTTTCTTCCAACACTGGTGGGTTTTGGCAGACATGAATTTTATGTAGCAATGAAACTCCCTTTTCCCCTGGTTTTGGGCACTGTGGAGAAGTGGCTTCCTAAAGTTCTTTGATATCTGGATATTTGTACCAGTTTCCTAGTCTTTGAATTGCATCTTCTCTGAGCATTTCTTAAAAGTTTAGCAACTTCCTAGTTCTCAACAAAAATTTGTACACATTTAATTTCTATATTCAGACCTATATCATGTAGCTGTTTCTTCACAAATGCTGCTTAATATAGTCATCCCAAAATCCAGGACTTAAAACAACAATCACCTATTCTCATGCATCTGCCATTTTTCAGGGTTGGCTGACCTAATCTGTGTGTGACTAAGTGGCATGGTTCTGCTTCAAGCTGCCTGTCCAGCTGGACTAGGTAGGCTTGGGCAGCTCCATACCACATAAGTTAAATCTTGGCTCTAGATGGAATAGCCAACAGCTACCCAACTAGACAGCAAGTCTTCTTATGGCAGTAACAGAAGTAAAGAGGGCAAACAGAAATATGAAGGGGCTCTTAAATCCTTGGCTCAGAACTGGTACCTTGTTACTTTTGTCTATAAACCACTGGCCAATGGAACTTACATGGCCAAGCTCAAAGCCCAAAGTGGTAGAGCACACTTGTAGAGAGCTGGACCATAAAGAAGGCTGAGAGCCAAAGAATTGATGCTTTCAAATTGTGGTGCTGGAGAAGACTCTTGAGAGTCCCTTGGACAGCAAGGAGATCAAACCAGTGAATCCTAAAGGAAATCAACCCTGAATATTCATTGGAAGGACTGATACTGAAGCTGAATCTCTAACACTTTGGCTACCTGATGTGAAAAGCTGACTCACTGGAAACGATCCTGATGCTGGTAAAGATTGATGACAGCAGAAGAGGGTGACAGAGGATGAAATGGTTGGATGGCATCACTGATTCAATGAACATGAGTTTCAGCAAACTCTGGGAGATGGTGAGGGATAGGGAAGCCTGGCGTACTGCAGCCCATGGGGTCACAAGGAGCCAAATACAACTTGAAGACTGAACAACAACTTGTGGAGAAATTATACCAATGGTATTAATCACAAGCATTAAAATACTTTAAAAAAACTTATATGAGTCTCTGCAGAATACATGCAGGGCTTTGATAAGGTGAAGGATATGGTGAAGCAGGAGAAAGAATACACTGGAGAGATGGTCAAATTGGCAAGGATAAGCTTGGTTTTTGGATTATAAACCACCAAGAGTTGTGTGAGATACTTTTATTTCAAAGAAACCAGTCTTATCTGAGCAAGAAAGGTCTTTTACGTGTTATTAGTCATATATTAATAGCTAAAACTAGGCTGTATGATCAAGCTCAATACGAGAAACTCAGTTAACATAACCAAAATCAGGTGTAAACCACCAATAGGTGTATTATCTATAAAAAGTACTGACAAGTTCATTCAGGCTTCCCTCTGATATATTTTTTTTTTTTCTTTTTTTTTTTCTAGGGGGAGAGGGCCAGGGCCTCTGATATATTTTGAACTCTGGCTCTGGACGGCACTAATCACTTGTTTGTATATTCTATTCAGGTTTCGTTAAGAGTCAGTACTATGACTCCTGGAATCCCTGAAGAAAAGCACAGGTTTGCAATACACACACTCTGCTGATGATGAGATCATGACAAAGGTGTAGAGAACTGAAGCTTGTCATTCCATCTTCTACAAGCCTAGTTAGACTTGGAAACATAGAGTTGAACTCTGATGAACACAGACCCAATATTTAAATGAAGACTTTGAAGAGACAGCTAACCTAGTTAGTAAGCTATACAATTGGAATTTGGCATTCTGACTGTAAAAACAGTGTCCCTTTCACTCTATTAAATATTTGAATCAGTGTGTGACTAAGATGTGGTTATGATCAAGAATCAGTGCAAATTGCTAAGTAAAACTATGAAATGGGTGGTTTGGCATTGGTATCAACATCTCATGGAGTTTCCTTCCGGTAGCTTTGTAACCACGTGTCCATCTCTCTCTCTCTCTCTCTCTCTCTCTCTCTCTCTCTCTCACACACACACACACACACACACACACACACGAGTCTTGGAGCCCTTTGGTATATTGTGGATACTAGCATGTCTAGTCAGCTATCCTATAAAATCTGTGCTTTTCAAACTTTGCTGTAAGTATGAATCCCTACATTAAAATGTAGGTTTTGATTCAAGGGGTCTGGGGTGGGCCTGAGCTTCTGCATTTCTAGTATACTTCCATGTACTGTGATGCTTCTACCCTGATGGACTAATCTTTAAGGATCAATATACTAGAATAAGATTTCCCTACACCCCTTATCTCTTTCCCCTGCTTTAAAACTTTGTGTCTCACTTTCCTTCCTGGTTCTTTTTGAGTAGTGACAATAGAAAATGTTTCAAAGGTTTCTCTTATGATAAATGAAAAAAACATTTTATTGTAGATCTTACTTTATTTATAGCCCTTAAATCTTCTCCAGACATGCCAAGGAAGACTATATTTAGGGCTAGAGAGGACTCTGAGTGTCCTCCAATTGTCACATCTCTGTCAGCTCAAGATGTGAATAAGACTTACTTGGATTAGACTGTCTGACTCTCTGCTCTTTATCTATAGGCAACTGAAAAAATCTCTTCCTCTGAACATCTAGTCTAGTAACAGGAGTAATTTCTTCTTCTGAGCCTAAGTTCTTGCCCCATTCTGACAAATTGGAATCTTTCTGCACGTGTTCCCAGGTAGGAGTCTTGACTTTGAAGCTTAGTCCAAGAGTTAGGCAGAGCCAAATAATCAGTCTTACCTCCAAGCTGGCCTGGGCACCTGCCTGTTTCCTGGGCTCTGACTCCTGGAATCGTCGTCTGTTTGCCAGGTAGTCCCTCTTCTCTCTTGCCAGAATTTACAAACATCAGGGGCTTGATTAGCCTATCATTGTGCATTCAGGCTATGTTCTGATGTAAGCACCCAGTTCAGAATTCCTCATTGGCTCCCTACAGGGTTCCCAGGTGCCTCAGTGGTAAAGAACCCACCTGCCAATACAGGAGACACAGCAGAGCCAGGTTCGATTTCTGGGTTGGGAAGATGCCCTGGAGGAGGAAATGGCAACCCACTCCAGTATTCTTGCCTGGAAAAGCCCATAGACAGAGGAGCTATGGTCCACGGGGTTGCAACGAGTTGGACACAGCTGAGTACAGCACCACATTCTAAGAACAAAGTCTAAGCTCCTCGCCACTATTTACTAAAACCTCCATGGCTTGCCTTCTACATATCTAACCAGCTTCCCTCCTCACTGTGACCTCCTCATTCTACTGTCCTGATATAGTATACCCCCTGCTGTGATAGCCTCAGCTGTACCTTGCTTGCGCACGTTTATTCGTGCTGTGTTCTCTTCCTGGAATGCCTGTTTCCCTTTCCTTTACCTGTTCAGCCTCTTCTCACAATTTATCATCATTTCTCAGACTGTTTAGATGTCCCCAATTATCCTTTTCTTACTTCTTGCATAGAAACTATTATACCTTATAATAATGTTCTTCTTGTCAATATGTGTACTTGGAGACTGAATTATTAAATGGCAATGAAATGTCCTTTTATATCCTAATTTCCAGTACCTAGGAATTGTTGTTTATTTTTGCAACGAGTATTTATTGAGCAAATACAATGTGCCTGTAGCTGGGCTAGGTCCACGAAATACACAATGAACAAGATGCTCAAGGAACATCATCCAACAGATGAGATAGACTGTAAACAGATAATTAGGGTATCAGTTGAGAAGTAAAGGAGAGCTGCTATTGAATTATAGAAGCAAAGGTGTGAATTGCCTCCTAGGCTCTGACGGGTGTCAGGAGTAGTCTGGCAGGCATGTAGGGGGAGCTTAAGAAAATAATATATTTGTGGGTTGAATGAAGCACTGAATGAATTGTTAGATGAATGAATGGATGAAGATACACTTTTACCTTTTGTAATGAATTTTCTTCTGAAGCTAGGCTTCAGAAAATAAGAAATTCAATTCATGGGATTCTGAAAGTAATTTTCTTTAGTGGCTTTCCAACAGAGGTAATTTTAGCTCATAATGACAAGATTGAAGAGCTTGCCTCTTACCAGCTAATTTGAATTACCATGACTTA
Organism: Oryx dammah; assembly: GCF_014754425.2. Taxonomy (NCBI): domain Eukaryota; kingdom Metazoa; phylum Chordata; class Mammalia; order Artiodactyla; family Bovidae; genus Oryx; species Oryx dammah. The sequence continues at coordinate 38,927,776 of NW_024070211.1, read as the reverse complement.
ACAAGGGTATCAGGCTTCCCTGGTAGCTGAGCTGGTAAAGAACCCTTCTGCAATGCAGGAGACCCTGGGTCTCCACAGTTCGATCCCTGGGTCAGGTAGATCCCCTGAAGAAGGGTTGGGCTACCCACTCCAATATTGTTAGGCCTCTCTGGTGGCTCATCAGTAAAGAATCTGCCTGCAATGAGGGAGACCTGGGTTCGATCCCTGGGTTGGGAAGATCCCTTGGAGAAGAGCATAGTAACCCATGCCAGTATTCTTGCCTGGAGAATCCCCATGGACAGAGGAACCTGGAAGGCTGCAGTCCATGGGGTTACAAAGAGTCACAGCAACTAAGCACAGCACAGCAATAAGGATATCTGGGTATTGCTTTGAATCAGTGGAGGCTCCTATGAAACAAGTAGGTATCAGAACCAAAGAAAAGAATTTTAAGACTACAAAATACATTATTGAATACTTGTGTGGAAGACATTACAGAATGTTAGCAATGTGGTTCAAGACTTTCTTAGAGATAAACATTCCACATACATATTAACATTTTTGTCAAATTTTAAAATGCAATACTTGGTAAGGCACAAATTCTCCAGATCTGTATAGTTTGAACTTTCTTCTAATTAGCTGGCTTTCCTCTCTAAATTTCAAGTTCTCCATTAATTATTTCTGTTATATCACAAAAGAATGTGGTTTTTTTTTTTTTTTTGGTTCTAAAATTCAGTGAGTCTGATAGAGTGGATATATTAATTTTCTACTGCTACATGAAAAATTGATGTAACGCAGGAGAGCTGGGTTGGATCCCTTGGTTGGGAAGATCCCCTGGAGGAAGGCATGGCAACCCACTCCAGTATTCTTGCCTGGAGAATCCCCATGGACAGAGGAGCCTGGCGGGCAACAGTCCATGGGGTCACAAAGAGTCTGACATGACTGAGCAACTAAGCACAACACAGCAGTGGCTTAAAACAGTATATTTTTGTTAACATTGTACAAAATGTTAAAGTATCTTAAGTTCTGTAGGTCAGCAATTGGGTGGGCTTGGCTGGTTCTCTGCTTATGGTTATGTAAAACTGAAATCAAGTCGTTGGCCAAGCTACATTCTTATCTAGAGAATTGGAAGGGGGATTAACTTCTGAGCTTATTCGAGCTGTTGGCAGAATGTAGTTTCTTGCACCTTTAACTGAGATTCCTGCTTGTTTGTTTGCTTTCTTAATGAACTATTGGCCAGGGTTTGCTTTTAGCTCTTACACACCAATCTTAAGTCCCTTTGAGGTAGCCCCCTCCATCTTTAAGACCAGGAGAGTTGTGCCACATCCTTCTTGTCCTTCAAATATTTCTGATTTCTTCTGCCACCAGCCAGAGAAAATGCTCTGCTTTTAAAGGGCTCGTGTGATTCAGTTAGGCCCACTGAGATAATCTCCCCTATGTTAAGATAAACTGTGCCACATAATACAGTTCCATAATCTGCCTACACTCAAGGAGAGAAAGTCATTCAAGGAGAAGTATCATTTGGGGGTCACTTTAGAATTCTGCCTATCACAGAAGGGAGGGAGGAAAGTCATTGGTAAAACTTGTTTCCATCTTGAGGAATGTCACAACTGATATTTGTCCTCCGAGTTTCTTTCTCATCTTAGAAAGGGAAAAACCCAATCTTTCCCTCCTATGGAAGGGAAATACCTCAGTTTAGTCAACCTCCTGTGTGTTCCTTTCCTGTGAGTCTTCTTTATTTTTATACAGAAAATTTTCACTTCTGACACTTCTGGTCACCAAATGTATGGAGGCTTTTCCCCACATCAACAAGAAATTCCAGGATACCCTGCTGGCATCTGAGAAGTCAACTCAATTCTGACACTGTCTAATGGAGATAGTATCAGATTATACAGATTAGGAGCTCAGTCTCTCAAGATGTCTATCCCCCACATCTCACACAATTCAGATTTCTGGTGCAAACCCTAGTTGTCACCTGGGCTTCTGATCAATCAACCATTGGTTCTGATGACTCCTCTTCAGGTTTGATTTATTTACTAGAAAGGCTCATAGATGCTAAGCTTCCATGCCCTCTCCAGGCTTGCACTCTCACATCATCTCCATATGTTCACCAGTCTCAAACTTCTCCAAACCGTGTTTTTTTGTTTTTTTATAGAGGTGTCATTACATGGTCATGATTGATTACATCATTGGCCTTTGGCAACTGATTCAACCTACAGTCTCTCTCCCGCCTCTGAGGTCTGGGTGGGGCTGAAAGTTCCAACACTCTAATCACAGGGTTGGCTTCCTGGCAACCAGCCCCTATACTTAAATTCAAAATTTATCTAATTAATATAACAAAGGACAGTTTTTATTGCTCACATCATTTAAGAAATTCCAAGGGTTTTCAGGCTTCCCAGGTAGCACTAGTGGTAAAGTACCTGTCTGCCAAGGCAGGAGACATAAGAGACTCAGGTTTGATCCCTCTGGGTTGGGAAAATCCCTGGGAGGAGGGAATGGTTATCCACTTCAGTGTTCTTGCCTGGAGAATCCATGTACAGAGGAGCTTGGTGGGCTACAGTCCATAGGGTTGCAAACAGTTGGACATGATAGAAGCAACTTAGCATGCACACACAGCAAAAGGTTTTTCAGAGCTCTATGCCCGGAAGTGGCGGGGGGGGGGGCAAAGCCAATTTACATTTCCTATTACCTCACAAGTCTGAAAAGGCCATTTAGTGAATTCCCCAACTGAGCAGTGTTAATTTCATAGAGAGGTAGAGGTAATTACCTCTGTATAGGTAATTCCAGATATAGGGCTTGATTTTTGGCAAAAACATCCAAAAGGAGCATATTGTCAGACATCAAATTCTAGGATAGAAATCAGAAAATCCGCATTCTGTTCTCACATCTATTACAAATCAAATAAGACCCTGCATAAGCCACATTCTGTCTGCTAATCATTTAGATAGTAGACCTTGGCATTACGAAGAGGTTAAAGGATTAAATGTAAGAATTAAACTGACCTGAAAGAAAATAGATCACCAGCTATTTCTCTGGCAAAAATGAGTTTACTCAGGATCAGCAAAGAATTGCAGTTCACGGTCTATAATAGTAGTGAGCCATGAGCATGTCCCCACCCAGCAAAGGAAAGGAGAAAAGGAATTTAGGATGATGAAAGTAAACAAAGAGTCTAGGGCTGACTCTTTTTTTAAAATATAAATTTATTTATTTTAATTGAAGGCTAATTACTTTACAATATTATAGTGGCTCTGCCATACATTGACATGGATATGCCATGGATGTACATGTGTTCCCCATCCTGAACCCCCCTCCCACCTCCCTCCCCATCCCATCCCTCTGGATCATCCCAGTGCATCAGCCCCGAGCACCCTATCTCATGCATTGAACCTGGACTGGTGATCCATTTCACATATGATAATATACATGTTCCAATGCCATTCTCCCAAATCATCCCACCCTTGCCCTCTCCCACAGAGTCCAAGACTGTTCTATACATCTGTGTCTCTTTTGCTGTCTCGCATACAGGGTATCATTACCATCTTTCTAGATTCCATATATATGCATTAGTATACTGTGTTGGTGGCTTACTTCACTCTGTATAACAGGCTCCAGTTTTATTCACCTCATTAGAACTGATTCAAATGTATTCTTTAATGGCTAAGTAATACTCCATTGTGTATATGTACCACAGCTTTCTTATCCATTCATCTGCTGATGGACATCTAGGTTGCTTCCATGTCCTGGCTATTATAAACACTGCTGTGATGAAGCAGTGGGGTTCATGTGCCTCTTTCAGTTCTGGTTTCCTCGGTGTGTATGCCCAGCAGTGGGATTGCTGGGTCATAAGGCAGTTCTATTTGCAGTTTTTAAGGAATCTCCACACTGTTCCCCATAGTGGCTGTACTAGTTTGCATTCCTACCAACAGTGTAAGAGGGTTCCCTTTTCTCCACACCCTCTCCAGCATTTATTGCTTGTAGACTTTTGGATAGCAGCCATTCTGACTGGCATGAAATGGTACCTCATTGTGGTTTTGATTTGCATTTCTCTGATAATGAGTGATGTTGAGCATCTTTTCATGTGTTTGTTAGCCATCCATATGTCTTCTTTGGAGAAATGTCTGTTTAGTTCTTTTGCCCATTTTTTGATTGGGTCATTCATTTTTCTGGAATTGAGCTGCAGGAGTTGCTTGTATATTTTTGAGATTAGTTGTTTGTCAGTTGCTTCATTTGCAATTATTTTCTCCCATTCTGAAGGCTGTCTTTTCACCTTGCTTATAGTTTCCTTTGTTGTGCAGAAGCTTTTAATTTTAGCTAGGTCCCATTTGTTTATTTTTACTTTTATTTCCATTACTCTGGGAGGTGGGTCATAGAGGATCCTGCTGTGATTTATGTCGGAGTGTGTTTTGCCTACATTTTCCTCTAGGAGTTTTATAGTTTCTGGTCTTATGTTTAGATCTTTAATGCATTTTGAGTTTATTTTTGTGTATGGTGTTAGAAAGTGTTGTAGTTTCATTCTTTTACAAGTGGTTGACCAGTTTTCCCAGCACCACTTGTTAAAGAGATTGTCTTTTCTCCATTGTATATTCTTGCCTCCTTTGTCGAAGATAAGGTGTCCATAGGTGTGTGGATTTATCTCTGGGCTTTCTATTTTGTTCCATTGATCTATATTTCTGTCTTTGTGCCAGTACCATACTGTCTTGATGACTGTAGCTTTGTAGTAGAGCCTGAAGTCAGGCAGGTTGATTCCTTCAGTTCCATTCTTTCTCAAGATTGCTTTGGCTCTTCGAGGTTTTATCTATTTCCATAAAAATCTTGAAATTATTTGTTCTAGTTCTGTGAAAAATACCATCGGGAGCTTGATAGGGATTGCATTGAATCTATAGATTACTTTGGGTTGTATACTCAATTTCACTGTATTGATTCTTCCAATCCATGAACATGGTATATTTCTCCATCTATTTGTGTCCTCTTTGATTTCTTTCATCAGTGTTTTATAGTTTACTATATATAGGTCTTTTGTTTCTTTAGGTAGATATATTCCTAAGTATTTTATTCTTTTCTTTGCAATGTTGAATGGAATTTTTCCTTAAATTCTCTTTCTGTTTTCTCATTGTTAGTGTATAGGAATGCAAGGGATTTCTGTGTGTTGATTTTATATCTTGCAACTTTAGTATATTCATTGATTAGCTCTAGTAATTTTCTGGTGGAGTCTTTAGGGTTTTCTAGGTAGAGGATCATGTCATCTGCAAACAGTGAGAGTTTTACTTCTTCTTTTCCAGACTGGACTCCTATTATTTCTTTTCCTGCTTTGATTGCTGGGACCAAAACTTCCAAAACTATGTTGAATAGTAGTGGTGAGAGTGGGCACCCTTGTCTTGTTCCTGACTTTAGGGGAAATGCTTTCAATTTTTCACCATTGAGGATAATGTTTGCTGTGGGTTTGTCATATATAGCTTTTATTATGTTGAGGTATGTTCCTTCTATTCCTGCTTTCTGGAGGGTTTTTATCATAAATGGATGTTGACTCTTTTCATTGACTGAGTTCCTGCCAGGAAAGAAGAGGAGTCTTTTTCCTGTTGGGCTCTGCTATCAACTCAAGGTGTGAGAGATGCCCCTTCTGGTCTTCTAACTCTATTTAATTGAAGCTTCTGCTTATTAAGTTTTCACAAAAGAAAGTGATTATCTAGAATTAAATTTGTGTTGCATTATAAAGTGTGAACACCTCAAATTCATTTCGACCTTGTGTGTGTTCTAAGTTGCTTCAGTGGTGTCTGACTCTTTGCAACCTAATGGACTGTAGTCCGCCAGGCTCCTCTGTCCATGAGATTCTCCAGGCAAGAATACTGGAGTGGGTTGCCATGCCCTCCTCCAGGAGGACGTCCCAACCCAGGGACTGAAACCTTGTCTCATGTCTCCTACATTCACAGACATGGGTTGTTTACTACTAGAAAGAATCTGCCTGCAATGCAGGAGACATAGGTTCAATTACTGGGTCAGGAAGATCCCTTGGAGAAGGAAATGGCAACCCACTCCAGTATTCATGCCTGAAAAACCCCATGGACAGAGCAGACTGGTGGGCTATAGTCCAGAATCACAAAGAGTAAGTCATGACTGAGAGACTAAGCACAGAGCACCATCTGGGAGTTTTTGACCTTAGAAATGTAGTAAAAAATACTCATAAGTATTCTTTGATTTTGATTAAAATTCCATCTTGAGACTTTGAGTCATTGCACAGAATTTTCTTTATTTGACTAAGGAGAGTATACCCATCTAGTTTCCAGATTCCACATACTCCTGGCTAATCATACAAAGTTCCGTGTTCTTTAATTTGTAAACACAAAAGTCCTTCTGAAAAATAGCAACTTTATTGGAAACATCATTTAACAACCTAATAGGACTACTTTGAAAAGCCAGTACACATACTTTTGATAAACTTATTTAAACATTGATACATAGACAATATAAGTTAAAAAATTCAGTGACATGAGCTTTTGTCATTTTCCTAATGTAGTTCATGAACTCTTGCTGCCTGATCACATAATAAGTGAAAAAACATGCTGAAAATTTCTTACCTTCTGAAGTTTGACTCATGACTTTCAAAAATACAGTGAAGAGCTTTTTACCTGTCTCTGACCGGTCCACTCCTCTGCCAGTGTGGGTTGTGCAAGGAAGTATCGTCTTAACAAGTATTCACAACCTGAAAGTTGAGTTATATTTTATTTGCTGGGAAGTTTTAGGACTTCAAGCCCAGGAGAGATCACCTCAGGTAACCCTGAGACAACTGCTCTGAGGAGGCAAGAGGAGGAGCCAGGTGATATAGAAGTTTTGCAACAAAGGGCAGGTGGTCTGAACATCAAAAGATTATTGTTAATTAAAGAAAACCAGATAAATTCCCAAGTTAAGGAATTTAGCGCTTTTCTATGTATGGGATGATGTAAGAGTCTAGGCTTACTGAAATCATTCCTTTGATATGTACCTCAGCTATCTGTGGCTAGTATCCTATATTTTCACATTCTGAGCTTCCTTGGGGCTTACTGTAGAGAGTGGCTATAGTCTGATGGCTGCAAGATGGCAGGTATTTCTTTTCCTTCCTGTGTTCCTTCAGGGCTCACCGGTTTGCATTGGAGTGCTGCAACTGCTGATGACTGTGGCATCCTTATTTACTGATATGATAGGAAATATTCCATTTATCAGAAGGGACCCCCAAACTCTTCTAGACTCTGACTTAAGTCTTTAAAAGGAAGAGCGGTCTTGTTCACTTATTTTGCATTATTTTAGGTTAAGCTATTTATATTTTTGTGGGTAAAGATTTCCTTTAAAAATGTGATTGATTCTCATCTTTCAGCACCTGTGAAGACTTAATTCAAAGCCTAGTTGCCATTAGGATTTTGACCATTCACACAATGAAAACTCACATGGAGATAAATGTTTAGAGATAGAATCATATCATTTAGGAGGCTTTCATTTGCAAGTTACACAACACTCAATCTAACTTAATTTAAGAAAAAATGTGGAATTTACTGGTTTATGTAACTCAACACTCCAAGGCTAGATATGATTTTAGGAGAGACTATCCAGGATTTAATCAGTATAACCAGTTCCAGCTTCTTTTTTCTATTTCTTGACTTTTTCAGAAGCTGACTCCAAGACATGATTAAATGTGCAAGGATATTAGGAGAAGTGATTATGTGAATGGAAATAGGGAGGAAGCTAGGAGTGTCTAGAGAGCTATCAGACCTCAGTGCAGTGAGAGAGAGAGAGAGAAAGAGAGAAGCAGAGACAGAGAGTGGGTATAAGTGTCCTAGACATCTATGCAGTGTAAGGAAAGCTCAATAAGCCTTCTGAGAGTCCTTGAGCTAAACAGCAAAGAAGCTAAAAAGCATGGGAGTCCATTTTAGAATTCTAAAATTGATAGAGAGCTGCTATAGGAGATTTCATGATTCAGATTCAAATTTCTTTAATTATGATTGGCTGGACCTGGTTACATGCTCAATCCTGACTTACTTACTGACATAGGGATTTGGGTACAGCATTGACTTAAGCCCAAGAAGGCCTCCCAAGGAACTGAAAGAAATATTGTCGCTGTTTAGTCGCTAAGTCATGTACAACTCTTTTGCAACCCCATGGATTGTAGCCTACCAAGCTTCTATGTCCATGGGATTTTCCAGGCAAGTATACTGGAGTGGGTTGCTATTTCCTTCTTCAGGGGATCTTCCCAATACAGGGATCCTTTACCACTGAGCCACCTGGGAAGCTGAAAGAAATATTAGTCCTCCCCTATAACTGTTAGGTTGCTTTTGACTGAATGTGAGAAAAATTCCAAGTGAAATTAGCTTAAACGATGAAGACATTTATAAATCACATATATTAATAATAGAGGCTTCCCAGGTGGTGCTAGTGGTAAAGAATCCACCTGCCAATGCAGCAGACATAAAAGATGTGGGTTTGATTTCTGGGTGGGGAAGATCCCCTGGAGGAAGTGATGGCAACCCACTCCAGTATTCTTGCCTGAAGAATTCCATGGACAGAGGAGCCTGGCAGGCTACAATGCGTAGGGTAGCAAAGTGTCAGACACGACTGGAGCAACAGAGCACGCACACACACGTATTAATAATAGAAAGTCAGAGAGAAGGTAGGATCCAGGCGTGGTTCAGATAAAATATGGCTCCGTCTCTTTACAACTCTTCAAGGGTTGGCTTTATTATCAGGGTGATTTCCTATGTCTATTTCTATGTCTTATTTCTATTTCCTATGTCCTATGTTCTATGTCCTATTTCCTATGTCTGTGTCTATGATAGATTTCAAGATGTCTATCAGCAGCAATTGAGAAAAAAATCTCCCTTTTTATAACATCCTGGGAAAGTGAAAGTGCCATGAACCTAGGTGAGATTAGTTTCCTTAAGTTATATGGGCAGTGCGATGATTAATTTTATGTCAACTTGACTAGGCTACGGTGCTCAGTTTTTCGGTCAAACAGCAGTCTAGACATTGCTGTGATGATAGATTTTATGTGTCATTAAACATTTACAATTAGTTGACTTTAGCAGATTACCCTCCATAATGTGGATCAGCCCCATCCAAACATTTAAAGGCCTTAAGAACAAAGATTGAGGTTTCTTAAAGGAGGAATTCTACCACAAGACTGCAACACAGAAATCTTCCCGAGTTTTAGTTGCTGGCATGCATCTCAGATTTCTACTCAAGACCACAACTTATCTGAATTTCCAGCCTTCTGGCTTTCCCCACCATTTCAAATTTGCCAATACTCTTCACAGTGGTGTGAGCCAATTCCTCAAACTAAATCTCTTTTCTGTTTAAATCCTATTGGTTTTGTTTTTCTGGGACTAGTAAAGACCAAATGAAGGAGGATTAAATGCTAGAACAAAATTTGAATTCTGTGAGAAGCAAAAAGGAGTAAATGGAGGTGTTGTTGTCAAGAATAATATTTATTATACTGACAGTAGCTTCACAGTCAGGAAATTCAGAGAAATGGCTATTGAGGAGAGTGACAACAAATAATCCTACAACAGTATAGGTTTGTCACATCCAATTTGGTTAAGAATATGAATAAAATTTTACCCTAATAAATTTTGATAAATCAAGGACTAGTCACTCCTAAAAAAAAAAAAAAAAACCTGCAGATTTCAATTTCAATGAGACTATGCAGGAAACCATCGGCTCACCTAGTTTTGATTTGAGTCTTAGAACGTGCTGAGACTGGATCTGACACATCATTTGTGAGGGAAAGAAGAGGGAAGGTGTAACCAGGATTTGAACATGTGATTAATAACTAATAAGGTAAACATATAATAAACTATGAGTTATATATTTAAAGTTATTGTATGATTGTTTTTAGCTGATTTTATAAGGACAAAATCATTTTCTCACAACTGATCATCTTTTCAGTCTTGGATCCTTTGATGGAGTGAGCACAAGCGCATCAGACAAAAAGCATGCTTTTTGGACCCTTCCATCACTCACCAGCTTGCTGCTTCTAGAGGGGTCATTGGAACAGAACTTTACAGAGCCTGATGAAAAAAGGAAGTAATTATTTTTTCTTTTTACAATGAACCATTAAGTAAATCACCCAGTCCTCTGTGTTCAGTCACAGTTTTTATCCTGAAAGAGATCGTTTCTTTTTGCTGAAAGCATAGTCATTGCGTCAGTGTTTATTCTCTGATCCCTAAAAGGGAGATTTCCATTTCTTTCCAGCACTTGTTTCATGTTGCATCATACTGACCAACTAGAGTGTTTGTGGCTAAAAGACAAAATAAGCCAGGTTTTGTTTCTCAGATCAGGCCAGGTTTCAGTTCAAATGGTCACTGTCTGTCCTTTCCCTGAAGAACCCCTTAGGGAGGGCATATTTCCTTTCCTTTCTTCTCCATCATGTTTCTGGTACAAAAAAAGAGAAAAGAACGGGGCTGGCACAAGTGATGTTTTAAAAGTGGATGCTAAACCCTGAGTTTACTGTACTATGAGAACATTTCCTGGGCTGTGAAACAACTTACTGATGAATTTAAAATACAAATGCATTGCGTGAAATCCTTTTAGTAATGTCATGAAGCATTATCAGAGTTCAGGGAACCAAGAATTTTTACTCTAAGCTATTTTTTTTCTTACTTTGCACTCAGTGATGGCAGATCAGGGAAAACCAACTATAGTAAGTTAATTTTTAGTTTTCCTGTGTCCTATCAAACTACTAAAGTCAGTTACAAATTTCAAGTACACTAATTCTAAATAAAAAAGAAATTAACATTCATTTGACTGTTACTCTATGCCAGGCACTCTGGCAGGTGCTTTTACTTCTCTCAATATCCCCATTTTACCGAAGAGGAAACAGAGGCTCAAAGGTTAAGCAACTTGTCCAAGTTCAAACCAGTGTCAGTCTTCTACAGCTTGATGAGTTGTGATTTTCAGGGCCTTAGATGTGATTTGTCATGAATCCTCACACTAATAGGATGATCATTTTCAGGGAGGTGGGAAAATCATCAATAGTTATGGAACACCCAGTTTTCACCTGGCACCTGCTTAGAAGATTTGTTTATGACATCTTAAAATTCCCGTTTTTCTAGATGAGGAAACTAAGAATTTGAGAAGTTAGATAGTAAGCCCAAGATCACACGGGCGTGCATAGAGGCACAAGGAATTAAAATCAGATACTTCTGACCCCACCTCACTCCTCTGGGCAAAAACTGTGTCATTTTGGATGAAAGCTTTTCAGACTTCAATATACCATTGTTATTGGGGCTAAGTTGTTAGTAATCTTGAACATCATTTTGTGAAACAGCAAAGCACTTAGGAGCAATTAATGACAAGGACATGAAATACACATAATAAATTCATAGACTGGGAAGTGTATAATGTCCTTTCTCCACTTATGCATGGGCTGAGAAAGTGTACATCTTGAGAAAGTGATTTAGAACATGCTCCACATCCTATGTCCATAAAACCAATATAGTTCAATATTACCCCTTCTGAAAGAACCCATTTTCTTTCCTGCATATACTCCTTCTCCCTCTCTTATATGATGTCAACATCAGGACCTTTTCATTGTTAAATCATGATTATAAAAGGATTTTATAATTCATAGGGTCTTCTTTACAATGTATTAAGCCTGTCCTTCCTTCCTTGGCATCACTATGTAAATGACACATATATAAATGTCTGTAAAACCCATAAGTATGTTTGAGTTGGGCCTTGTTTATATAGCAAGATCTGAAAGCTATGTGATATATTTCTATATTGATAACTACTATTAAATTGGATAACAAATTATGCTAGCTGTTACACTTTATTTCAGATTAACGAATATTTGTTAGATGTCTATCATTTCAGGTACTGAAATAATGGCTGGGGATGTTTAGCTGAACAAAACTGTGCTGTCCAGTTGCCCTAAAGAGAGAGATGAGTAAGCAGATGGTTCCCACTTACTGGGATAAGGGATAAGATAGAGGAGGGCACAGAAAGGTGGTGATGTACAGGTGGTTGGCTTCCCTGGAGCAGATGGCCCAGATTCCCAATTCACAGATTTGCCCACGGTCCAGCCTTTCTGTGGCTCTTAGAAAAGGATACGAGCATGATAAACTCTGTTTCTTTGCCTACACTATTTGCATGCTTGTGTCTTTTCTGTATAACTTGGTAAGTTAACTTCAGTTCAGTTCAGTCACTCAGTTGTGTCCAGCTCTTTGCAACCCATGAACCGCAACATGCCAGGCTTCCCTGTCCTTCACCAACTCCTGGAGTTCACCCAAACCCATGTCCATTGCGTCGGTGATGCCATCCAACCATCTCATCCTCTGTCGTCCCCTTCTCCTCCTGCCCTCAATCTTTCCCAGCATCAGGGTCTTTTCCAATGAGTCAGCTCTTCGCATCAGGTGGCCAACGTATTGGAGTTTCAGCTTCAACATCAGTCCTTCCAATGAACACCCAGGACTGATCTCCTTTAGGATGGACTGGTTGGATCTCCTTGCAGGCCAAGGGACTCTCAAGAGTCTTCTCCAACACCACAGTTCAAAAACATCAATTCTTTGGTGCTCAGTTTTCTTTATAGTCCAACTCTTACATCCATACATGACCATTGGAAAAACCATAGCCTTGACTAGATGGACCTTTGTTGACAAAATAATGTCTCTGCTTTTTAATATGCTGTCTAGGTTGGTCATAACTTTCCTTCCAAGGAGTAAGTGTCTTTTAATGTCATGGCTGCAATCACCATCTGCAGTGATTTTGGAGCCCCCCAAAAATAAAGTCTGACACTGTTTCCACTGTTTCCCCATCTATATCCCATGAAGTGATGGGACCAGATGCCATGATCTTCGTTTTCTGAATGTTGAGCTTTAAGCCAACTTTTTCACTCTCCTCTTTCACTTTCATCAAGAGGCTTTTTAGTTCCTCTTCACTTTCTGCCATAAGGGTGGTGTCATCTGCATATCTGAGGTTATTGATATTTCTCCCGGCAATCTTGATTCCAGCTTGTGCTTCTTCCAGCCCAGCATTGCTCATGATGTACTCTGCATATAAGCTAAATAAGCAGGGGGACAATATACAGCCTTGACGTACTCCTTTTCCTATTTGGAACCAGTCTGTTGTTCCATGTCCGATTCTAACTGTTGCTTCCTCACCTGCATACAGGTTTCTCAAGAGGCACATCAGGTGGTCTGGTATTCCTATCTCTTTCAGAATTTTCCACAGTTGATTGTGATCTGCACAGTCAAAGGCTTAACTTAGAAGGAGGAAAATTTGGTATATAATTTTATTTTCTCTAACCACTAGAATGACTTGGATGTCTAATACTTTGGGATGAACAAAACCATTAAGTACACACCATATGTATGGGCTTCCCAGGTGGCTCAGTGGTAAAGAATCCGCCTACCAAGCAGATTCAATCTCTGGGTCAGGAAGATCCCCTGGAGAAGGAAATGGCAACCAACTCCAGTATTCTTGCCATGGAAAGTCCATGGACAGAGGAGCCTGGCAGGCTACAGTTCATGGGGTCACCAAAGAGTAGGACACAACTTAAGGACTAAACAGCAACAATATATGTCATATGCATATTACATTACATTTGAACTGGAAATATCTGATTTGGTCCTAAATGGGGCTTTTCAGAGCACTCCTTTTGCATGGAGAATCAACAATCTTGATTTCTTGTTCAATAAATAAGCCTATTTATTGAAAAAAGTTTTCATGAAATTAGTAGAGTCCATTAGCTCTTGAAAAAACAATTCATTAGGAGGTGAAGATATAAGGAATTTAATAAACAGGTCAAAAAGCTTGGGAAGCTTACCTTAAGTCATGATTTTAAATTAATTTCTATTCCTTTGTTGGATGTGTTCACATGCTCTGATAAACATGCTAATGGTATACAGGAAAGCAAAGTTTTGATGAAACCACAAACTGAGTGATACTTAATTATCTGAGGAGACATTTGACCTCATTTCTAATAAGAGAGATGCAAATAAGACAGCATTGATACGTTGTTTTTCACCCTTTAGATGGGAAAAATCAAAAATTTCAATGACATACTCTATGGCAAGAGTATTTTTTCTCTCAAATATTATTGTTGGGATTATAAAATGATAAAATATACTGACAGGAAAATCTGGTAGTTATGCAATGTATAAATTAATTATTGCTGGATAACAAAATACATCAGCTATAAACTAATGTATACACTATATTTAAGAACTTAAAATGATAGCCATGTATTCAGTTCACAGTTCTATGGATTAGAAATTTAGGTTGCACTCAGCTGAGTGGTTCTTCAGTTCTTTGCTTGGTTCTGTTTGCTTAGTTCACTACTTAGAGAAAGTAAGCTGTTGAAGATTGAATTGGTTGGCCATAGTTGGACCATCTCACATATCTGGGGCATTGGCTGAGAGAAGCAGGTTGATTTAGCTCTTATCTAAGTGTTTTATCCTTCAGTAGGCTTGACTGATGGAGAAGGCAATGGCACCCCACTCCAGTACACTTGCCTGGAAAATCCCATGGATGGAGGAGCCTGGTGGGAGTCCATGGGGTCGCTAAGAGTCAGACACGACTGAATGACTTCACTTTCACTTTTCACTTTCATGCATTGGAGAAGGAAATGGCCACCCACTCCAGTGTTCTTGCTTGGAGAATCCCAGGGATGGAGAAGCCTGGAGGGCTGCCATCTATGGGGTCGCACAGAGTCAGACACGACTGAAGTGATTTAGCAGCAGCAGCAGCAGGCTTGATTGAATTTGTTCACCTCTTGGAAACAAGGATCCTGAGAGAGGGAGCAGATGTATAGCAAGGCTATTTGAAGCATGGGATCAAAATTGCACGTGATCACTTTCACCACATTCTACTGAACAAAGCAAGGCACAAGGCTAGCTAATGCAATAAGTATGGAAATAGACTATCAGTTGATGGGAGGAGTCACAGAGACTCAGGGCCAGGGCATGTAAATATAGATAAGAGAATGGTTGAGGTCATATTTCCAAATAACTTACAATATCTAGTAAAATAAGAATTGCTTTTAGCCTGTCTCAGAGAAATCCCAAGTCAGATATCTACCCACAGAAAACATGAAAAAGTCATGTTATTCATATGTCATATGCTATTCATGGGAGCACTCTTTGTGAGCTCCTAGCAAAAAAACAGAAAACCTCACAGAAGTTCATCAACAGTCAGATCATTCAATAAAGCATGGTGCATCCACACAATGGCATACTGAAAAGGGGTATATGTGAAACAAAAATGGCTAGGAATTTAAAACTGTTGAAGCTGTGTCATTATGCTTTCCTCTGTACTTCCATACATGTATCAAAATTTTCCTTTGAGCTAGGCTTCAGCAGCATGTGAACTGAGAAATTCCAGATGTACAAGCTGTGTTTATAAAAGGCAGAAGAACCAGAGATCAAATTGCTAACATCATTGGATCACAGAGAAAGCAAGAGAATTCCAGAAAAACATCTACTTCTGTTTCATTGACTATGCTAAAGCCTTGACTGTGTGGATCACAAGAAACTATGGAAAATTCTTGAAGTGATGGGAATACCAGACCACATTACCTGCCTCATGAGAAACCTGTTTGCAGGCCAAGAAGCAACAGTTAGAACCAGACATGGAACAACAGACTGGTTCCTAATTGGGAAAGGAGTATGACAAGGCTGTATATTGTCACCCTGCTTATTTAACTTGTATGCAGAGTACATCATGTGAAATGCAGGCTGGAGAAAGCATAAGCTGGAATCAAGATTGCTGGGAGAAATATCAATAACCTTAGATATGCAGATGTAACCATTTGAATGGCAGAAAGTGAAGAGGAACTAAAGAGCCTCTTGATGAGGGTGAAAGAGGACAATGAAAAAGCTGGTTAAAATCAAATATTCAAAAAACTAACATCATAGCATCCAGTCCCATCACTTCATGGCAAATAGAAGGGGGAAAAGTGGAAGCAGTGACAGATTTTCTTTCCTTGGGCTCCAAAATCACTGTGGACCATGACTGCAGCCATGAAATGAAAAGACACTTGTTCCTTGGAAGGAAAGCTATAATAAACCTAGACAGCATATTAAAAAACAGAGATGTCACTTTGCTGACAAAGTCTTTATAGTCAAAGCTATGGTTTTCCAAGTAGTCACATGCGGATATGAGAGTTGGACTATAAAGAAGGTTGAACATTGAAGAACTGATGCTTTTGAACTGTGGTGGAGAAAATTCTTGAGAGTCCCTTGGACTGCAAGGAGACCAACTAGTCAATCCTAGAGGAAATCAGTCCTGAATATTCATTGGAAAGACTGATGCCAAAACTGAAGCTCCAATAATTTAGCCACCTGATATAAAGAGCTGACTTATTTCTTGATGCTGGGAAAGAGTGAAGGCAAAAGAAGTGGGCAGAAGAGGATTAGATGGTTAGATAGCATCACTGACTCAACAGACGTGAATTTGAGCAAACTCCAAGAAACAGTGAAGGACAGGGGAGCCTGGCATGCTATAGTCCATGAGGTAGAAAAGAGTCAAACATGACTTAGCAACTGAACAGTAACAATCAAAATTTTTATAATAAAAAGGAAAAAAATGGACATGATTCCTTTTTTCATGACCCATAAACACAAAATCAAGAAATAAAATGAAGTAGAAAAGGAACCCTACTACCTCCTTTTTGTCAGAGGGTCATGTTATATCTCCAAGAGGTAAGCTATTTACATCTAAAGTGCTGTAAAATTTAGTTGAAGTAAAAAAATATTCATTAAAATTCTGTTTTTCTTGGCTAACGGAGAAGTCCATCAATTGGCAAGCCTGGCAGCATCTCCCTAGGGGCACACATGTTATAGGAAGAAAATAATTGTGTGTTCAGTGTAAATATTCTCAAACTTTCTACAGCCTGCATCTTGTTAAATAAACTATGTGAACTGACTTAGAAACCAACTGCTGATGTAAAAAAAGTTTTTCCCTTTTTGACATGTCTTTTTTCTCTGCCTTTGCTATATCAGCTCTTTGTTTAAAGCATGAATAAACTGCTATTATTTAAAAATCCATGCAACCAGAAGTCCCGGTTTTATACTGAACATGTTAACAAATTGTCCATAGATTTCTCAAAATAGCCCTTATTCTCATATCTCATTTTATAAAGGGTTTCTCTCAACCAACTCTTTGACAAATACCACCAATCATACCAGTTGCTGGAAAATATCACAAGGGCCATATCTCTAAGGGAAAAAAAAAATCTCTCCCTTTGAATCCTTTTTTGTTGGAAGTTGAGGAGCAAGTTTCTGTTGTCTTCCCATATTTGGGATGGAAATTTATTCTGAAGACTGGGCAAAGGCTTATGGATGTTTTAGCCCAATGAATAGAGTAAGAAGCATTTTGTGTTCTCAGTTTGCCAAGTTATACTTCTGGTCTCACACATTGAAAATTGTAACAATTCCAAAAGTCTTTAATTGGACTCTTCCTATCTGACCTGTTTTGATAGATGAATGGGTACTGTGAATGGATACTATCAGCAAATAGCAAGAAGATAGCACATGAAAGTGCCATCTAGCTTTTCTAATATTTGAAACTGACCTCTTGACTCTATGCAATTGAAACTTTTAATGATTACCAGATTGTACAACTTTTCTCCATGTTTATTTTCAATTGATTTACCTTTTAATTTTTTTCAATAATTTATTTTTATTAGATCAACAGGAGCCTCTTTTATCTGTTTCATAAGCCCATACCCTCGCCAATCTTTTTTGACCACACCATGTGGCATGTGGGATCTGTCCCCTGACCAGGGATCAGACCTGTGTTCCCTGCCTTGGAAGTCTGAATTCTTAACCACTGGACTACCAGGCATATCCCCCTAAACCACAGTAATCTTCATCACTTATCCCACACTCTCCTTGGACATCTCTGATGTGTTTGTGGGTTAGCTATCAATCTCTTGCTTGAGTTTGTTTGTTCCAAACATTATGAAGTATATAGTATCCAAAAAAATGTATAAAGTATCATCTACTTGTAGGGCATGGAAAAACAGATGTTAGAATGAAGGCATCAGATTCCATGGATCTCTAGTCTTTGAAAATAGGTTCATCAGAAAGAAATTCTGACATTAAGATAAGGTAAAGGGAAGAAGAGACTAAAAAGATGAGGAAGAAATTAAAGGATATGAATCTTCATTCTAGTTTATAATTTCTGAAATTTTTAAACAAGGACCAAAATATAATAATTTTTTTTGCTATTAACATATTCATTCTATTAAACTTGGTCCTCTGACCCAAGAGAAAGAAAGTGTGGGGAAACAAGAGCTTAGTACAAGTCAGATTCTTATCTGACAGTACACTTCTTTGAATTACCAGCATCCATAAGGAGATCCAACCAGTCCATTCTAAAGGAGATCAGCCCTGGGTGTTCTTTGGAAGGAATGGTGCTAAAGCTGAAACTCCAGTACCTCGGCCACCTCATGTGAAGAGTTGACTCATTGGAAAAGACTCTAATGCAGGGAGGGATTGGGGGCAGGAGGAAAAGGGGACGACAGAGGATGAGATGACTGGATGGCATCACCGACCCGATGGACATGAGTTTGAGTGAACTCCAGGAGATGTTGTTGGACAGGGAGGCCTGGCGTACTGTGATTCATGGGGTCACAAAGAGTCGGACATGACTGAGCGACTGAACTGAACTGAACTGATGTCTTAATCACCCCCATGGCACAGACATCAAAGTATTTTTGAATCTTGGAGGAAATGTGTGCTAATTAATTAACCTGTTTTTATCTGTGAGTCTCTATCATGGTAAATTAAATATATAATTCTATAAAACAAACTAAAAAACAGAAGCCTGTTTTTTGAAGAAGGAAAAATAAAAATACTGAATTTAGTTTAAAGTTAACTTAGCATTAAAAGAAAATGCAAGAAAATTTATCAAATAAAAGGTGAGAGAGTAATTAATATTATTTTTCAAAGGATAGTATGGCAGAGAATATTTAAAATGAGTCAATTATGTTTTTAATTAGGCAAATAACTAGGTAGCTCATATAATCACTCGTTTCTCTCTATATAAATTGAAGGGTTTGAGCTATTTAAATTCAGGGAACATCCTTGAGATATTACTTTATTTCATAACAGAATAAGATTTGAAGTCAGGCATCAATATGAATATACAGTGGAGTAGTTGTATTGAGCTCTCTTTTTGCATGGAAATCATATTTATTTGCCTTGTTCTTGTTTTCCAGATTATCTCTCATTTTAATAGATAAATTAACAGATCAGTCTGATGAAGATCACATTAACAGAAAGGTATTATTTATTAGACAAATGTGTTTTAAAACCTTGCATCATTTCAATAGGTCTCAAAATAATTAAACTACCTACTCCATCAAAGGAATGAAATACCTCCATGGTTAATGTTTTACTGTTATAAATACTTACTCTCTGAATTCCACCACAGTTAATCTCTAAATTCCAAAGTTCTTCTCAAATGTTGCCTTTTTTTTTCTTAAATAGCTTCCCTCTGAAAACATGTGACTCAGTTATCTATATCAGAGTTAAATGATCATGATTACAAACCCTTTAATAGTGAAAGTCAAAAGAAGAGTTAAAACAGTTTCCTTGTTTTTGAACTTCAGAAAGAAAGTGACATCTCTATAAGGAATATTAATGGGATGGAAAATGAAATTCTATAATAGCTACTTTATTCAGTCTTTCAGTTAGTTGGTTTGTCAGCAGATATCTATTGAGTGTCTTCTGTGGGTGGGGCATTGACTTATGTATGTGTGACAAAGAGAAATTATTTGTGCTTGAGGAGGTTGCTTTCTTTTTTCTTTTAAATTAATTAATTAATTTTAATTGGAGGATAATTACTTTACAATATTGTGATGGCTTTAGCCATACATCTACATGAATCAGCCAGGGGTGCACATGAATCCCCCCACATAATAGAAGGGGGCAGGCAATTAACAACCAACAGAATAAATGTATATGTTATATAGTATGTTAATGATGATCAGCATTATAGAAAAAAGATGGAAAAAAGCAGGAAAGTGTGACCAAGAGTGCTGAGGGGCAGAGTGAAGGGAGTTAATTGCAAACTTAAATAGATGCTCAAGGAAGAGCTCATTGAGCATCTGAACAAACAAGAGGTTGGATAGTTAGTTGTGAGGCCATCTCAGGAGAAGAACATTTCCAGTGGGGAGAGCAATCTTTGCAAAGGCCCTGAAATAAGGTGTGTCTGGTTTGTTGGAGCAAAGAGGAACATTGGGGCTGGTGAGTAAGAGGAGGGTGGCCAGAGAAAGAATCAGATGAGTAATAGAGGAGCAGGAGGCTTTCAAGATCACTGTAAAGACTTTGGCTTGTGTTCTGAGTAAAACGTAGAGTCTTTGGAAAATTTTGAACAGGCATCTGACTTACATTTTCAAAGGATCATATCAGTCTTTTGGTTGTGTTTTTAATAGACTGACTGAAGAGACAAGAGCAGAATCAGGGGGACAAGTAAGAAGGCAATTGCAGGAATCCTGCGACATGATGATGGTGGCTCACACCAACATGGCAGCATAAAACTAATGAGAAACAATCTCATTTTAAACATGTTTTGAAAGTAGGACAAAAAAGTGAAAGTGAGTGAAAGTCACTCAGTCGTATCCAACTCTTTGGGACCCCATGGAACGCAGCCTGCCAGGCTCTTCTGTCCATGGAATTCTCCAGGCCAGAATACTGGAGTGGGTTGCTATTTCCTTTTCCAAAAAATGACAAAAAAGTAGTTATATATACTTAGTGGGAACGGTTAGGCTTGTCCCAAGGGTCCTGGTTCTGAATTAATTTCTGCTGATGGAGTTTAAACTTCAAGTGTACAGGCCCCCTCTCCTCTTTCACTGATGAAGGTAGAAGGCCTAGGGGAGCCATGGTTTTAGTCCAGTGTAGGATTATTTTTGACTTTCATTAGGGATGAAACGAATTTACTCCAAGGGTGTCAGCTTCATACTGTACCCTGTGGATGAGAGTTCTTTTATAAAAACAACATGTTGAAATAAAATCATGCGGACACAAAATTAAAAGTTCATTCAGTAAGGGAGTCAGTTATAGACCTCAAAATGTAATTCTTATAAAAGTTTGTTCTCTAAAGCATTTAGAAGCAGTGTAGAATAGGGTTAATGGCTTGACTTCTAGTCAGACTTGCCAGTTGCAAATCCCAGTGTGGCTATTTTGTTAGTCTATTTTTCTTGCTTTACTAACCCTATCTTACAAGGTTATGAACAGCAAATGAAATTACAGATGTAAAGCATTTAAAACATATTCTACATAATAATCAGCTCTATATAAGTCTATGTGAATACTATGCTTTCCTTTCGACACAGGGTGAATGGAATGTCATGTGTCATTGCTATGGCTGTCTTTGAAGAGCTGTTATCAATCCTTCTCCAAGATCTTCACTAGATTCTCAACTAATTCCACATCTGTGAAGAAAGTTAATCACCGTCTTCTCCTCTTTGCATCTGCATACAAGAAAAACTTGGTTACTCTATGATTTCAAGAAATTCCTTCACAAGAAAGACTTATAAATCAACAAGGTCATGTTCTATGTTATCCAGTAGCATCCAGCTGCCTACTTATGTTCCAGTTAGAGGTCTAATAATAATCTGAAACATTTTTTAAATTAAATTTAGATATTGTTTCTGTTGGCAATATGGCACACTAAATATTATGAAGAGTTCCTACTATACAACAATAAAAAATGCTCAATGGAAATTATTTTCAAACTGCTATTTTAAATGAATTGATGAGCTTTCAGGAAATCTCTTGGATGCTAAGTAAATCTCTCATACTTATAATAATTTTACCCTACTCCCAATGAGGGCCAAGAATGATACAAAACATTCAAGAAGGAAATTATTTTATTCTTACATGATCTCTTTTTAATTCTCTCTAGAGAATTAAAAAAAAATACTCTCTAACTTATTCATTAACCTGCAAAATCATGACACCAAAACTTGACAAATGAGACTGAGAAAGAAATGTTGAAATCTAATATCATTAAGAATAAGGATACAAAGACCCTAAATAAACTATGAAGAACTGGATCCAGCACTGAATTAAAAAAATATGATCGCATGCCATCCTGTTATTGTTGTTTAGTTGCTAAGTCATGTCTGCCTCTTTGGGGACCCTGTGGACTGCTAATTCCAGGCACGCAAAGTGGATTTAATATTGTATAAACAATGCAATTTTCATAAGAAAAGATAAGTGGAGTAACCACATTATCATTTTACTAAATGCAGAAAGCATTTAATAAAACTAACATACATCCATGATGAAAACTCTTTGGAAACTAGAAGTAGAAAGGAAATTCAGTAATATGATGAAGATAATCTACAAAAAAAAAAAAAGGCAAAGCCAAATTCGTGGTGAAAATTTGAAAGCTTTCCGTTTGAGATCAGAACAGGACAAGGGAATCTGATGCCTGTACTTTACCTCCATTTCTAGTCCTCTAGTATCTATGGTGGGTACTCTCAATCATACATTAACGTTAGAAAAAAGAAATAGTATAAATGTTAAAAAGGAAGTTATAAAACTATCATAAGTCCAAGATAGCATGATTTTGTATGGAAAAAAAGTCTGAGAGAATCTGAAGATAGAATATTGAGATCAGTAAGAGAATTTTGCAAATTGGTTGGGTACAAATCCGTTTATGAAAAGTTGTTGCATATGACATATTTCTACAAGCTAGCAACAGATTATTAATTTAAAAAATTAAATACATTTTTAAAAGATAACATTTAAAATGTTATTCAGAATAAACATAAGTATAGATGCACCAGGGCAATAATATACAGAATAAAATCAATACTAACTGACAATAAAAAATGGGAAAAGACTTGAGCAAAGTTTTCACAAAAGTTTTCACCAAATGGCTAATAAACATATGAACACATTGTTCAACTTGATTAATGATCACAGAAATGAAAATGAAAATTTCCCTTAAATACAGACATTTAAGAGTCTGATAGCATCATTGATGTGAAGATATGCACAAAGGGCCCTTTCACAGTGCTGGTTCAAGTGTACTTGGTACAACCACAGTGCAAAAAAGTTTACCTTCTCTAGATAAGTTGAAAATACCCGTATAATATGATTTAGCAATTCCAGTCCTAGAGACGGTTTTGTATATGTGCACCAAGGAGAAGAAAATAATGTTTATAATAGTTGCAGACTGAAAATGACCTATTTATCTATTGATTGTACACCAGGTAAATAGTTATGGTGCATTTGTGCACCAGAGTAACATAGCAGCAGAAATAAACCTCGAGTTGCACGTTAATGTAAATTAATCTCAGAAACAGAATGTTAAAAGTACAGAACAAAACATGTAGTCAGAATTTATGTGTAACCAAGTTTTAAAATCAGACAAAATTCAACTATATTGCTTAGTGATACATGTGATGATAAAACTATGATGAAAAGTGAAGAATTTATTATAATAGAAGTCAGTATAGCAATTACTACTGCAAGACAGAAAATGGTATGTGATCTAGGAGAGATGGGAAGTGGGGGTGATGTTTACAGTACTGGTGTTTTTCTATCTCTTAATATGGGTGGTAATAGCAAGGAATTCCATTAATGATTGTTATTTCATCTTTCATCTATCTCTCCTAGATATATTTCACAATTAAGTGGAGCTAAAAAATTCTATGACAAAAATACCTTTGTACTAACAAAATCATTAGGACAATTGCTGTAGAATGTCAGCTTATTTGGCAGTGTCTTCTGAGGTATTTCATATAAATTAGTACACACCTAAATGACTAAATCACTCTGAAGACAAGATTTGTTTAGAAAGATTTAATATGGTATTTGAAAAGATAATCCTTGAAAGAAGAGGTTTATGCCAAAGTACTAATTACTATTCTGTCTTAAAAATTATTGCAGTGGTCTGTCATTACTCTTTTCTCATATAAAATAAAGGCAAGTTAGAAAATATGCATTTGTAATTTAAAATAATTGATTATTAACAAAGTATTCCTTCCTATGTCTCTGTTACTTTTCCCGGATATTAAATCCCAAACATGCTTCTTGGTTTGTTTGTTTTGCTAGCTATGCTGTTAGGATTTAATCAAATGAATGTCAATAGTGAGCAAACTATCACCAAAGGCCTTTGTGAAGCTCCCCTCACCACAGGAAATCTCAGACACTTGATTTGAATTCTCTCAAGTTCAGAAATAATAAATTCAGCCCCACAAACCTACAGAGAATGAATCATTTAAAAATAAATCCTGAAAAACCCTACTTTCAGAAAAATTCAGAGTGGCAGAGTATCAATTCATCCATGGAGGATAATACCTTTTGCCCTACGCATCCCTCTTAAGCTGACTGACATAGACACCTGTTGATAGATCACTCTCATAAGCTCTAATAAAATGTAAAAGTCTGGTTTCCTTTAAGCTTACATTTAAAAGTCCAGTGGTATGCATGACACCCCTTAACAATGACATCCCTTAACAATGTTCTCCAATGATTTCAGGACTCAACCTTCAACTGGAAATTAAGTGAAATCCTGTTCTTTGTTGTGTAAAATTTATTTTTTAAAACTCTATATTTTTAAACATAAATATATTGTGAAGGAAACAACAAATCTGAGAAACGTTAGATGTAGATTTTTATATATGGACATATGATGCATTTTGAATGACAAATTGCAGATCCCTAGAGCCAGTGCATTAAAAAAAAGGAAGTCCAAATGGAATTAGTAGTTGTATCCACTGCTTGCAAGTACCTCCCAATGGAAAGGAGAAGGCACAGACTTTGCAAAATACAAAACAGATATGGTGATGGGCAAAATAGATATGGCTAGGCAGAGCAAGGCAGCAAGAATGATTCCAGAATTGGCCAGAGCAATGTAGGGCTTTGTACTGTTTGATGTGAGGGTTTGACAACGCAACTGGTTTCAGCCCATCACTGTTTATATTTCATAACAGAAACGTTTTTGAGTCACCAGAGGAAATTGTCTCTTTTGTTTGGGGAACAGAGCCTACATCCTTGGCAAAAAGTTAACATTTTCATTTTAATTTAAAAGTTAAATCGCCTATTAATTTAGCAAATAGTGATGCAACAAGGAAGACATATTTGCTTGCTATGAATGTGTGAAAAAGAGACTTGTTAAGCAGGGAGTAGGGTTCCATTAGTGCAGCAATTATCATTAAATTTGTAATTTAAAAATACAAATGTCAAATACTAAAGAAAAATCAGTTTGTTGGGAAGAAAACTGTTATGAAACAGAAGCTTTATTGTATTTCATGCTTATTGGGATCCCAAGAGTGACTCTAAAACCGAAGTGACTCCAGATAACTCTTGTGAGTTTTTTTTAATAATAGATTCTTAAAGATTACAACATTTTAAAGACCCTATGACTATTGCTAAAACTATATGTATACACAAGAATTATGGTTGAAATTACATATTCACTCTTTCTGTCATACTTCAGACTTATATTGTAGATAAACACAATGAGATTAGAAATTCTGAACCAGATTCAGGATAGAGAAAAAGAATATTTTTTTTTTAGTTTTATTGACATTTAATTTATATACTCTGAAACACACAAAATATACATTTCCTGGATTTTGGTAAATGTATACATCCATTTCAAACAACAACAATCAGTGTATAAAACATTTCTGCCACCATAAGACATTCCCTGTGCTGGTTTCCCAGGCAATCTCCTCCTCTTCCTGCCCTCAGGAGTCATTTTTCTGATATCTATCACCACAGATCAATAGATTTTTGTCTATTCTCAAACGTCATATAGATGAAATCATGTATCACGCATTTTTTGGGGGGTCTGACTTCTTTTGCTCAACATAGTATTTAGAGATTCAACCACGCTGTGCAGTTCGGTAACTCATTCCTTTTTATTGCTGAGAAGTATTCCAGCAATATATGTGGTACATGTGAATATAACACAATTTGTTTACTTATTTTCCAGTTGTTGGACATTTAGGTTGTTTCAGTTTTTAGCTGTTGTGGATGTGGTGGTGTTGCGACTGTTAAATTAACATTTGTTACATAGAGGCCCAGCGTATCAGATGGTGAGCCAAAGTTCAACAAGAAACTGAGAGGGAACGTGAGAGAGAGACGTTTATTACTCACAGTTGCCCTGAGTGGCCCCGTGGGGACATCAAGTTTGGGTGCAGGTAGACAGAGTGTGGCAGGATGTGGGGCACACATATGTGTGCCTTTATTTGGGTGGAGTGCCTTGGGATTCCCAAGCTAAGGCTGGTCAAACCAAAAAGAATATTGGGCTTCCCTGGTGGCTCAGATGGTAAAGAATTTGCCTGCAATGTGGGAGGCCCTGGTTGGATCCTGTCCCTGTTGGGAAGATCCCCTGGAGAAGGAAAGGGCAACCCACTACAGTATTCTTGCCTGGAGAATTCCGTGGACAAAGGAGCCTGGCAGGCTATAGTCTATGGGGTCACAAAGAGTCTAACATGACTGAGCGACTAACATTTCCTGGGGTGGTGGGACAGGAATGGAGGGAGGATGTCTTATCTAAATACAAAGGGAAGGCTTGTGCTTATCACAAGGTCATTAAGGGAATCATATCAGGAACTTACTTGTGACCCTGCAGGCTGTTATGTAGGGCATGCCCCTTCAGGAGGGGTGGTGTCGGTTCAAGGTCCCTGCAGGCTGCTTGGCCACACAAAACACACGTGGAGGGAAAAATATTATAAAGTAGTTCAGTTAGATTCTCAATAAGTGGCTATTAATATCCTCACATAATTTATTTTGAGGATATATATATATATTTAATTTTATAAGATTGCCAAATAATTTTCAAAAGAGATCCATTTGCTCTATAGCCTCACTAATTGGTAAAAGTTACTAATAACATAAGTATTTCCACTTTGTTTTCCCCTTTAAAGATTATTTTGGCTATTCTAGATCATGTTAATTTGAATACAAATTTTATAATCAGCTTTTCAACGTCTACCAAAAAATCTGCTGGGATGTTCTTTGGGAAGACACTGCAACCTGTTATCTTAAAATCAGATCTTCTTATGTATGAACATATTATAGTTCTCCATTTAACAGATCTGTAATTTCTTTCAGCAATGTTTTATGGTTTTCAATGTGGTATTCTTTCATATTTCTTTATATTTGTTCTTAGGTACTTTATATTTTTGCTTGCCAGTGAAAAAGATCACTTTTTGTATATTAGTCTTCTATCCTACAAACTTTGTTAAATCACTTTTGATTTTTGCAGACTTCCTAGGATTTTTTTGTTTTCAACCATGACATCTGCAAATAGTGACTGTTCTACTCTTTCTTTTCTGAATGTTATGCTTTTTGTTCTTTATTTTTTAATACCATCTTTCATTGGATAGTAAAATATTGCACAGAGATGAACAGAGGGAATAATCTTGCCTGTACCCTATATGAGAGGGAAAACATTCATTAATTCACCGTTAAGTATGATGCTGGCTATATAGGTTTTTGTAGATGATTCTTATCAGCATGAGGATGTTCTTCTTATTCATAGTTTGCCAAGAATATTTTTCAAGATTAGGTTGGATTGTTTCAATGGCCTTTTTCACATTTTTTGAGATGATCATATGTTTCTTCTTTCAAAAATAAAATCATCATGAAGTACATTGATTTGGGGGGGGGATTTAAACTAACATTGCATTGCAGAGATAAACCCCACTTGGTCCTGATTTATTTTCCATTCCATATATTTCTGGATTTAATTTGCTAATGTTTGATTGAGGACTGTTATATTCACAACATTTACTGTTCTATTAGATTATACTGACCTCAATTATTGTTTTATTAGATTATAGTGAAGGAATATTTGTGCAGAATTGGTATTACATCTTTTTAAATTATTTGATAGAATTCACCAGTAACACTATCTGAGTTTGGAGTTCTTTTCGTGTGAAAGTTTTGATTATGAATTCAGCTTCCTGAAGGTAAAGAGTCATTTAAATTTTCTGTTTCTTCTTTTTCATAACTTGTATTAATCAAGGACTTTGTCCATTTCTTCTAGTATTAAATGTATTGGCATCAAATTGTTTATAACATTTCTTTACTATCCTTTAAATATTTGCATAATCTGAAGTGACATTCACTCCTCTTTCTTTATATAGGCAATTTTCTATAAGAGTTTACTGTCAGGGCCTACTGATGTGGTTGACCTTTAAGAGAGCATTTCCTTTGCAAAGTGTCAGGAGGACCCTTTGGGATGTGCCCCTACCTAGAAGGGCCTGATAAGGGAAGAAAGGAGCTTTAATACAATGAGCTGCAAATGTTAGCCAGCATCTACTAATACAAGCTAAGAAAATAACTGTGGGACTGGACATTTTTGGTGATTCATGAAGGGGAGCTGGACTATAAGTCTGAAAAAGGGAGGGTTTATGGACTTGAGAGTACTTTCTAAGGATATAGTATTGAACACTTAGCAAACACCCCAGTAGGTACCTTCAACTTGTTGCTAGAGTGGCTGCCAGAAGCTAAGAGAAAATGAGGGCTTATACAGAGCAATGTTGCAATACTTACATTGCTGTAGGAGAAAGTGGTAGAATAAAAGGGTCAAGAGAGTGAGCATGCTAAAGTGGATGTGAGAACAAAGGATATGCTCAGGTCTTACCTTCCATAAGGAAGTCCTGGAAGACATCCATTTACCAAGGCCATCCAGACTGTGCTGGTAAGAGAAGCATCAGCATGATGAGTGGTGGCTATTCAGGCCTGATGTGATTGTATGAGAGGATTCTCATATGTTGGTTTGCTAATGGCAGTGGATATCATGAGAGTTCAAACCAAGAGAGCCCAGTTAAGTGGCTCCTAACAACCCCAGTCCAAGGTGTTTCTATCATTTTAATGATCAGCCAGATCAGTATCTAAGGGGGCTTGACCTTCAGAGAAATAT
The DNA here is from genome assembly GCF_014754425.2 of Oryx dammah. Lineage (NCBI taxonomy): Eukaryota > Metazoa > Chordata > Mammalia > Artiodactyla > Bovidae > Oryx > Oryx dammah. The sequence continues at coordinate 38,898,937 of NW_024070211.1, read as the reverse complement.
GGGGATGGTTAATGTAACATAGCTTTCCTGGAAGAAATAGATGGGTAGTCAACAAGGATGGTTTAACTTATATGATGAAAAGAATTCCCAGGTGGTGCTAGTGGTAAAGAACCTGCCTGCCAATGCAGAAGACGTGAGATGTGAGTTTGATCCCTGGGTCAGGAAGGTCCCCTGGAGAAGGGTATGGCAACCCATTCCAGTACTCTTGCCTGGAGAATCGCATGGACAGAGGAGCCCGGTGGGCTACAGTCCATGGGATCGCAGAGCTGGACACGAGTGAAGTGACTTAGCATGCACACATGATGTAAAGAAAGTTAGAATGAAGTTGTAAGGTGAATACCACTGGATGACATAGTTGAAATGGTGCCAAAGGTTGATCAATAACCCTTACAGTGTGTCTTTTTCATACTTTCTTAAGATTCCAAAGAGCACTATGAGCCCTTTCATGATATTTCATTAGATGTCTATGTCTTTATTCATCTAGATTTTCCCCATTTCCCCAGTCAGTTAACACTTTAGCATATTGGAACTTAATAAACAATTCACTTCAGCTTTTTTTATGAATCTGTGTATTCAAGTCTTCATTTCACAAGGCACTGATGTTTATTTGCTTAAATTTTTGTTGAATTTAAAATACATGCAAACACAGTTTTTCAACTATGCACCTGCATGCCTGGTAGTATTGACTCCTGTCTCCCACTGGGAATAGAGTTGAATAGATATTTCCAGATCTGCCTGGGATTTTATGCATGACTCTTAAAACTTTCCGTCTCATTCATCGTTTACTTATCATGAAGAAAATTATAATAGTGTATATCCAGACATTATTATACCAAGGGAAAATTTCATGCAAAGATGGGCACAATAAAGGACATAAGTGGTATGGACCTGACAGAAGCAGAAGATATTAAAAAGGTGACAAGAATACACAGAAGAAATACACAAAAAAGATCTTCACGACCCAGATAATCATGATGGTGTGATCACTTGCCTAGAGCCAGACATCCTGGAATGCAAAGTCAAGTGGGCCTTAGGAAGCATCACTATGAGCAAAGCTAGCGGAGGTGATGGAATTGCAGTTGAGCTATTTCAAATCCTGAAAGATGATGCTGTGAAAGTGCTGCACTCAATATGCCAGCAAATTTGGAAAACTCAGCAGTGGCCACAGGACTAGAAAATGTCAGTTTTCATATCAATCCCAAAGAAAGGCAATGCCAAAGAATGTTCAAAATATCACACAATTGCACTCATCTCACACGCTAGCAAAGTAATGTTCAAAATTCTCCAAGCCACGTTCTAACAGTATGTGAACCATAAACTTCCAGATGTTCAAGCTGGATTGAGAAAAGGCAGAGGAACCAGAGATCAGATTGCCAACATCCATTGGATCATCAAAAAAGCAAGAGAGTTCCATAAAATCATCTATTTCTGCTTTATTGACTATGCCAAAGCCGTTGACTGTGTGGATCACAGCAAACTGTGGAAAATTCTTCAAGAGATGGGAATACCAGACCACCTGACCTGCCTCCTGTGAAATCTGTATGCAAGTCAAGAAGCAGTAGTTAGAACTGGACATGGAACAACAGACTGGTTCCGAATCAGGAAGGGGGTACATTAAGGCTATATATTTTCACCTCCTTATTTAACTTATATGCAGAGTACATCTAAACGCCAGGCTGGATGAAGCACAAGCTGGAATCAAGATTTTTGGAAGAAATATCAATAACCTCAGATACACAGATGACACCACCCTTATGGCAGACAGTGAAGAGGAACTAAAGAGCCTCTTGATGAAAGTGAAAGAGGAGAGTGAAAAGCTGGCTTAAAACTCAAAATTCAGAAGACTAAGATCATGGCATCTGGTCCCATCACTTCGTGACAAATAGATGGAGAAATAATGGAAACAATAAGAGACTTTATTAATTAGGGCTCCAAAATCACTGCAGTTGGTGACTGCAGCCATAAAATGAAAAGACGCTTGCTGCTTGGAAGAAAAGCTATGACCAACCTAGACAGCATATTAAAAAGCAAAGACATTACTTTGCCAACAAAGGTCTGTCTAGTCAAAACTGTGTTTTTTCCACTAGTCATGTATGGATGTGAGAGTTGGACTATAAAGAAAGCTGAGTGCCGAAGAATTGATGCTTTTGAGCTGTGGTGTTGCAGAAGACTCTTGAGAGTCTGTTGGACTGCAAGGAGATCCAACCAGTCCATCCTAAAGGAAATCAGTCCTGAATATTCGGGAAGGACAGATGTTGAAGCTGAAACTCCAATACTTTGGCCACCTGATGCGAAGAACTGACTCATTGCAAAAGACTGTGATGCTGGGAAAGATTGAAGGCAGGAGGAGAAGGGGACGACAGAGGATGAGATGGTTGGATAGCATTACTGACTTGATGGATATGAGTTTGAGTAAGCTCCAGGTGTTGGTGATGGACAGGGGATCCTGGTGAGCTACAGTCCATGGGGTTGCAAAGAGTAGGACACGACTGAGTGGCTGAACTGAACTGATATCCAGATGGCAAGTATGGTTCTGCCCAAACTAAGAATTTATTTTTATTTCACTTTACTCCACTTTTCAAAATTTCTGGATAGTAGGACAGTGACATGAATGATTTTTTTCCTTTTGATCACTTTGATCTTTCTTTATTTGCCACTGTACTCAGATACTTTTTTCTCTGTCAATTGAAGAGTTAACTTTGGCTTATGGCTTTGGATAAGAATTTTATATATTGATAACTTAATTCATTGTATTCAAAGTTAACAAGCTTCTATTTTATCAGTTCAGTTCAGTTCAGTTCAGTCACTCAGTTGTGTCCAACTTATTGGGATCCCATGGACTGCAGCATGCCAGGCCTTCCTGTCCATCACCAACTCCCAGAGTTTACTCAAACTATAAGTAACACTTAATTGAGCACTCAAGGCAGGACTATCAACCTCCTTTCAAGTCCAACACTCAGCCATCGCTCCCACTCAAACCTCCTTTCAAGACCATTTCTAGAGACACACAAGATTTCCTTTTTCACATTTCACCCGGAAAACACATCAAAATATTTGTTTCATTATGTTTGCTTTCCTCAGCATAGAAAATATTTGCATTTCAAAGTATCCATCAGTATAATGTACTTTTGACACTAAGGAAGCCAAGCTATTTACGACAGAATAATTCTGCTTAACTCCATGGAAACTGAATTCTTTCCATTTCTATCTTCAGTTTTCTAAATCTGTGTCTGTGTGTGCAACAGTATAAAATCATGAATTCTCCTCTCCTTCTCTAACCAGCTAAGTCAAAGATGGGAAGTAAATCATTAAGCTGAACAGGTGGTCTGTATGCTGGAGACAAAGTCAGTTTTGTCAACATTGAGCAGAACAGGATTTTCTGCCTTGTCCTTACAGAATCAATAATGAGCTCAATTTGCTATAAGGTACATACAGTAGATATGTAGATATAGTAGATAGAGAAAATGAAGGAGAAGAAAGTGACTGTATTAAGAAAGACATAATGTAAAACTAGTAAGGTCTTCTACATTGGATTGCTAACTTCCTGATTTATCGCAGACACACTGCAGAACAGGACCATTTCAGCTTTCTCTGCAGTCCAGCTTCCTGGAAGGAGAAAATAATGGAAGCTTCACAGCTACTTTTCAGATTATATTAATAGCTCTCATTTACAAGAGATCAAAGTGAAAGCCACTCAGTCATGTCTGACTCTTTGCGACCCCATGGATCGTAGCCTGCCAGGATCCTTTGTCCATGGAATTCTCCGGGCAAAAATACTGGAGTGGGTAGCTGTTTCCTTCTCCAGGGAATCTTCCCAATCCAGGGACTGAACCCATGTCTCCTGCATTGCAGAAAGATTCTTTACCACCTGAGCCATCAGGGAAGCCCACACGTGATCAAAACTTAATTTAAATCAGATTAAGTGACAAAAGAACTATATTAACTCATATAAGTAGAAACCCAAAGAGATATACCAATTCAGGTGTGGCTGGATCTTACAGTTCAAACAGTATCTTCCAGTCTGTATGTCTTCATCTTTAAGCTCTGTTTTATCTGCGTGGTTGTCATCCTCTGACAGGCATCCCTCCTGGTAGCAGAGGAGACCCTCATAGCTTCAAGCTCAAATATTAACCGTTCAGTAACTTCACAGAATTTTGAGCATTACTTTGCTAGCATGTGAGATGAGTGCAATTGTGCGGTAGTTTGAACATTCTTTGGCATTGCCTTTCTTTGGGATTGGAATGAAAACTGACCTTTAGCAGTCCTGTGACCACTGATGAGTTTTCCAAATTTGTTGGCACATTGAACGCAGCACTTTCACCAGATCATCTTTTAGGATTTGTAATAGCTCAACTGGAATTCCAGAAAAACATCTATTCTGCTTTATTGACTATTCCAAAGCTTTTGACTGTGTGGGTCAAAAAAAAAACTGTGGAAAATTCTGCAACAGATGGGAATACCAGACCACCTTACCTGCCATCTGAGAAATTTGTATGCAGGTCAAGAAGCAACAGTTGTAACTGGACATGGAACAACAGACTGGTTCCAAATAGGAAAAGGAGTATGTCAAGGCTGTATATTGTCACCCTGCTTATTTAACTTCTATGCAGAGTACATCATGTGAAATGCCAGGCTGGATGAAGCACAAGCTGGAATCAAGATTTCTGGGAAAAATATCAATAACCTCAGATACGCAGATGACACCACCCTTATGGCAGAAAGTGAAGAAGAATTAAAGAGCCTCTTGATGAAAGTGAAAGAGGAGAGTGAAGAAGTTGGCTTAAAACTCAACATTCAGAAAACTAAGATCATGGTATCTGGTCCCATCACTTCATGGCAAATAGGTGGAGAAATAATGGAAACAGTGAGAGACTTTATTATTTTGGGCTCCAAAATCAATGCAGATGGTGACTGCAGCCATGAAATGAAAATACGCTTGCTGCTTGGAAGAAAAGCCATGACCAACCTAATGAGCATATTAAAAAGCAGAGACATTACTTTGTCAACAGAAGTCCATCTAGTCAAAGCTGTGGTTTTTCCAGTAGTCATGTACGAATGTGAGAGTTGGGCTATAGAGAAAACTGAGTGCCGAAGAACTGATGCTTTTGAACTGTGGTGTTGGAGAAGACTCTTGAGAGTCTGTTGGACTGCAAGGAGATCCAACCAGTCCATCCTAAAGGAAATCAGTCCTGAATATTCATTGGAAGGACTGATGCTGAAGCTGAAACTCCAATAATTTGGCCACCTGATGCAAAGAACTGACTCATTTGAAAAGACCCTGATGCTGGGAAAGATTCAAGGTGGGAGAAGAAGGGGAGACAGAGGATGAGATGGTTGGATGGCATCACTGACTCAATGGACATGAGTTTGAGTATGCTCCAGGTGTTGGTGATGGACAGGGAGGCCTGGTGTGCTGCAGTCCACGGGATTGCAAAGAGTAGGACATGACTGAGTGGCTGAACTGAACTGAACTTCACTTCACAGAAGAAGGAGCCTCTACTTGAGTTCAGATGGAAAACAAGATTCTGTTTTGTTTCAGCTGAGTCATGCACCCAGCCAATGGCAGAGGACGCAGTCAGACCACCCTGACTGTTCAAAATGCCCTCAAGAAAGAGGGATTCTGATGCCAAAAAAAAATGGAGAAGGAATGTTAGACTGACAAAACTAATGAATGTCTTTAAAAACTACCTTTTCTACTACCTTTAAATTATGGTTTTTTCTTTAATGGATAGAATTTTACTTCAAACGGGGAGCACACTGTGTCTCCAAGTTGGACAACTGGTGTCATAGCAACCAGCTCCAGCCTTAAGGAAAGGCTTAGAAAGAATTTCTGTGGTTGATGCAGTTAACTGGAGGCTGGAGCCTCCTGGCAACTCTCTTCACCTATGATATCTGCATATACTTGGTAAATGTTAGTCGCTCAGTCGTGTCTGACTCTTTGAGACCCCATGGACTATAACCCTCCAGGCTCCTCTGTGCGTGGAATTCTCTAGGCAAGAATACTGGAGTGGGTAGCCATTCCCTTCTCCAGGGAATCTTCCTGACCCAGGGATCAAACCCAGATCTCCTGCGTTGCAGGCAGATTCTTTACCATCTGAGCCACCAGGGAAGCCCCATCTGTATTATATCTATATTATAATTTCTGTTAACTCATGTGTCTTCTTCACTAAAGAATATCTTCAAAGTAGGGAATCTGGCTTTTCATCTCTCTATTATGAATGTTTTGCCCAGTGTCTGACACAGAGCAGGTACTTATATGTATGTCAAATAAGTATATACATGCAAAATAAGTAAAATGAAAAAATAAATAATCCTTTTTTTTCCCCCAAAGGTAAATCCAGGATGAGGGCAGGGGCTACTCTTTATGGTGGGGCGTGGGCTTCTCATTGCTGCGGCTTCTTTGTTGTAGAGGACGGGTTGGAGTTGCATGAGCTTCAGTAGGCATGGCACGTAGGCTCAGTACTTGTGCTGCACACGCTTAGTTGCCCCATGGTATGTGGGATCTTCCTGGACCAAAGATCAAACCCATGACCCCTGCATTGCCAGGTGGATTCTTAACTACTAGACTACCAGGGAAGTTCTAAAACTATTCTTTCTATGTGGATGTGTTCCCATTTATGTGTTTGGAAGGGCATTCTAATATTTTCTGGATTATTTAAATAATAGCTTTCAAATAATTACTTTCTTTCTGAGCTAAAATTGGCAATAGCTCTCAAATGTACTTAGGTTCCTATTTAATTCTAGATATCCAATAAAAGACTATGCGAAGGCAATTACTGTAGTTTTTCTCCCATCTAATGTCTTCTCCCTTGGGACACAAACATTCTCAACATTGACCTACAACCAGCTGCCATGCTTGAATAAGATACTTTCTCTGATCACCCCCTGCCTGAAGGCCTCTCTCTCTGAACACTGAAACCCTTAAAAACGTTGTCAGTTGGTAACTGATCCCTTTCTGCTATTCCTTATGACATATGTTTTCTTTCATTACCATCTATTTTACTTTGTCTCATTTTCTGCTGAACTTTTCACCTCTCAATATCTTTTTTTTTCTCCTCACAGGTTATACACTATTAAAATTAATTTGTTCCTACTTTATATCTACTATCTACTTTGTATCTCTCCTAACCATTAATATAATGGGTACTGTGCAGTTTCTTTATTGATTTATTGAGTAAAATATATGTTCTCATACCTCGCAAGTTTTGCATCCATTAAATCAATCACTTCTACCCAAACTCTTCCTAAAAGAGGAAAAATCTGCTGTTAGCTAGGATTTGGTTTCATATCTACTATGATTAATAGGTGAAAAAGTACAGGTTAGTATTCCCCATCTCTTTTTCATTACTGTCTTTTAAGTAGTCTCAAATTCAAATGCTCATAGAGGCCAGGTAGATGACATGTCTGTGTGTCTATGATGATGCTTTTAATAATTCTCAGGACACTCCATGCTATCAAAAAGCAAAGAAGCTAGAAAAATGAACCTCTCTGATGGTGTACTCTGTATATGTAGAAATTGGACAGAATGTTCTTTCACAAGAGAAGAATAGCTCATTAGTGGCCTCAGTTAGATCAGTCCATTAATCTCACAGAGTGTCAGCTCTACAGCAGAAGCCGAATGAAAGAACCTGAGAGACATTCACTAGAATCCAGGAGCCCAGAGTTCCTGTGTTAGCATCAGATGTTTTCTGGTCCATTAAACAATCACTGTGACTTCAAGGGCATATCAGGGGGAAAAGTAACAATAAACAAGGGCTATCTGGGTACTCATCATGACAGATGAGCTCCTCTTCCAGCCACAAAACACAGATATGATTGAAAGTTAAAGGTAAAGATGAAAAGGAAAGATCACCTAACAAAATTAAATAAATATTCTTTTTATCTGTAGTCCTAATTGACTGTCCAAAAAAAAAATGGAGGGGAAAAATGGCATTTTGGGGCTAGGATAAAATGTCTGCTTAATATTTAGTTACAAATGAGTCAATAACCTAGGCTTTATGTTAGTACGTGTGGATTAAGTATTTCAGCACGTAAAAATGAACCTCAGGTGCTTAACAAATAAATGGCAAAGCTTGTCCTATCCTGGGCTGATACTGGTTCATAAGTTGGCTCAGGCTCCAGGGAATCCTTTGGGGATCAAGGACTCATCATATGACTCTTCTACCTTCTAAGGCCTCCAGTGAAGTCTTCTATGTAAGACTGTCAGCCCAGAGAACATAAAGACTTAGGAGAGGTTGGATCTGCTTTCATATCTATGGCAGGGTGGGTTCCTTGGGAAATACTTTCTGAGATGAAGATTTGTGTACAGGAGTATTTCAGGGGAGTGCTCTAAGAATCAAAATTGTGAAAGAATGAAAGAAACCTGATGGGCAGAAAGAGAAGATGAGCTGTGATGTAGTCAAAACAAAGTCCTCAGCTGACCCACAGGGAGCTCTTGAGCTGAAATGGCCCCTAAGAACTGTTCAAAATTTAGGGCAGAGGCTTCCCTTGTGGCTCAGCTGGTACAGAATCTGCCTGCAATGCAGGAGACCTTGGGTCGGGAAGATCCCCTGGAGAAGGGAAAGGCTACTCACTCCAGTATTCTGGCCTGGAGAATTCCATAGACTGTATAGTCCATGGGGTCACAAATGGTTGAACATGACTGAGTGACTTTCACTTTCACTTTAGGACTTAACACTCACAAATTGATAAATGCAACAAAAATGCAAGTAAAGAAGTCAATGTCACCCTGTGATAGGGAGGAGCAGGGAAAGCAACTCTTCAGACAAAGTCAGTCACTGGGAGTGGGTGAGCTGTCAGCACTGACAATGGCTGGTGGATGAGAATTTTAATGTTGAAGCAGGAGATCTGGGTGGCACAATCCATTGCCCACTAGAAATTCCCTGTTTGGGAGTTGGCTCACTCATTGCTGCTCGCGTTAGTGAGAACTAGTTGAAAGTGAAAGTGAACATGAAGTCACTCAGTCGTGTCCGACTCTTTGCGACCTCATGGACCTACCAAGCTCCGTGTCCATGGGATTTTCCAGGCAAGAATACTGGAGTGGGCTGCCGTTTCCTTCTCCAGGGGGTCTTCGCAACCCAGGGACTGAACCTGGGTCTCCTGCATTGCAGACAGACGCTTTACCATCTGAGCCACTTTAGGTGTCCTCAGTGAGATCTGAGGAATTTGGGAAATGTTGTCTTGAACAGTGCTGCACAAAGTAACTGTTCTATTAGATTCTTGAATAAAATAAGAATATAAGTCAATACATCGCTTCCCTCATTGAGAATGTTTTCCTGCAGAAAAAATATAAGCTGAGCTTAACTGTGTGCTTGGTGAAGCAGTTGCTTTACAAACTAGTATTAGTTCCTCATGTGCTTAGTCACTCAATCGTGTCTGACTCTTTGTGACCCCATGGACTGTGGCCCACCAGGCTCCTCTGTTCAGTAGGATTCTCCAGGCAGGAATACTGGAGTGGGTTGCCATGCCCTCCTCCAGAGGATCTTCCCAAACCAGGGATCGAACCCAGGTCTCCCACACTGCAGGCGGATTCTTTACCATCTGAGCCACCAGGGAAGCCCATGAATACTGGAATGGGTAGCCTATCCCTCCTCCAGGGGATCTTCCTGACCCAGGAATTGAACCGGGCTCTCCTGCATTAGAGGTGGACTCTTTGCCAGCTGAGCTACCAGGGAAGCCCAGTATTAGCTCCCTACAGCATCACAGATGGATGACTAATAGTTTATAGAGTAACACCATGTCCAGGCACCACACTGAGGAGTGTGGGTCCAGTAATATGCCCTGGAAGAAAAGACTGCATGGATGTGGTGGTCACTAATGATATTTACCACTGCCTGGGATTCTAGCCAGCCATCTTCTCCTGAAACATTCCCTTTTTGTCCCCATCTTGACTTAGTCTCTCTCTTGCTCATCTCGGGCTTCCCAGGTGACGCCAGTGGTAAAGAACCCATCTACCAATGCAGGAGACATGAGAGACTTAAGAGAGGTAAGTTCAGTCCCCGGGTCGGGAAGATCCCCTGAAGGAAGAACTGGCAATCCACGCCAGTATTTTTGCCTGGAGAACCCCATGGTCAGAGGAGCCTGGCGGGCTACAGTCCATAGGGTCTCAAAAAGTCAGATACGACTGAGGTGACTTAGCACACACATCTTCAATTAGTTTCACATTCTGAGATCACTGGTTGTTTTTGTTTTTTCTCTTGTTTTTGCTAATGTTACATTGAATTTTAGCTTCTGGCAAGATACTGCTTTTGCTGCTGTTTATTTTCCTAATTTCTGTAGCTCAAAAGGAACGTGGTACACTCTGGCAATTGGAAATAATTATGGAAATTATTCCTTAGAGCACTGGGACAATGATGTTTGAGGTAGGCATAGTTTAGAAGATTCTGGAAAATCAGAAGAGGTAAATATATGTGTATAAACATTTTGTTTTAAATGTTTATTCTTTTTTCAAAGGACAGTTGTTCCTTGGTCTGCTTTTCATCTAATTTTCTTTCCACTGGTTAGTTTTATTTGGTATTAACTGACAGGGAAAACAAAAATGTATTTCAACAAGTAATGGTTAATGTGATTTGCTCTGTTCTTTGATGGCAGGAAAATTACTCTGAGTGTATTTTTATTCCCACACTTGTTTTTTTCTATATGATTTGCCTGAGATATATCTCACTTGTCATCACATTTAGGCAGATACAAACTTTGCATATCTTGCTCCTCAGAGTAAAAGGCACAGTTTTCGGTCAGGCAGGCATGTAATTTATCTTCCAAATGGTGAATTAATTGTTCCAGACCCCTGAAAGATTAATTTATATTTCCTTATAAGAGGTACTTTGTAAAGGAAGCTAATTTTATCTTCAGTATGTTAATTAAGGAAAGAGATAAAGTTTTTGTTTTTTAATTTCATGTTCAAAAGGAGAGTAAGTCAGAAAAAGAAAAAAAGGGAAGATTTTCATCAGATGAAAATGTCAAACAACTCTTTGCCATTTTACCCACCAAGATTTGTCTCTCTCTTTCCTTCATTGATTCTTTCACATTTTTTTTTCTCACTTGCACACTCTTAACTGCAGTATGAAGCAATGTTCTAAGGAGAGATATCTCAAATATCTTTAATAAAGACACAAATAATACAAAGTTTCCACTCTTTCTTTGAAGTACTAAAACCCTTCAAAATAGTTTTATGTGATGGGTCAATATTTGGAAGTCTTGAGCACTGAGGAGACACATTATACATATTTGCAACAACCCCATCTTTTTGTGCACCACGTTCTAGAAATTCTTCACCAAACCAACAATTCCTTTGGAACACTTTGCGATCTGCGGCTACAACAGTAGCCTTCTTCAAGGGTAACTTTACTTGTGCTCCTTATTAATTCCTGGAGGTGAAGATGATGTGTTTTCTGATCTATCGATGAGGTGAAAGGCATACAGTGGTTTATTGCCTCAAACACCAAGGACTGGTAACATTGAGGGAGAGCTGGCTGCCTCTAAGATCTACACATCTTTTTCAAATGTCAGTGTGATTCTGAGGTTCTGACTACACTGCCATGTCCAAAATGAACACCAACAACCTGGCTGGCATATGGCAAGTTTTCTCAAGATCATGCTTTGGCTAGAAAAACGTCATTTTCTTGATTCCTCTCTGTATAAATTAGAGAAATCATTTTATGGATTCCTCTTACATAAACTCTAAGAATCAGAAAGTAACGTGATGCAGAGAACAAAATGTTTGTTATTTCTGGTTCTGAATTTTGTTAAATGCCTGGGTCCTTTTGGCGATAAGGATAGATCCATGGACTGAGCCGAACACTCTGACCTGGACTGTGCTGCTCCCAAGCTTTTCTCTCATTATCTGTACAGTCGTCACTCTCTCTGACCACTGATCTCATAAGCTCATGTGAACTGCTTTGGTCTCTGCTATGTGATTTTCAGAGCAAAGTTTTCTAGATTCCACCATTTCTTACGTATTCTTCATTTATATCTATGTAGTGTTGCAGGAATCTAAGAATTTTCTCATGATTTGCACCAAATATTACTTTTTCTCTTGATCACTGGGGTGACATATCCTCATGGATTTGAGAGAAGCTATATGTGGCAGGAGAAGCAACCCATGGCCAAGGAGTGGTGGGTGCGTGGGCGCAGGAGGGCTGAGAGGAGCTATGCCATGTTCAACGTCAGGAAGGGCAGCCATGAGGAGATACCCCTCATCCAAGGTAAGAGAAACCCAAGTAAGACTGTAGCACATCAGGCTCTTCTGTCCTCCACTATCTCCTACAGTTTGCTCAGATTCATGTCCATTGAGTGGGTGATGCTAACCATATCATCCTCTGCCACCCTCTTCTTCTCCTGCCTTCAATCTTCCCCAGGGTCTTTTCCGGTGAGTCGGCTCTTCTTGTCAGGTGGTCAAAATATTGGAGCCTTAGCTTCAGGACCATTCTTCCCAGTTAAAATTCAGGGTTGTTTTCCTTTAGGATTGACTTGGTTTGATCTCCTGCCACATATCAGTTCAGTTCAGTACAGTCGCTCAGTCATGTCCGACTCTTTGTGACCCCATGAATCACAGCACACCAGGCCTCCTTGTCTCTTACCAACTCCCGGAGTTCACGCAAACCCATGTCCATTGAGTCAGTGATGCCATCCAACCATCACATCTTCTGTTGTCCCCTTCTCCTACTACCCTCAATCTTTCCCAGCATCAGGGTCTTTTCCAATGAGTCAGCACTTCACATCAGGTGGCCAAAGTACTGGAGTTTCAGTTTCAACATCACTCCTTCCAAAGAACACCCAGGACTGATCTCCTTTAGGATGGACTGGTTGGATCTCCTTGCAGTCTAAGGGACTCTCAAGAGTCTTCTCCAACACCACAGTTCAAAAACATGAATTCTTCGGTGCTCAGCTTTCTTCACAATCCAACTCTCACATCCATACATGACCACTGGAAAAATCATAACCTTGACTAGACGGACCTTTGTTGGCAAAGTTGTCTCTACTTTTGAATATTCTATCTAGGTTGGTCATAACTTTTCTTCCAAGGAGTAAGCATCTTTTAATTTCATGGCTGCAATCACCATCTGCAGTGATTTTGGAGTCCAAAAAAATAAAGTCTGACATTGTTTCCACTGTTTCCCTATCTATTTGCCATGAAGTGATGGGACCATATGCCATGATCTTCATTTTCTGAATGTTGATCTTTAAGCCAATTTTTTCACTCTCCTCTTTCATATTCATCAAGAGGCTTTTTAGCTCCTCTTCACTTTCTGCCATAAGGGTGGTGTCATCTGCATATCTGGGGTTATAGATATTTCTCCCAGCAATCTTGATTCCAGCTTGTGCTTCTTCCAGCCCAGCGTTTCTCATGATGTACTCTGCATAGAAGTTAAATAAGCAGGGTGACAATATACAGCCTTAATGTACTCCTTTTCCTATTTGGAACCAGTCTGTTGTTCCATGTCCAGTTCTAACTGTTGCTTCCTGACCTGCATACAGATTTCTCAAGAGGCAGATCAGGTGGTCTGGTATTCCCATGTCTTTCAGAATTTTCCACAGTTTATTGTGATCCACACAGTCAAGGGCTTTGGCATAGTCAATAAAGAAGAAATAGATGTTTTTCTGGAACTCTCTTGCTTTTTTGATGATCCAGCAGATGTTGGCAATTTGATATTTGGTTCCTCTGCCTTTTCTAAAACTAGCTTGAACATCTGGAAGTTCATGGTTCACGTATTGCTGAAGCCTGGCTTGGAGAATTTTGAGTGTTACTTTACTAGCGTGTGAGATGAGTGCAATTGTTTAGTAGTTTGAGCATTCTTTGGCATTGTCTTTCTTTGGGATTGGAATGAAAACTGACCTTTTCCAGTCCTATGGCCACTGCTGAGTTTTCCAATTTTGCTGGCATATTGAGTGCAGCATCATCTTTCAGGATTTGAAATAGCTCTACTGGAATTCCATCACCTTCACTAGCTTTGTTCATACTGATGCTTCCTAAGGCCCACTTGACTTCACATTCCAGGATGTCTGGCTCTAGGTGAGTGATCACACCATCGTGATTATCTGGGTCATGATTTTTTTGTACAGTTCTTCTGTGTATTCTTGCCACCTCTTCTTAATATGTTCTGCTTCTTTTAGGTCGCTACCATTTCTGTTCTTTATCAAGCCCATTTTGCATGAAATGTTCCCTTGGTATCTCTAATTTTCTTGAAGAGATCTTTAGTCTTTCCCATTCTGTTGTTTTCCTCTATTTCTTTGCACTGATTGCTGAGGAATGCATTTTCATCTCTCCTTGCTATTCTTTGGAACTCTGCATTCAGATGCCTATATCTTTCCTTTTCTCCTTTGCTTTTCACTTGTCTTCTTTTCACAGCTATTTGTAAGGCCTCTCCAGATAGCCATTTTGCTTTTTTGCATTTCTTTTCCATGAGGATGGTTTTGCTTCCTGTCTCCTGTACAATGTCACGAACCTCCGTCCATAGTTCATCAGGCACTCTATTCATCAGATCTAGTCCCTTAAATCTATTTCTCACTTTTACTGTATAATCATAAGGGATTTGATTTAGGTCATACCTGAATAGTCTAGTGGTTTTCCCTACTTTCTTCAATTTAAGTCTGAAATTGGCAATAAGGAGTTCATGATATGAGCCACAGTCAGTAATGCTCAAAATTCTCCAAGCCTGGCTTCAGCAGTAAATGAACCGTGAACTTCCAGATGTTCAAGCTGGTTTTAGAAAAGGCAGAGGAACCAGAGATCAAATTGCCAACATCTGATGGATCATCGAAAAAGCAAGAGAGTTCCAGAAAAACATCTATTTCTGCTTTATTGACTATGCCAAAGCCTTTGACTGTGTGGATCACAATAAACTATGGAAAATTCTGAAAGAGATGGGAATACTAGACCACCTGATCTGCCTCTTGAGAAACCTTTATGCAGGCCAGGAAGCAACAGTTAGAATTGGACATGGAACAACAGATTGGTTCCAAATAGGGAAAGGAATACATCACGGCTGTATATCATCACCCTGCTTATTTAACTTCTATGCAGAGTACATCATAAGAAACGCTGGGCTGGAAGAAGCACAAGCTGGAATCAAGATTGCTGGGAGAAATATCAATAACCTCAGATATGCAGATGACACCACCCTTATGGCAGAAAGTGAAGAGGAACTAAAAAGCCTCTTGATGAATGTGAAAGAGGAGAGTGAAAAAGTTGGCTTAAAGCTCAACATTCAGAAAATGAAGATCATGGCATATGGTCCCATCACTTCATGGCAAATAGATAGGGAAACAGTGGAAACAGTGTCAGACTTTATTTTTTGGACTCCAAAATCACTGCAGATGGTGATTGCAGCCATGAAATTAAAAGATGCTTACTCCTTGGAAGGAAAGTTATGACCAACCTAGATAGCATATTCAAAAGCAGAGACATTACTTTACCAACAAAGGTTCGTCTAGTCAAAGCTATGTTTTTTCCAGTGGTCATGTATGGATGCGAGAGTTGGACTATGAAGAGAGCTGAGCGCGGAAGAATTGATCCTTTTGAACTGTGGTGTTGGATAAGACTCTTGAGAGTCCCTTGGACTGCAAAGAGATCCAACCAGTCCATTCTAAAGGAGATCAGCTCTGGGTGTTCTTTGGAAGGAATGATGCTAAAGCTGAAACTCCAGTACTTTGACCACTTCATGCAAAGAGTTGAATCATTGGAAAGACTCTGATGCTGGGAGGGATTGGGGACAGGAGGAGAAGGGGACGACAGAGGATGAGATGGCTGGATGGCATCACCGACTTGATGGACGTGAGTCTGAGTGAACTCTGGGAGTTGGTGTTGGAGGGGGATGCCTGGAGTGCTGCAATTAAAGGGGTCACAGAGTCAGACACGACTGAGCGACTGAAATGAACTGAACTGAACTGATAGTGTTTGGAGAAAACACCCAAGGACTTTCTTGGCATTGCTTTGTGTCTCACAGAAAATCCGTTAGGGATTGATGGTTTTCTTTTTTCACTGAAAGGTAGACATGGCAACAATTTAATTTAAAATTAGAAAACGGATCATTTTAAAGCTCTGGGCTTTGGAAAGGCTTATCCAGAATAATTTGGTCAGCTAGTTTCCTGAGTCAAAGTTTTAAAAAGCAAACTACTTCTCCTATCACAATCAAATCAATGTTTATAAGTTTCCTTAGATAAATCATGGATTTGGTTCTTTAAATTGACTGTACTTGGAATCTGCAGGAAGAAGACCTTGCTTAGTTATTCTCAGGCAAATCCAGCTCTCATCTTGTTGAAAATCACTAAGCAATGATCAGCGTCATTTCTTCACATTACGTATTTCTTCCCCAAGAGAGCTAGATAAACAGCAATCATGGCTTTCAGGGTGACTGGGTCTGAAAAGTTGAGATTAGATAAGTAGGTAGAGAAACATTTTTATCAAAATTTTCACCTTTCCGCTTTGCATCTAAAAAGGGGATATATTTTTTAAAACAATGAGTGTGAATCAATAAGCATCAGTGACTTTAAGAAAATTATCAGTGTTATGATCATTTGTCTTTAACTTTTCAGTTAGTCCATAATTATTACATTTGACGTTGCCAAGAGGGAAAAGAAATTCGTTTTGATATGCCAATGTACTTGGAAAGTTTTTTTTAATTGGTGGAAAATTGCTTATAATGTTGTGTTGATTTCTGCCGTACAACAACATGCTGCTGCTGCTAAGTCATGAATCAGTCATAATTTTATATATATATATATCCCATATATATATATCCCATATATATATATATATATCCCATATATATATATATATCCCATATATATATATATATATCTCCCCTCTCCCTTGAGCCTCGCTCTCCTCTCCCCATCCCACTCCTCTGTGTCATCACAGAGCTCCAGGCTTGGCTCCCTGTGTTATACAGCAAATTCCCACTAACTGGCTATCTTACGTATGATAGTGTATGTACGTCAATGCTACTTTCTTAATGCACTCCTCCCTCACCTTCCCCCACTGAGTCCACAAGTCCACTCTCTGCTAGGTTCATCAGTACCGTTTTTCTAGATTCTGTATATATACTAATATAACTTGGGAACTTTTGACAACAGCCAAACTGAACAAATGCTTTTCGTTTTTCCTCAGTTTAATTAAGAGAAATTCTTACATTTAGCTTTTGCCAGATTGTCTTTGGATCCAGAAGCAAGTGGAAAATTTATTTGAATTATTCTATTTCTTTAATAAGCAGGAAAGGTTTTCCTAGATAAGATCATTCATGTGTGATTCCACCACTCATATCTTCCAAGGAAAATCCTCCATGAAACAGAAGAATTCCTTTCGACTAGTAGTATCGCAATGTTAATTTATACACACATATACCCCTCAGTTGTACATCAACATTTTACAAAGTTGAAATAGTTTTCTATCTTAGGATCACTGTATATAGTTTATCAGAAAGCTGGGAGTATCAAGAATTTGTCTCTGAAAAAAGAAGCATGCTTGTTTTGCTATTTGCTAATTTATTCTCTATAGTTAACGAATGAAATATTTGGTTAACAAAATATTATGATTTGTAGAAATTGACCTATATGTATTAAATATATGCATTATATATATACATATATATCTATATGAATCTAAGTACAAGTTCTTGCATTTAGAACTTTGGAAAAGCAGTTTTGGAGAAGGAGGCAGTTTGAGAGTATAAATTCTGCTATTGGCAGTGGTATGTCTATATCTATATACCTTAACTTTGATTTTTCCTTTACTTTTTCTTTTGCTTTCAGGCTTTGATCATGAATTTTTCTGTGATAATTTTGGATCAGTGTTTATTCCTTAATCTCTCCACAATAATCCTTTTATACCTAAAATAACTCATCTATGTTGGGCTTCCTCCTTTTTACCCTCTGATACTCTGTTGCAATCCCATCTCTCTCTCAAATAAGTTAAAATCCCTGACTCTGCTTTTGGGATGAAACACTGAACTGTCCTCACCTGCACATGGGACTGAGATACCCTCTGGACATCTCAGGGTTTATGCCAGGGGTAGTATGATTCCATGTAAAGCCCTGACAACCATGCCTCATGCATAGGGAGCACTAGTAATGGTTAGTGAACAATTTTATTCCCCTTAACCGGAGGGAAATGAGGCAGAATTATGTTTACATGTATATTGTCTTTTTAAAATATTTATTTTTGGTTGTGCCGTGTCTTCATTGCTGCATGAGGGATTTCTCTAGTTGCGGTGAGCAGGGGCGACTCTCTAGCTGTGGTATGTGGGCTTCTCATTGCGGTGGCTTCTCCTGTTGTGGAGCATAGCTCTAGGGTGTGTGGACTTCAGTAGTTGGGGTGCCTGAGCTTGGTTACTCTGAGGCATGTGGGATCTTTCCAGACCAGGGATTGAAGCTCTGTCCCCTGCATTGGCAGGCAGATTCTTAACTACTGGACCACCAGGGAAGCTCTGTAGATTGTCTTTATTTCTCTTTGCTATGTACTTTAGACCGTCTGACACTTATATTCCCTTTTTGGACTTTTTATGTAAATTTCAATTTCTAAACCTTCCATAATGCTATTGACAGAGTTTGTTTCTTTAAGTCATTCTCAAGTTGATGGAGAACAAAACTATATATATTTCTATAAAACCTGATTAAGTCTTTTATGCAAAATGTAAACTTCAAATATGGGATTATTATGCAAGAACAAGTTGTTTGTTTGCCCCAAATCACCAGTATCCACGATATCAATGGAAGAATAGAATTAATATTCATAAAACATCCTTTAAGCTGTGGAAAGCCTTCATTTTCATTAGTGGATACTATTATTTAGTGTTGGTGCTATGCAAAAGATGAAATAAAAAATGTTCTGAATCACATGTATAAAGTATTTTGTTACTTCAAGGCTTTTCTGGGTAACATTAACAAGTGAACATAAATGTGGCACCTTTGTAAAATTCAAAATAAGTGAAGAGAAGGGGGATACTTCAGAAAATTACTATGCAGACAGAGTAGGCAAAGTAATACAACTGTGGGGTCAGTATTGGAAATGAAGAAACAGCTGCTAAAAACAAGTTATTAAATATCTCTGTTCTGAAGAAGAGAAGTTCATCTAAGCAAAAAACTATTTTTGGAAGCAATGCTCAGTTAAATAGAATGAGAACAACAACTGCCTTTGCTAAAAATGAGACGTGAATCTTTGTTTTAATATTTTCTCCCTGTTATGAAGCCAAGAATTCGAAGCTGTGTACACTAAAAATACCACCAGGACGCTGAGTCATTATGGTGTTGGACTTAAGATCCAAAGGACATGTATCCACCTGGGTTTGAACCCCACTTCTGGTAGAATTACTTTAGCAGCTGTCTTACCTGGAAACGAAAGTTTCCTGTGCAAAGTTGGAAAACAGTCTACCATATAGTTGACTCTGAACTCTTTAGAGCTTCCCAGGTGGCTCAGTGGTAAAGAAACTGCCTGCCAATGTAGTAAATGTAGGAGACATGAGTTCAATCCCTGGGTCAGGAAGATCCCCTGGAGAAGTAAGTGGTAACCCATTCCAGTATTCTTGCCTGGAAAATCAAATGGACAGAGGAGCCTGGCGAACCACAGTCCATGTGGTTGCAAGGGTTGGACACAACTTAGCGATTAGACCACCACTACCACCAAAAATTAAAATAAAGCCTGCCACATGTGTTGCATTAATAGTCTGTAATAGTCTGACCCAGACTTGCCTGGAGTGTCCAGGAGTCTCCAGCAGAGGCGTTGGTCAGCAGTGGCCTGCTCCAGGGTTGGGGGCACTGAGTGTGGCAGTGCCTGCATGGGACCTTTTGAAGGAGGTCCCTTCACTACCTCCCCCATAGTTTGGCCTCAGGTCAAACAACAGGGAGGGAACCCAGCCCCACCCATCAACAGAAAATTGGATTAAAGATTTACTGAGTATGGCCCCCCCCATCAGAACAAGGCCCACTTTCTCCCTCAGTCAGTCTCTCCCATCAGGAAGCTTTCATAAGCTTCTTATCCTTCTTCATCAGAGGGCAGACAGAATGAAAACCACAACCACAGAAAACTAATCAAACTGATCAGATGGACCACAGCCTTGGCTAGCTCAGTGAAACTATGAGCCATGTTGTGTAGGGCCACCCGAGACTGACGGGTCATGGTGGAGAGTTCTGACAAAATGCAGTCCATTGGAGAAGGGAATGGTAAACCACTTCAGTATTCTTGCCTTGAGAACCCCATGACAGTATGAAAAGGCAAAAAAGCTTTGTGTAATTGCATCCACGTAGTAGGTCAGAAAACTAAGCTTGGAAAAAAGAGATGGTGTCACTACCAAGGATAAGTAACTTATTCAAACTACAGCAAGGACAAAATACCCAAATTTCATTTAAGTGGCTTTTTTATTCCTATAAACTTGCTTTAGAATCTCTAGTATTTCTAAAGGAATATTTTATTGCTTTAAAGGAAGCAATAAAAAATGGCCAAATAACTAGAATAGATATTTCTTTAAGGAAGACATACAAATGGCTGATAAACATGTGAAAATATGATCAAATAGAATCTACTCTAATTATGTAATGAAAAAAAAAATTCAGTAATTTGGCCAGATTAAAAATCAATAGCAAAGATCAATAACCTTTCTGTATTTCTACAGTCATCAGTTAGAACATGCAATGTACTATTTGCAATAGAAACACATAAGATAGCAAGTTTAAATCAGTTGGGAAATACATATAAGAGGGAGGTATATATGGACATTTAGCCTGTAGTTTTGAGTCAATTCTATAGTATTTACATATTACATGATATTTGATTATTGGATCTTATATGTATAATTTATTCATCTTTACATCAATTCCTATTAAGAATTTATATAACTTAGCTAGTGTCATTCACATTTTATTTTTCTAACACAGTATTTCATAGTCTTTGCTGGACTTGTATATCAACTCCAAGTTCATGGCTCCTTTGAAATACAATTTTTCTCAATTTCACATTATTCCTTCTACCTTCACATAACTACATAATTGTTTATTTTTTCCCATTTATCCAGTTTTTCATTGTTCTCTCCACCTTGCTTTTTATCTTGTGATATTTGTAAAGTTGCTAAGGAATTCTGAACAATTAAACAACATCTTCAGATGCTTAACTTAAAAAAAATAATCTTGTGTAAATCTATGAATAATTAAATGTTTTGTTATGGTTGGAATTTATTTACAAAATTCCTTAGTTGCAACTTTTTAAATTCAAAATTTAGTAATAATTTTCTCATTGTATTTTGGCATCTGGATTTGCAGGAAAAAAAATATCTGAGGATGTTTTGATGTTTATATCTTGTGATTAATTTTTTTTTTACAATTCAGACTTCTGGTTTAGTGGTACTTTTAATATTTGTAGCTCAAATATATTGTCAAACTTCTGTCTAAGTGTGGATTTATTTCAGCAATTTTTTCTCTTGTAAAGAGATATTGTTGTTGTTGTTTAGTCTCTTAGTTGCATCAGACTCTGTGATCCATGGCCTGCAGCATGCAAGACTTCCCTGTCCTTCACAGTCTCCCTGAGTGTGTTCAAATTCATGTCCATTGAGTCAGTGATAGCATCTGACTATCTCATCCTCTGCTGCCCTCTTCTTCTCCTGCCCTTAATCTTTCCCAGCATCAGGGTCTTTTCCAGTAAGTCGGTTCTTCCCATCAGGTGGCCAAAATATTGGAGCTTCAGCTTCAGCATCAGTCCTTTCAGTGAATATTCAGGATTGATTTCCTTTAGGATTGACTGGTTTGATCTTCTTGCTGTCCAAGGACTCTCAAGAGTCTTCTCCAGAAACACAATTCAAAAATATCAGTTCTTAGGTTCTCAGCCTGCTTTATGGTCCAGCTCTCACATACATACATAACTACTGGAAAAACCATAGCTTTGACTATATGGACCTTTGTCTGCAAAGTGATGTCTTTGCTTTTTAATATGCTCTCTAGTTTTATTATAGCTTTCCTTCCAAAGAGTGTACATGCATGCTAAGTTGCTTCAGTCATGTATGACTGTGCAACGCTATGGACTGTAGCTTGCCAGGCTCCTCTGTTCATGGGATTCTATAGGCAAGAATAACGGAGTGGGTTACCAGGCCCTCTTCCAGTGGATCTTCCCAACCCAAGGATCGAACCCACGTCTCTTATGTCTCCTGCATTGGCAGGTAGATTCTTTACTACCAGCACCACCTGGGAAGCTCCTTCCAAGGAGCAAGTGTCTTTTAATTTCGTGGCTGTAGTCACTATCTGCAGTGATTTTGGAGGTCAAGAAAATAAAATCTGGCAAGAATACTGGAGTGGTTTGCCATTCCCTCTTGTAGTGACCATGTTTTGTCAGAACTCTTCACTATGACCCGTCAGTCTTGAGTAGCCCTACATGGCATGGCTCATAGCTTCACTGAGTTATGCAAGCCCCTTCCCCACAACAGGGCTGTGATCCATGAAAGGGTAAAGAAATATAAATGAACTCGATTTGGATTTACTGCTTGGACTTTGGAGATTATTTCAAATTTACTAATCTATTCATTCTCTTTCTTTCCTTTCCAAAATATGTTTATGCTCTCTATATTGCTGATCTTCTATCTAGTCATTTTTTATTTCTTTATTTTTCCTTCTCTTTTCTTGGAAGTTTGTTGTTTGTCCTCCTATCTCTGATCTGGTTTTCTCTTTGGCTTACTTGTTTTGGATAAAGAAGTTTATATTTCTACTCTTGATTTTGGAGTTTTTTCCCTGCTTCTGCCTTATTTCAGTTTTCTCCCTTTTAATTTCAGCCTTCTTGATTTCATTGAAGTTTGTCTTTCCATTGCTATTTATTCTCTCCATCATTGGAAGCCATATAATTTTAGACTTTGTGTTCTGAAGTTTTATTATGCATCTTTCAGTCTCAGAGGCACAATGAGATATCATTATACACTGATTATCTTGGCTAAAATATAAAAGATTTGTAATATCAATATCAGTTCCTGGTATTGGATGATTGGAGTGATTGGCACTGTTGTAAACTCATGGCTAGGGGTGGAAATGCAAAATATAACATACAGTTTGGAAAACAGATTGGCATATTCAAATAAAGGTAAATGTTCACTTACCATACAACCCAAATTCCTATTCTCAGATATTTATCTTACAGAAATAGTATTTCAAAAAAAAAAGAAAGAAAGAAATGGTATTTCTGTGCAAAGATTTGCATTTAAATGTTTATAGGTGCTTTACACATAATAGCCAAAATATATAAGAAATTACATGTTTAACTGATTAATGCAGATTGTGGCATATTGATAAAATGAAATCTTACTTAGAAAAAAGAAAAGGAGCTACTACTAAAAGAAGCAGAAATATGGATGAAACCTCAAGAGCATTATGTTAAACCAGGAAAAAAGTTATACACTATATAATTTCATCTTATGAGATTCTAGGAAAGACAAAACTGTAATGAGAAAACCAGTCAAAGTTTGTCAGGGTCAAGGGGTGAGGAAGATAATTGCCTGCCAAGGCATGTGAAGCAATTTTGGAGGGTGATGGAGACATTCTGTTTTTTATTAGGAGGCAGTTTGTGCAGTTGTGTACTTTTGCCAAACTCATCCTATTTCACACCTAAATGTTGTGAACATGATTGTGTGTAAATAATGCACCCAAATCCTGGTAATGATTTACAACTATGAGCGAAGAATACACAGACTTTCTGATCAGGATATGTCGGTCTGAGGAGGACAGGTCAGCTTGTCATCTTTTGTCTGGGGATGCCTAATATGCATCCAAACATGAGGAAATCTCATAATAATCCAGAGTGATCCATGATCTGTAAAATGTCATCTTTGTTCCTCAGCACTGCACAAGGCAGGAGGATCTATGTCAGATTAAAGGATATTAAAGACATGTGACCACAAGACACAATGTATGCTCCTGTGTTAGAGGGAGAAAAGTACCACAACAAATTGTTATTAGGATAGTTGACCAAATTAGAATATGGGTTATAGTCTAGATATCATAATATATTGTATCCATGTTCGATTTTCTGAATATTCTAATTAATTGTGGATATGTGTCCTTATTCTTAGGAAACAAATACATAATAAATTATTATGAGGTAAATTTGACAAATGGTATGATAAATATCAAAAGGGAGAGAGAGTGTGTGTGAAGAAAGAGAGAGAAAGAGAAATTATAAAGAAGAGTGATGAAATATTAAAAATTGGTGAATCGAGGTACAGGATTGCGGTAGAAAAAAACAGTTGTTCTTGGAAAGATATCCATGTCCTAATCCATAAAACTTGATATGATATTCCCTTACACAGCAGAAGGAATGTTACAGATATGATTTAGTTAAGAGTCTTCAGATGGAGAGGTACACTATCCTGGATTATCTGGAGGACCAAATGTAATCAATCACAGGGGTTATTATACAAGATAAATTGGTATCAGAACTATCTACAAGCAGATCATTAGGTCAGACACAAAAATTGGGTCACAAGAGCCCATCTAGGATGGATGCTCCTTATATTATTCCTGTCAATGTAGAAACTTAATCTGGACAGAGGTGGCCTTGGTCTGCTGGAGTGGGTTCAGTATGCTGAGAAAGGGGGAAATTGTAATGAAAAGAGACAGACAGGAACCTGGCAAGTATGAAATTACAGACTACTCTAGGGATAAAAAGAATAAATACTTTGGTGCAAAAGTAATTGTCATTCCTGAATAATGTATTCAAAGATCCTGTCTTGCTAATAGCAGGTCAGCTTTGTTATTTTTGAAAGCATGTACTGAAGAGATTTAATTTTAGTTCATGGACTGCGATTTCCTCAAAGAATTCCAAAACTCATTCTTGAGGATCTCCTTTAGATAATACCTTTGAGACATTTTTTCCTCCTCCCGCCACCCAGTTGACAGTTTCTCTTTGCATTCATAAGTCTTGTTTTTTACACTGTACTTTTTGTTTCCTGCAGTATTTTTGAGCAAACCTGCCTTTATAAGTGGGTTTAAGTAACAGTTCCCCTTCCTCGGCAGAGCCTGAGTACTTGAGACTGCCATGTCCTCTAAGATGAGCTATTTGCATAATACAGAACACTAAAGCATCCCTTTACTTCTTTTGAATAATAATATTCCTCATAAATAGTACTTACTGTCTTTACTCAGCATTTCAGCAAGTGACAGTTCTGTCTCAAATATAAAAATCAAGCATTACTATGTGAAAAGAAGGAAATCTAAGTGGATCAAAGCATAAGCTCAAAGAAATTTATTTATGATTAAGGGAAAGAGTCTAGTGACTTTCATTTATAGCTATGACGGGACTCATTTATCATTTTGCAAGTACAAAAATAATGATGTTTCAATTTAAAAATTGTTGTCTTTAATTATATAGAGCCATGCATAATTTTAATGAATATCATGCGTTGTTGGTTGCTTATTTTGTGTAAAATTCACAAATTGCAAAGATGTTTTTGTTTTGTATAAGCAGCTATAAAAGTCTCTGTGTGGCATGAAAGTGAAAGTTAGTTGCTCAGTTGTCTCTGACTCTGCGATCCTGTGGTTGGTAGCCCACCAGACTCTTCTGTCCAAGGGATTCTCCAAGCAAGAATACTGGAGTGGGTTGCCATTTCCTTCTCCAAGGGATCTTCCTGACCTAAGGATTGAACACGGGTCTCCTGCATTGCAGGCATATTCTCTACTGTTTGAGCCACTAGGGAAGCCATCTGTGTGGCATAATTTAACTCTTTCTCTCAGTTCCTAATGGTACACATTCCGTATCTCTGACAGAATTAGGCAAATCACTTTCTGCCTATTGATGACAGTGAAATACACCCTGAGTTGTCTTTCTTATGCTCTGTCATCTTGGGTACTACTGGCAGCATTTATTTTTCATTGCTAGCATTCATATGTGGCATAAACATTTCTAGAAAATTTATTTCTCTAAAATCCTTCTATTAACACTAAACATTGCTCTGGAGACCTTGTAGAATCACCATCATCTTCATCAACACTATCAAGTAAAAGTGAATGGAGCAATACCCTTCAATTAATTATAATTTACAGTTATGCACAGAGATAGCCAATAGTATCTGCATCTAAATATTATAAAACAAATACTTGAGTTAAATAAACACTATCAAATATACAAAATGCAACTAATAAAATCTGTCTAAACTTTAATTAACTTCTCTAGTTCGATTTTGAAAAAAATCATGTTTGTATCATCCTTTGGATGAATAGCATTTGTAACCAAATTAAACAGAATTGCACCATTCCATTTATTTATAGCTAAATGTATATGCTGAATATTTAACAAAAAAGCTTCTCCTTGGAAATAAAAGGCAGTCTTTTTTTTTTTCATTTTTTCTTTAAAAAGATTTAAAGCCAATAGCTAAAAAGTTTCCACTCCAAATGGAAGTTTCATTAAGTGCCATAAACAGAATTGATGGTAATATGATCAGATACATATTTCCTAGGTTTTAGTAAGTTCAATGCAAAATCATCCTTTAATGGACCATCAAAAAATGGTGACCCTCTAGGCCCATATGAAGTGTCATCTTTTGGAACAGTAAATATTGTTTGCTGTTGTTCAGTTGCTAAGTCATGTCTGACTCTTTGTGACCCCATGGACTGCAATATGCCTGGCTTCCCTGTCCTTCATCATCTCCTGGAGTTTGCTCAAACTCATGTCCATTGAGTCGATGATGCCATCCAACCATCTCATCTTGTCAGCCCCTTTTCCTGCCCTCAACCTTTCCCAGCCTCCTTTCCCACACCTTGTCAGTCTCTTGATAACACTGTCATTCACATCTTTCTTTGGGTATTTTCCGATCAGTTGGCTCTGCCCACCAGGTGGCCAAAGTGTTGGAGCTTCAACTTCAGCATCAGTCCTTCCAATAAATGTTTAGGGTTGATTTTCTTTAGGATTGACTAATTTGATCTCCTTGCTGTCCAAAGGACTCTCAACAGTCTACTCCAGCACCATAGTTCAAAAGCATCATTTCTTTGGCACTCCAGCCTTCCTTATGGTCCAGCTCTCACATTCATACATGACTACTGGAAAATAAATAAATATTCTTGAGGGCTAAGAAATCTGAGGCAAACTCCTGGATTTTCTATAGTCTTTCAGTATTAGTCTTACAAATTGATGAAAGTGCTATTGAAAGTATGTCTGGAAATTCAGAGTTGTTCCATACTGTGTCCAACTCTAACTGATTGCTCTTTTATTATTGGTTGCAATATGTGTGATTCTCTTCAGATTTTTGGACACAAAGAATATGATGGATCTAGTCTCACTATACAACCCCTTTGAGAAGAAGCCCTTTGGGCCTCTTTATTTTTTGACACTGATGTCCTCTCCTACACAATCTAAAGTCATCATCACCTCCAGTAATATTACTCTACCTGCCAAAAGATAATAGCAGGTTGCTGCCAAAGGTCTCCTTCTTAAGAGTCTCTATGGCATAGGACTGAAAGTGCACACCTCGTCAGTCTCTTGATAACACTGTCATTCACATCTTTCTTTGGATGCCACCACCACTGCTAAGCTGAAGCTCTGCTAAGCTCCCGTTTAGGCTCTGTAGGCAAAAATTACATGAATTCTATTCTAATACTAATGAATTTGCTATGGAGCAGGATCTCATGGTCACTGTATTTCTTCATGCATGTAAAGTTGAATATAAGTACAGGTGATATGAAGGCGGTAGATGAAATATTTCTGAGGAATCTGAGCTCTACAGCCATAGTGGACATGCTCAAAGCTCTCTGAGCTAATCAAGGTTTGAATTTTGCTTTTCGTCATATGCCTTGTCTCCCCACAGAAGCAAAGTTTTGTTTACTGCTTCTCTTTAGTATAGCGTGTACTTTTCATTATATTTCAGCTTTATATTTGGCTTGTCAGTGAAAACCACTGAGTGAATATAGTGTTCCTCTGAAATGAATCAAGTATGGCTTATCTGCTTAGTATCAAAGCCTTTCCACATTTTTTGAAAACAAAGTCTTCAAAATTATCTTAATGGCTGAGTGTGTGTATGTTTATGTGAGTACACATGTGTATATTCATCAGTATATTCTGGGTGATTCATACTGAAATGTTTTTTTTATTTGTTTGCCTTGTCTTAAGCAAGATCCATTAAGGGAAAAAGGAAGCTAAAATTGTGTATAAATGAAGCTATTTCTGTTTATGAGCTTATTCATTTATGTAGCAGTATGAGTGGACTGCTGACTCAGAAGCTTTCATGCTTAAATGATCTTACAGAAAGATTTACAACGTTTAATTCTATTAGCTGCCACATTCATTGACTTTTAAAACAGCACACTAAAATACACAATTTATGTAATTTTACATTTTACAGAGAAAATGTTTATATATTACAAATATAATCTATATATACTGTGTACATACATAAAATATAATAATTTATATATAAATGGATATGTATGTATATGTGCATACATGTGCATGAGTGCTAAGTCACTTCAGTCATGTCTGACTCTTTGAGACCCTATGGACTGTAGCGCACCAGACTCCTTTGTCCATGGGATTCTCCAGGCAGGAATACTGGAGTGGGTTGTCATGCCCTCCTCCAGGGGATCTTCCCGACCCAGGGATCGAACCCATGTCTCTAACATCTCCTGCATTGGCAGGTGGGTTCTTTACCACTAGCGCCACCTGGGAAGTCCTGTGTATATATGTATATAAATATATATGTACAACATGTATGTTTGTACCTGTATTTTATGTATATATGTAAGAATTAAGGATTTGATGGATGTCAGGGAGAAAATCAAATACTTTCAAAATGATTTTTTATTCCTGCTTTTCATCTTGGCCAATGCAACAAGACAGAATATAATTCAGAAATTATATATATATAAAATTTTATTCAGTAGGCTAACTGCATGTATTATTCACAATATATCCTTATTATCTTCAATCCAAGAACAAAATGGGGAGAGTCCCTTCTTTTGTTCTCTTTTGCTCTAACCCTTTTCTCTCTGTCTCCTGCTGCATTTATTTACTTTTTCCCACAAGAATAGGTCCTATTTTTCTCAACTTCAAATTCTCCTGCTTTAACTCTCTAAATATACTGATTTCACCATCCTCAATCAATCTAAGTCTCTTTCCGCTCTTGCACTAAATCAGCTCTTTTTTCTTCTCTCATTATAGAACTTGGTGATGGTCTGAAGTACTTTCACTAACCTCGTTTCACTCGCTGCATTCTGGTTTCTGATGCCCTCAATTGCTTTTTCTAAGGTCATCTATAATTTTTCACTTAAAGCAACTGGGCCTAATAATCTAAAAGCTTATGGACTATGCTTATTATTGATGTCATTTATTTTTCCAAGCAACTATATTCAGAAAAGAGCATGTAGAAATTAAGTTTTCCATGTACTGGTGCTGCTATAAAGATAAAAGATAAAATCGCAAGGAACATATAGTTCAATGAGGATGATGGACATCATGATAAAATGTAAGGCGACAGCTCATAATGGTTTATTTGCTTCATGGAGATGTGAGTACTCAGTATATGCTGATCAAGAATGTGTATTTATCTAGAAACATGTAGCATTTTCTAACTTAAAAAATTTCATGATTTATCAGAACTTAGTAAGGATTTGTTGTATTTGGAGAATAATATTGCTTACAAAAATCTTTGATTGCTCAGAGGTAAATCACGAATTTTCAATTCAGTAATAGTATTTAACATAAGCAAATAAAAAATATAGCACTTCTGAAAAATTAAGGAACATGGCTTAATTCCCCAGATATATGCTTCTACATGCTAAAGAAATGCCTTAGTCATACCTTCTAGAATTCTCTTGTAATTTGTAAAAAACTTGATTATTATTTTTACACTATTTAAATACATATATAGTCTAAGATTCTTTAGTGCTTAATATATATGTGTTTATGTATAGATATAGATAGATAAATAATAAATAGATGATAGATAAGACATAGTCTCTTCAGTAAAGCAGTACACTTTTTTAAGAAGTAAGTTGATCACTCATTTTTAAATAATTTCTTATGACCCATGTTAGATTGAACCCTGAATGTTTCAGGGTGGGAACTCATAAACACACAGAGAAAAGATAATCTAGAACACTTAAGAAGACAGTTAAATAATGTTGTGCCTAAAAACCACTAAAAACTGAGTTCAGATTGAAACCTCCTTAAAGAACAGGATTTTCCTCAATATATACCCTTGCATAACAGGAGACAAGCCCATGAAGCACTAAGTACTGCTGGGGCTGTGCTCCCAACTAAATAATGTAGCCATAAGCAGTTTCTAAGGGTTTCTCAGATGGTTCAGTAGTAAAGAATCTCCCTGCCAGTGCAGAAGACATGTGTTTGATCCCAGGATTGAGAAGGTGCCCTGGAGAAGGAAATGGTAATACTCCAGTATTCTTGCCTGGGAAATTCCACAGACAGATAAGCCTTGATGCTTTTGATCTGTGATTCTGCAGAAGATTCTTGAGAGTTCCTTGGACAGCAATGAGATCAAACCAGTCAAACCTAAAGAAAATCAATTCAGCTCAGTTCAGTTGCTCAGTCGTGTCTGACTCTTTGCAACCCCATGAACTGCAGCATGCCAAGCTTCCCTGTCCACCACCAACTCCCGGAGTTTACTCAAACTCATGTCCATTGAGTCAATGATGCCATCTAACCATCTCATCCTCTGGCATCCCCTTCTCCTCCTGCCTTGAATCTTTCCCAGCATCAGGGTCTTTTCAAATGAGTCAGTTCTTTGCATGAGGTGGCCAAAGTATTGGAGTTTCAGCTTCAGCATCAGTCCTTCCAATGAATATTCAGGACTGACTTCCTTTAGGATGGACTGGTTGGATCTCCTTGCAACCCTGAATATTCCTTTTCTGATGCTGGGAAAGACTGAGGGCAGAAGAGAAGGGGGTGAGAAGATGAGATGGTTGGATGGTATCATCAGCTCAATGGACATGAGTTTGAGCAAACTCCAGGAGGTAGTGAAGGAAGGGAAGCATGGCATGCTGCAGTCCGTGGGGCCACAAAAAGTCAGACATGACTGAATGACTGAACAACAACAACAGTTTCTTCTTATAATTTATCAAGAATTTTGTCAGTGTTTTGGTTTCCAAAGATACAACCCAATGATTCAGCAAACAGACATTTTTTACATGTCTAGATATCCTTCTTCAGTAATGCTAAAGAAGCTGAAGTTGAACAGTTCTATGAAGACCTACAAGACCTTTTAGAACTAACACCCAAAAAAGATGTCCTTTTCATTACAGGGGACTGGAATGCAAAAGTAGGAAGTTAAGAGATATCTGGAGTAACAGGAAAATTTGGCCTTGGAGTATAAAACAAAGCAGGTTAAAGGTTGACAGAGTTTTGCCAAAGAAACGCACTGGTCATAACAAATACCCCCTTCCAACAACACAAGAGAAGATTCTACACATGGGCATCACCAGATGGTCAACACTGAAATCAGATTGATTATATTCTTTGCAGCCAAAGATGGAGAAGCTTGATAGAGTCAGCAAAAACAAGACCAGTTGTGACTGTGGCTTAGATCATGAACTCCTTATTGCCAAGTTCAGACTGAAATTGAAGAAAGTAGGGAAAACCACCAGACCATTCAGGTATGACCTAAATCAAATCCCTTACGATTATACAGTGGAAGTGAGAAATAGATTCAAAGGCTTAGATCTGATAGACAGGATGCCTGAAGAACGATGGAAGGAGGTTCATGACATTGTACAGGAGACAGGGATCAAGACCATCCCTAAGAAAAAGGAATGCAAAAAGGCAAAATGGTTGTCTGAGGAGGCCTTAAAAATAGCTGAGAAAAGAAGAAAAGTTAAAGGCAAAGTAGAAAAGGAAAGATATACCTATTTGAATGCAGAGTTCCAAAGAATAGCAAGGAGAGATAAAAAAGCCTTCCTCAGAGATCAGTGCAATGAAATGGAGGAAAAC
Organism: Oryx dammah; assembly: GCF_014754425.2. Taxonomy (NCBI): domain Eukaryota; kingdom Metazoa; phylum Chordata; class Mammalia; order Artiodactyla; family Bovidae; genus Oryx; species Oryx dammah. The sequence continues at coordinate 38,867,049 of NW_024070211.1, read as the reverse complement.
AGCAAAATGGAAAAGACTAGAGATCTCTTCAAGAAAATTACAGATACCAAGGGAACATTTCATGCAAAGATGGGCTCGATAAAGGTCAGAAATGGTACAGACCTAACAGAAGCAGAAGATATTAGAAGAGGTGGCAAGAATACACAGAAGGACTGTACAAAAAGAGCTTCATGACCCAGATAATCATGATGGTGTGATCACTCACCTAGAGCCAGACATCCTGGAATGTGAAGTCAAGTGGGCCTTAGGAAGCATCACTATGAGCAAAGCTAGTGGAGGTGATGATCCTCCACTAGCTTTGCTCGTAGTGATGCTTCCTAAGGCTTCCAGTTGAGCTATTTCAAATCCTGAAAGATGATACTGTGAAAGTGCTGCACTCAATATGCCAACAAATTTGGAAAACTCAGCAGTAGCCACAGGACTAGAAAAGGTCAGTTTTCATTCCAATCCCAAAGAAAGGCAAGGCCAAAGAATGTTCAGACTACTGCACAATTGCACTCATCTCACATGCTAGCAAAGTAATGCTCAAAATTCTCCAAACCAAGTTCTAATATGAACCATGAACCATGAACATGAACCATGAACTTCCAGATGTTCAAGCTGGATTTAGGAAAGGCAGAGGAACCAGAGATCAAATTGCCAACATCCATTGGATCATCAAAAAAAGAAAAAGAGTTTCAGAAAAACATCTACTTCTCCTTTTTTGACTATGCCAAAACTTTTGACTGTGTGGATCACAACAAACTATGGAAAATTCTGAAAGAGATGGGGATACCAGACCACCTGACCTGTCTCTTGAGAAATCTGTGTGGAGGTCAGGAAGCAACAGTTAGAACAGTTAGGACACAGAACAGCAAACTGGCCCCAAATCAGGAAAGGCTATATATTGTCACCCTGCTCATTTAACTTCTATACAGAGCACATCATGCAAAATGCCAGGCTGGATGAAGCACAAGCTGGAATCAAGATTGCCGGGAGAAATATCAATAACCTCAGATATGCAGATGACACCACCCTTATAACAGAAAGTGAAGAAGAACTAAAGAGCCTCTTGATGAAGGTGAAAGAGGAGAGTGACAAAGTTGGCTTAAAACTCAGCATTCAGAAAACTAAGGTCATGGCATCCAGCCCCATCAATTCGTGGCAAATAGATGGGGAAATAATGGAAACAGTAAGAGACTTTATTTTGGGGGGCTCCAAAATCACTGCAGATGGTGACTGCAGTAAATTAAATTTCACTGAAATTAAATTTTGCATGAAATTAAAAGACACTTTCTCCTTGGAAGAAAAGCTATGGCCAACCTAGAAAACAAGTTTAAAAGCAGAGACATTACTTTGCCAACAAAAGTCCATCTAGTCAAAGTTATGGTTTTTCCAGTAGTCATGTACGGATGTGAGAGTTGGACTATAAAGACAGCTGAGCGCTGAAGAATTGATTCTTTTAAACTGTGGTGTTAGAGAAGACTCTTGAGAGTCCCTTGGACTGCAAGGAGATCCAGCCAGTCAATCCTAAAGAAATCAGTGCTGAATATTCATTGGAAGGATTGATGCTGAAGCTGAAACTCCAATACTTTGGCCACCTGATACAAAGAAGGCACTCATTTGGAAGACCCTGATGCTGGGAAAGATTGAAGGCGGGAGGAGAAGGGGATGACAGAGGATGAGATGGTTGGATGGCATCACCAACTCGATGGACATGAGTTTGAGTAAGCTCCAGGAGTTGGTGATGGACACGGAAGCCTGACATGCTTCAGTCCATGGCATTTCAAAGAGTTGGACATGATTGAGGGACTGAACTGAACTGATATACAGAACCCACAGTCTTTGAAAAAATCTGGTTTAGGAACCCTGCTTCATGTTGGTTAGTGACTAATATTATTTACTTATACCTTCCTTCTTGAAAAAAAAATTATTTCAAGAGAGAGGAGTAGAATCAGGAACTATATTATCACATATAGTAGGTAAAAACAGTAAACAAGCATGGTTACAATTATTATGAAATCAATAGAGCAGAAGGAAGCAAAAATCTGGTTTCTAAAGAATGACATGCAATGTCTAGTATTTCTTTTAGATCACAAGAGTAGTAATAGTAATTGGAATAGTTTCAACTGCTATTTCATATCTCCAAAGCTGCAAAACGTATCTTCTGAGACATGAGTCTTCTCATATCTGAGTCTTCTCAGTTTCTTGTATTCCGATTATAAATGCCAAATAATTTACCTGCCGTGTCCTGTTCCTTATAACCTGAAAATCCTTAATGTGGTATTTATGAATTATTAAGAACTAAGTGAATGCTCTACTTAATATCACACATTCAAAACAGTAAATGAAACTTAAACCATATTATTAACATTCAGCTTTTTGCTTTTTCTAGTATTTTTCATCAGCAATGATTGTACTTTTGCCAAATAATATGAACAACATTATGTGCTATTGGGTACAGATCTGGGCTTCTTTATGTATGTTTATAATGTAAAAATGTATTACAAAGAAAATTAACCAGTTATGCTCAGAAAGATTGTTATAATATATGTATTTTTGAAAAGTTATAATTTAAATGAATGCATTTGCACTTATTCTATGTATTTATTATAAGTCTAAATAAATTAAAGAGATGAATATATGATTTTCAATAGATGGAATCTAAGTAATTAGAGATTAAATATTTTGGTAAAACATTTTGTACATTTAAAATTTTATGTTACCATATGAACTAATCAGCAGAAGCAAATTTACAATATGTAATTTTATTTGAGGGTAGCTTATGAGGTTTTAGTCATGAAACTTGTTCCATAGCTCACAAATGTTATTAAGTTTATGAATATAAAAGGAAAGCCTTTCTCTGAATCATTTCTTTATATTGATGTTCCATTTGGTAGTAGAGATTGCAGTTGGTAACTTATGTTATCTAGAAGAGTGAGTTAGTCATGTTAATGTCTAATAAATATGGATTGCATTCTTTTGAATGATTTTAAACTGTCTCCCAATTTTCCCTTATGACATGCTCCTACACCCACCATTAGTCTTTGCCAACATCCTTTAGTGGAAAAACGTATCTTTCAATTTGCTAAGGCACACGCTGGTAGACTTGTGCGTTCAACACCTAATGATATCCAAGGGATTTGAGGCTATCTGTATAGTAAGATCAGAAATTCAAATTAAAATGAAAAAATTCACTCCTTTCTGAGATACGGTTGATTTCAAAGAGCCAAAATACAGATACCTATTTTCTGTGTTAAAATTTGACTAGAGCTCTAATATAAGGTATCCTACATCATTATTTTCAATTAACTAAATTTTATTATTAGCCTGGATCAGGAGTGTGATCACTTTATTGCTCCTAGACAGAACTGATATTTTCAGCACATAAAATGGTGGAAAATTTCTAATTTTCAATATTCTGTGCATTTCAAAGCCAATCACATCTCTGTTATATGTATGCTATATTAAGAAAGAGAACAAAACAAAAAATATATCAATGTGAGAAATAGTCTGACATTTTCATTATAAGCTAAAAATGTTAATAGGAAAATTAGAATACATAAACATGTAGGAAATTGTGGAAAAGATGATCAAATTGTTTTTAGAATTCTTGGAGATGTGTATTACAATATTTCTAAATTCTAAGTCCTAGAAATACAGTCTAGTTTGTATGGTTATGCTATTATGATGGTCCTTGACTGCTTAATTCTTTGTAGTTCCCTTTTCTTTAACTCATGTGGTTGATGGCTCTTCATTTGTTCAAAATAATGTTTCCATATTAAAAAGATTTTTCTAGGGTAAATTACTTCTATTTCAATACAATTTCACAACAGCAATGCCCTAACAAAAACAGAAGTAATACCCACCCACAGTACATTCTCACAGCTGAGAGTTATATGTTCCCAGCTATTCTGTTGGGAATTTAGCCAATTGTTATGGGGAAGTTAAAATTGGAAATAAAAAGGAAAAATATTATTTAGATTATGAACCATTTATTATCTTTTATATTGAAATCATATTTATTGAAAAACTGGCCAAAAAAATCCTTTAAGACAATCAATATACTTCTTCTCATAATTTATCAGCTGTCAAGTGTGTAAATTTCTCTCTGATGACAAAATCCTGGGCTTTCTATCATGACTAATCAAAGCTTGCACTTCTCTTTCATGAAACTCTATGTTCAGTGTAGTTCTATGAGAAAATAAAAATTCCGCACAGATGCAAGGTTCAGTTCAGTTCAGTTCAGTCGCTTAGTCATGCCCAACTCTTTGCGATCCCTTGAACCACAGCACACCAGGCCTCCCTATCCATCACCAACTCCCGGAGTCCACCCAACCCCATGTCCATTGAGTTGGTGATGCCATCCAACTGTCTTATCCTCTGTTGTCCCCTTCTCCTCCTGCCCTCAATCTTTCCCAGCATCAGGGTCTTTTCCAATGAGTTAGCTCTTCGCATCAGCTGGCCAAAGTATTGGAGTTTCAGCTTTAGCATCATTCCTTCCAATGAACACCCAGGACTGAGCTTCTTTAGGATGGACTGGTTGGATCTCCTTGAAGTCCAAGGGACTCTAAGAGTCTTCTCCAACCACAGTTCAAAAGCATCAATTCTTCAGCACTCAGCTTTGTTTATAGTCCAACTCTCACATCCATACATGACCACTGGAAAAACCATAGCCTTGACTAGATGGACCTTTGTTGGCAAAGTAATGTCTCTGCTTTTTAATATGCTGTCTAGGTTGGTCATAACTTTCCTTCCAAGGAATAAGTGTCTTTTAATTTCCTGGCTGAAATCACCATCTGCAGTGATTTTGGAGCCCCCCCAAATAAAGTCTGACACTGTTTCCACTGTTTCTCCATCATTTGCCATGAAATGATGGGATGCCATGATCTTAGTTTTCTGAATGTTGAGATTTAAGCCAACTTTTTCACTCTCCTCTTTCACTTTCATCAAGATGCTCTTTAGTTCCTCTTCACTTTCTGCCATAAGGGTGGTGTCATCTGCATATCTGATGTTATTAATATTTCTCCCAACAATCTTGATTCTAGCTTGTGCTTCCTCCAGCCCAGCATTTCTCATGATGTACTCTGCATAGAAGTTAAATAAGCAGGGGACAATATACAGCCTTGACGTATTCCTTTTCCTATTTGGAACCAGGTTGTTCCACATCCAGTTCTAACTGTTACTTCCTGACCTTCATACAGGTTTCTCAAGAGGCAGGTCAGGTGGTCTGGTATTCCCATCTCTTTCAGAATTTTCCAGTTTATTGTGATCCACAGAGTCAAAGGCTTTGGCATAGTCAATAAAGCAGAAATAGACGTTTTTCTGGAACTCTCTTGCTTTTTTGATGATCCAGCAGATGTTGGCAATTTGATATTTGGTTCCTCTGCCTTTTCTAAAACTAGCTTGAAAATCTCGAAGTTCACGGTTCATGCATTGCTGAAGCCTGGTTTGGAGTATTTTAAGCATCACTTTACTAGCGTGTGCTGCTGCTGCTGCTGCTGCTAAATCGCTTCAGTCACGTCCGACTCTGTGCGACCCCATAGACAGCAGCCCACCAGGCTCCGCTGTCCCTGGGATTCTCCAGGCAAGAACACTGGAGTGGGTTGCCATTTCCTTCTCCAATGCATGAAAGTGAAAAGTGAAAGTGAAGTCGCTTCAGTCATGTCGGACTCTGTGAAACCCCATGGACTGCAGCCTGCAAGGCTTGTCTGCCCATGTGACTTTCCAGGCAAGAGTACTGGAGTGGGTTGCCATTGCCTTATCCGACTAGCATGTGAGATGAGTGCAATTGTGTGGTAGTTTGAGCATTCTTTGGCATTGCCTTTCTTTGGGATTGGAATGAAAATTGACCTTTTCTAGTCCTGTGGCCACTGCTGAGTTTTCCAAATTTGCTGGCATATTGAGTGCAGCACTTTCACAGCATCATCTTTCAGGATTTGAAACAGCTCAACTGGAATTCCATCACCTCCACTAGCTTTGCTCATAGTGATGCTTCCTAAGGCCCACTTGACTTCACATTCCAGGATGTCTGGCTCTAGGTGAGTGATCACACCATCATGATTATCTGGGTCATGAAGCTCTTTTTGTACAGTTCTTCTGTGTATTCTTGCCACCCCTTTTTAATATCTTCTGCTTCTGTTCGGTCCCTATCATTTATGTCCTTTATTGAGCCCATCTTTGCATGAAATGTTCCCTTGGTATCTCTAATTTTCTTGAAGAGATCTCTAGTCTGTCCCATTCTATTGTTTTCCTCTATTTCTTTGCATTGATAGCTGAAGAAGGCTTTTTTTTATCTCTCCTTGCTATTCTTTGGAACTCTGCATTCAAATGGTTATATCTTTCCTTTTTCCCTTGCTTTTCACTTGAATGATAGTCATTTATTGTGTAGAAGCAAAGAAGTCCAGGGAAAAACAAATGTACATAGTAGAGACCTAATGGGTGGTTGGCATGTTTGAAATGATCTAAGACATCCTGATGTAAGAGAGATAATGTAATTAATTCAGTCTTCAGATTATGCTTTTCTTAAGTTAATTAGCTTACTAGATCAAAAAGTTAAAATGGCATTCTCTTTTCCCCGATGAGAAGATATTTATTATATTGAAAATCATTAAATATGTAGAACAATAAAATCAAATGTTTATATAAGTAGATACTAAATATTATTCTGTGATTTGCAAAAGTTACTGAGATTTCTGAGTCCTTGTTTATTCATCTTTAAAGCAGAGATGTAATATTTACTTCACTAGGTTTTTGTTCAGTTCAGTTCATTTCAGTTGCTCAGCTGTGTCCAACTCTTTGCAACCCCATGAATCGCAGCACGCCAGGTTTTTGTTAGGACTATTAAAATAACATATGTGTGATGCTTATCCTCATGTTTAACACCTAGTAGGCCCTTTGAAAATCTTGTTTCTATTTCTTTTTTCTTCCTATATTTGTATAATACCTTGGGGAAAAATTTCAGTTTGCACCTTTCAATCAGTTGATTGAAACATGTTTCCACGTGTGATTTTGTCTGGAGTGTTACTTGATTCTAACCATTAACTCTGTTAGGAAAATCATCATTTCTCTTCCTGTTTGTTAATAGTAGAACATGCAATGTCTTTCATCAGTTTTTCAGTCACATATTTATATTTCAAAATGATAATTCTGCACTTGAGATTTGAATTAAACACCTTAAGAGTTCTTATGCAACCATTTAAAAATGAAAAGTATGACATTAAAACTCTCTTAAGAAATTGCTACATACAAAATCCTTGGCAGGTAAATACACCAGAAAGCATTTCTGACTTGCCAGCTTCAAAAAGTCATAAAAATATCTTTGAAATAAAAATGAGGGGGGTATTCAGCAAAAGAAATAGACAAAGACAGGAAAACTGGAGAAATAGGAAAGAAAAAAAAATAGGTTAATGATATATTTAAAAATTATATTTTGCAATTATGTTTTAAAAAATCTGGTGGTATAATTTATATATCTGAAAATGGGATGGAAACTAAATTTTAGAGCTAGATACAGCATATAGCTCGATTAGAAGAAAATTAATTGCAAGATTTAAATTGATGACATCAAATGGAAACAAAGGTTAGTATGATACTTCACAAACATTTTCCCTAAGACTGTGGTCTGAGTCTTAAGGAACAAAATTAGTCATATGAGTATACATGCATACTTAAGCTACAAAGGCCCATTTAGAGTTTTTAATAGAAAAAAGCATGAAATATTTACCATTGTAAATTTTTTAACTGCTCATTAAACTATAAGTGAAGATGCAAATTGCTTTTTTATATAGTACAAATGCTATTTGTTGTTGTTTACTTGCCAATTTGTGTCTGACTATTGCGACCCCATGGACTGTGTCCTCCAGACTCCTCTGTCTATGAGATTTCCCAGGCAAGAATACTGGAGTGGGTTGCCATTTCCTTCTCCAGGGGATCTTCCCGACCCAGGGATTGAACCCACACCTCCTACCTTGGCAGGAGGGTTATTTAGCACTGAGCCACCTGCTTAGCCCAGAAATGCTATTACTCATAGCAAAATAACCACTGAACCTTAGGAAAGACTATTAGGTTGAAATTTTGTCTCCTGTTGCCCACCGTATGCTCTCAGCACTGCCTGACATTAGAATTATCTTAAACACATGGGAAAATGTAAATGTTTGCAATGAGCCCTGAGTTACTGGATTAATACGTGCAGATCCCAGGTGAGTCTGGTTTGAAGAATCTCTTGAGTTAGAAGGCTACAAAAATAATCCTGCCTTCCTTCACATTGTACAACAGGGGTTTCAATAAAAAGGATGTATCAGCTTCAGATCTCATAAACCCTGAATCTGTCTCTGAGTGAAAGGCACTCACTGAATAGTATCTCATTTATGAGATGTTATATTGCCACCTATTTGTAAGAAAGGATATATCAATCTGAGAACAAGTTCATGCTTGGCAGCTTAACACTAGTGATCCTACATCAAATACAGCATGAGCGCAGTAGATCCAACTACCCACGGACCTCTTGATATTTCTAAGGTGTGTAACTGGCAGAGCTCTCTCTCCTCAGATTATAGAACTTTGATGTTGACAGAATCTCCTGAGCTCATGACTTTGTGGGTAAATAGTGCACTCAATGCAAATAAAAAGAAAACAAGTGAGGTTTTTGAGGGAAAGCAATTGTTTCACAGAGACTTATTTTCTCTCAGAAGAAGCAAAACACACTTATAATGGAATAGCATTGGGTCTTTATATTGTTTCTCTTATAATAACAAAATAAAGTCAGTAACCAGTTAGGAAAGAATAACCTGTGCCATGTTCTTCATTCCATTTTAACTATTGAAATATAGAACAGAAGACAGCAGTCCATGGTATCAGAATTTCTGTCAATTGTTGCCTCTTAACTACATGTTTCGGAGAAGGCAATGGCACCCCACTCCAGTACTCTTGCCTGGAGAATCCCATGGACGGAGGAGCCTGGTGGGCTGCAGTCCATGGTGTTGCTAAGAGTCGGACACAACTGAGCAACTTCCCTTTCACTTTCCACTTTCATGCATTGGAGAAGGAAATGGCAACCCACTCCAGTGTTCGTGCCTGGAGAATCCCAGGGGGAGAGCCTGGTGGGCTGCCATCTATGTGGTCGCACAGAGTCGGACACGACTGACACGACTTAGCAGCAACTACATGTTTATAGAACATAAGTAAAAAAGTAATTTTGAGTTCTGCTAAACAGTTCCATTTTTATTTATTCTACAACATAGACCTTCTGTTCAAGACTGGATATTTTCTAGTAAACATTGAACAGTTAAGAGAGTGACTTGGTTCTTTTAGCAATAGCACACAAAGGATAGATCAGAAAATCAGAATTCTAGGGTGGAAAGAAGAGGAGGATGGGTAAATTGGGCCATTTATGTGGGTAAGCCCATGGCAGAGCTCACACTGGACCAGATAGAAAATAAACACACTTAGACTTCCTCCCAAGAGACAACCCAGGTGCTATGTTAGTCATTAGCTACTTCAGATAATCAGTATGTTTCCTGTGCATTAATGTTTCATGAAGGGCCATAGCAACAGAAGAATATAATGAGTGCTTGATTTCTTTACTCCATAAGAAATCTCTTGTGGCTGTTCAGTTAGGTATTATTTGACTTTGTTGTGATCCCATGGACTGTAGACCGCCAGATTCCTCTGTCCGTGGAATTCTCCAGGAAAGAATGCTGAAGTGAGTTGCCATTCCCTACTCCAGGGAATCTTCCTAACCCAGGGATTGAACCTAATGTCTTATGTCTCTTCCATGGGCAGATGGATTCTTTACCACTGTGCCACATGGGAAGCCCAAAAATATTCTTATGACTAGACTGTTCTGTTCAGTTCAGTTCAGTCGCTCAGTCGTGTCCGACTCTTTGCGACCCCATGAATCGCAGCACTCCAGGCCTCCCTGTCCATCACCATCTCCTGGAGTTCACTCAGACTCACATCCATCGAGTTGGTGATGCCATCCAGTCATCTCATCCTCTGTCGTCCCCTTCTCCTCCTGCCCCCAATCCCTCCCAGCATCAGAGTCTTTGCCAATGAGTCAACTCTTCACATGAGGTGGCCAAAGTACTGGACTTTCAGCTTTAGCATCATTCCTTCCAAAGAAATCCCAGGGCTGATCTCCTTCAGAATGGACTGGTTGGATCTCCTTGCAGTCCAAGGGACTCTCAAGAGTCTTCTCCAACACCACACTTCAAAAGCATCAATTCTTCGGCGCTCAGCTTTCTTCACAGTCCAACTCTCACATCCATACGTGACCACAGGAAAAACCATAGCCTTGACTAGACGGACCTTTGTTGGCAAAGTAATGTCTCTGCTTTTGAATATGCTATCTAGGTTGGTCATAACTTTTCTTCCAAGAAGTAAGCGTCTTTTAATTTCATGGCTGCAATCACCATCTGCAGTGATTTTGGAGCCCCCAAAAATAAAGTGTGACACTGTTTCCACTGTTTCCCCATCTATTTGCCATGAAGTGATGGGACCAGATGCCATGATCTTCATTTTCTGAATGTTGAGCTTTAAGCCAATTTTTTCACTCTCCTCTTTCACGTTCATCAAGAGGCTTTTTAGTTCCTCTTCACTTTCTGCCATAAGGTTGGTGTCATCTGCATATCTGAGGTTATTGATATTTCTCCCGGCAATCTTGATTCCAGCTTGTGCTTCTTCCAGCAATGAAGCAAAGAATGTCCTAAATTGCCAGCAAAATCCCCTATCTGAATCATCCATTATATACATGATTCAATCCAGCACAATTGGCTGTAAAGCAAGTCCAATTTCTTGTTAACCTCTTATAGAGCAATGGAGGCCAAGGACATTTTTTCCCACTGTCAAGATCTAGATCTTCTTATCCATACAATGTATAAGTGAACAAGTGAGTGACTGAATGTATGTGTGTGTGTGTGTGTGTAAAGACAAGTCCAAAAGCACAGGTTTGAGACAAACTCATTTCGCTTATGCATTTGAGAAGACCCCAGAAGACTCATACTTGTCTGTCACATTGTCTGGACATTGGGACAATGTCTGGCAGTTTTTAGGATGGTTAGAGTATTCTATTAGATAATTTACTTTTTATAAACATTCTATATCGTATTACCTGGAATTTCTCCAATTTTAAGCTAAGGAGAAGAATTGTTTTCATAAAGTGGCAAAAAATACCCAGTAATTAAAACTGACAGCTTGATAGAGGAGATGCTACACAAGTTGAGGACTCATTACTCCCTGTCATTTGGCTTCTCATGTGATCAAGACCTTCTGATTGCAGAGAATTTGGACAGAAAATATTAGTTGTATCTAGAATGAACTAAATTTAGCTCTTTCAAATACTTTAAAAGGTGCCTTTCAGAGTTTATTCATCTGTGGTAATATCTGTAGACTTCAGAATTTTCTAAACTGTCAGAAACTATAGCTCTCTAGTTTGTCGTTGCTTTTCTGTCACTGAGTCATGTCCAACTCTTTGCAACCCCATGGACTGCAGCATGCCAGACTTCCCTGCCTTTTAACATCTCTTGGGCTTTGTTCAAACCCATGTCCATTGAGTTGGTGATGCCACCCATCCATCTCATCCTCTTTCATCCCCTTCTCTTCCTATCCTCAATCTTTCACAGCATCAGAGTCTTTTCCAATGAGCTGGCTTTTCACATCAGGTGGCTAAAGTATTGGAACTTCAGCTTCAGCATCAATCCTTCCAATGAACATTCAGGGTTGATTTCTTTTAGAATTGACAGGGTTGATCTCCTTGCAGTCTAAGGGACTCTCAAGACTCTTAAGAGTCTTCTCCAACACCACAGTTTGAAAGCAACAGTTCTTTAGTTCAGTTCACTTCACTTCACTCACTCAGTCATGTCCGACTCTTTGTGACCCCATGAATAGCAGCACACCAGGCCTCCCTGTCCATCACCAACTCCTGGAGTTCACTCAGACTCACAGCCATTGAGTCAGTGATGCCATCCAGCCATCTCATCCTCTGTCGTCCCCTTCTCCTCCTGCCCCCAATCCCTCCCAGCATCAGAGTCTTTTCCAATAAGTCAACTCTTCACATGAGGTGGCCAAAGTACTGGAATTTCAGCTTTAGCATCATTCCTTCCAAACAAATCCCAGGGCTGATCTCCTTCAGAATGGACTGGTTGGATCTCCTTGCAGTCCAAGGGACTCTCAAGAGTCTTCTCCAACACCACAGCTCAAAAGCATCAATTCTTCGGCGCTCAGCCTTCTTCACAGTCCAACTGTCACATCCATACATGACCACAGGAAAAACCTTGACTAGACGGACCTTAGTTGGCAAAGTAATGTCTCTGCTTTTGAATACACTCTCTAGGTTGGTCATAACTTTTCTTCCAAGGAGCAAGTGTCTTTTAATTTCATGGCTGCAATCACCATCTGCAGTGATTTTGGAGCCCCCCAAAATAAAGTCTGACACTGTTTCCCCATCTATTTCCCATGAAGTGATGCGACCGGATGCCATGATCTTCGTTTTCTGAGTGTTGAGCTTTAGGCCAACTTTTTCACTCTCCTCTTTCACTTTCATCAAGAGGCTTTTTGGTTCTTTACATTCTTTTTTTATATTTCCTTTAACTTTTGATGTTTCAGAGTCTTACACATTAAGAAGAAAACAAAAACTGACAGCTTCACTTCCATAAGTAAGACAATCTTATCATACCGATATTCTTCTCTATTATTTCCTTATTATTAAGATTATTCCCTGATTATCATTATTATCTATTCCTTTAAAAGCCTCAAACATTGACAAATATTTGACATTAATTGTAATATCAAACTTTTATTTTATTTTGTTGTGGGATTGGATTAATAAAGATAGGCTAGATTGTGCTGTGCAAACAACCTCTTATCCCAGTGATTTATGACAATAAATCTTTATTTGTCCATCATGCTAGATCCACCACACTGGTCAGCAAAGGCTCTTTTCCAAAGGCATCTCCAAGACACGGGCTGAAAGAAGCGTTCATCATCTTTAGCCATGCCATCTGGGACATGTGGTCACACCAGTTGTCATCACAAGGATAAAAGGAATTGACATCATTCAAAAGCTTTCCACTATTCCAATCTGGAAGTGAACACAGAATTTCTGCTCACATGTGGATGGGGCAGGATAGTCACAAGGCCCTGGGAGGAGGTGAGAAATACAGAGAAACACTTTTTGTATTTGGTGAGCAGGACTAATTTTTGCCACAGGAAGTTTGGCTCAGTGGAAGAGAATCCACCTGCCAATGCAAGAGACATGGGTTCGATCCCTGAGTAGGGAAGATCCCCATGAGATGGAAATGGCAACCCACTCCAGTATTCTTGCCTGGAAAACCCGATGGACAGAGATGCCTGGTGGACTAAAATCCATGGGGTCACAAAAGAGCCGGACGCAACTTAGGACTGAACAACAATTTTCTAATGTCAGTGAATGAATATATGATCCTTAGTGCTCAAGAATATGCAGTTGTTGGTGTAAAATTAAGTCAAAATTTACAATGTAACATCTAGCCTTCCTATCTATGTGGAAACACAAAACAAAGTACCACCAGGAAGCACTCCATTCCTCTTGTGAAGAACACATTTTTGGCTGTCTACTGAAGTAAGGTCAAGTATTTCATGGTAATATAAGGATTTGGAGGGGTGTAGGGGAGAAGGTTAGTTTTCTATTGATGTATAGCAAATTCCTACAAGTTTAATGGCTTAAAACAACATACATTTATTATTTAGTAGGTTTCCTTGGGTCAGGAATCTGAGTTCCTTTAGCTGTGTCTCTGCTTTGGAGTCTACCTGAAAGGGCTGCATTCTCATCTGGCCACTGTTGAAAAACATCTAGCTCCAGCCTTCTTCAGACAGTTGGCAGAATTCATCTATTTGCACCTGTAGGAATAAGATTCCCCTTTTTCCTGTCTGTTTTCCAGGAGCCGCTCTCAATTCTCTCTACAGGTCCTCAGACACAGCAGCTTACTTTGTAATGAAATCCTTTCCAGGATTTTGAAATGCACCTTCTGTGTTACCATGTGCAAGCGAAACTGTGGGTAATCAGAGGAGTTCATTCTTTTTTAAAAAGAAATTTATTTATTTATTTTCATTGGAGGCTGATTACTTTACAATATTATAATGGTTTTTGTCATATACATTGACAAGAATCAACCATGGGTGTACATGTGTTCCCCATCCTGACCCCCCCTCTCCCACCTCTTTCCCCATCCCATCCCTCAGAGTCATCCCAGTGCACCAACCCTGAGCACCCTGTCTCATGCATCAAAACTTTGAGGACTTTAAAATAATTAAAAATCTGAAAAAAATACTCAGAGAAAGAATTTTTAAATGGCATAAAAGGGGGGAATTAATATTAGAATCTTTCTGCCAAACTACTGGGCTATCATAACTTTGTTATAATAGTACCTAAGGCTGTAGAGTAATGTAAAACTTTTCAAAATTGCTTCTAACCCATTACCTTGCAGAACTGGAATGGTTTAATTTTCAGATTAAGGAAGAAAACTTCTCTGGTGGCTTACATCTGTAGCATGACTTTATTTTTACTTCTGTGTTTGTTTTAATGTTTTTAATATTCACATTGAAAAAATTTCTGACTCACAAATAACCTGTAAAAATAGTACAAAGAATTTCTGTATAAACTCCATTAAGATTACTCAAATATTAATATTTCATATAATCATAGTATAATTATTAGAATGAGTAAATTAGTATTTATAAAATAATATTAGCTGATCTAGAGACTTCATTTAGAGTTTTCTAATAGTCCCACTAATGTGCTATTTCTGATCTAAAATTTAATCTAGGTCAACCATTATATTCATGCGTTTTATCTCATTTGTCTCTTTTAATCTGAAACAATTCCTCAGTTTTTCCTTGTCTTTCCTCATATGTCTTTCATACACATATATGAAGAATACTAACCAGTTTTTTTAAAAAATAGAATGTCCCTCAATATGAATTTATCTTCCATTTCATCATTATAAAATTCACATTTTTCATTTTTGTCCAGATCCCAAAGAAGTGACGTGTATTTCTTGGTGCATTATATCAAGAGAACATAATGTTTGTTTGTTCTATTACTGGTCATATTAACTATGATCGCTTAGGGTTGTATATTAATTTGCAAGAGTTGCTGTGACAAAATACAAAATCAACTACACCCCAGTATAAAATAAAAATATTTTTAAATCGGTGGGACTTGAACTGGGGTCATTATAGCTAGGAAGCAGCTACACAAGCAGAAAGGAGTAAAGAAATATAAGCATATTAAAATTAATAAAATTATTAATAATATTGGCCACGTCCATTCTATTTTAACATTTTCCCTATAATGCATAATTTCAAGTTATAGCTAATTCTATGAGACAAAAGTGGTTGACACTAATGATCAGATCAGAAAGTAAGATAAATAATTTTTAAAATTAAGAACACGATTTTGTTTAAGTAGTGGAATTTTTATTGAATTAATAAATTTCATCAGATTTTTGAAAATACAACTGACTGAAATTTAGAGTAACTCCTTTTCCTATGTATTTTTCCCTCATCATGCTACATTTCCCACTATTTATATACATTTTTGCTAAAATAAATGTTAGTATTCTTCTGCGTAACTCTCACTACTAGTATTAGCACAACTGTAAGAAATAAGTTAGCATATTGTAGAGTACTGAAAACATTTACATAATCTGTGGATATAACCATAAGGAATTATTCACAATATGTTGGTAGATAACAGTCAGGCAAGTCTTATTCTTAGTAATCACTCATTTTTATTCCAGCTGGACTCACAGAATTTTGAGCTTTTTAAACCAATTATTGGTATTTATAAAGGGGAGCAATGTCCCTTTCATTTCCATTTGTGCAATTTTCAAAAGAATATTATGACCAATTACCAGTTTCAGGTCAACTGCCTGGCACATGTTGCATTGTTAAGAATGGAATAGAAACATCAAGTCTCAAGGCATAGTGCCACAATCTTCAGATCACTCAACACTCTGAGCATATTAAATCTTAATTTTTCCCAGTTTTTCATGTGGGACATTTGCTTTCTGTTTATTTTGCTGTCTGAAATGTTTTCTGGGCATTTTGCCCAGTTGGTTTTATTTTTACATATTTATTTATATTAAGTATCAAATTTAATTATGGAGATAGATATTTGAGGTTATGATTTTTACATTTGTAATCTCTATCAGTTGCATAATTAAAAATCTCTGAAAAAATGAAATATAAATCATATGCTTTGCTCTTCACCAAAGTATTATTTTCAAATGTCAAACCACTGTAAAGTCAGAGAAACTATATGTTGAAATAATCAACTGCTGAATTTAGATAAGAGTAAGATTAAAAATTTTTTAATGTCATAGTAAAATTTTATTTGCATAATAAAGTTACACAGAAACTACTGATAGCTTTATTCATATTAATATATTTGTTGATATTCACTTTTGTGTATTTTATTAATGCAAATCTAAATTTATGTAATTGAGACTGGCTTCCTAATTTTCTTCAATATTTTCAAGAATGAAGAATTCACATAAGGTTTTATTATTTGTTTGGGTTTTGGTCTTCCAGAAAGAGGACCAGGAGCCACGGATTTGAGTGAAAGTACTCTTTTTTAGAAAGTATATGAACACTGGTGGCCTTCAGGCGAGTTCACACAAATGAGTACTGCCCAGCACTACCACTGCCGGTGTCTTTGTCCCCACATAAGCCACAGCTGTCCACTGCCTCTCCAGGAGACCCTCCAAGACTAGAAGGTAGGTCTGATCCAAGCTTTTATGAAGTCACTGCTTTTTCCCTGGGTTGCCGTATGCATGAGGAAAAAATGTATACCTTCCAAGAGTGGAGTTTCTGCTTCTCCCAGTCTGGTGGATTTCCTGTGATCAAGTCCCACTGGCCTTCAAAGCCAAACACCCTGGGGGCTTCTCCTCCTGATACCAGACCCCCAGGCTGAGGAGCTTCACCTAGGGCTCAGAACTCTCATTCCTGTGGGAAAACCTCTGTGATATAATTATTTTCCAGCTTTTGGGTTGCCCACCTGGGGGGTATGAGATTTGAATTTATTGTGATTACACCCCTCCTACCAACTCACTGGGGCTTCTTCTTTGTGTTTGAATGTACAAAATCTTTCTTGGAA
Source organism: Oryx dammah (assembly GCF_014754425.2). Taxonomy (NCBI): domain Eukaryota; kingdom Metazoa; phylum Chordata; class Mammalia; order Artiodactyla; family Bovidae; genus Oryx; species Oryx dammah. The sequence goes on along the minus strand of NW_024070211.1, from coordinate 38,849,936 downwards.
GGTTCTAGTGTTTTTTTGTTGATGGTTCTTCAGCAGTTGGGCTCCCCTGGTGGCTCAGTCATAAAGAATCCACCAGTCAATGCAGGAGACACAAGAGATGGTTCCAAATTGGGAAAGGAGTACATCAAGGCCATATATCATCACCCTGCTTATTTAACTTACATGCAGAGAACATCATGAGAAACACTGGGCTGGATAAAGCACACGTTGGAATCAAGACTGACAGGAGAAATATCAGTAACTTCAGATATGCAGCTGACACCACCCTTATGGCAGAAAGTGAAGAAGAACTAAACAGCTTCTTGATGAAGGTGAAAGAGGAGAGTGAAAAAGTTGGCTTAAAACTCAACATTCAGAAAACTAAGATCATGGCATCTGGTCCCATCATTTCATGGCAAATAGATGGGGAAACAATGCAAACAGTGAGAGATTTTATTATTTTGGGCTCCAAAATGACTGCAGATGGTGACTGCAGCCATGAAATTAAAATATGCTTGCTCCTTGGAAGAAAAATGATGACCAACCTAGACAGCATATTTAAAAGCAGAGTCATTACTTAGTCAACAAAGGTCCATCTAGTCCAGGCTATGGTTTTTCCAGTGGTCATGTATGGATGTGAGAGTTGGACTATAAAGAAACTGAGCACCAAAGAACTGATGCTTTTAAACTGTGGTGTTGGAGAAGACTCTTGAGAGTCCCTTGGACTTCAAGGAGTTCCAACCAGTTCATCCTAAAGGAAATCAGTCCTGAATATTCGTTGGAAGGACTGATGCTGATACTGAAACTCCAATACTTTGGCCACCTGATGCGAAGAATTGACTCATTTGAATAGACTCTGATGCTCAGAAAGATTGAAGGCAGGAGGAGAAGGGGAAGACAGAGGATGAGATGGTTGGATGGCATCACCGACTCAATGGACATGAGTTTGAGTAAGTTCCCAGAGTTGGTGATAGACAGGGAAGCCTGGCGTGCTACAGTCTATAGGGGTAACAAAGAGTCAGACATGACTGAGAGACTGAACTGACTGACTGACCAACTGCTGCTGGTTGTTATATCCTGTCTTTCAGTATGTTAATTCAAGATAGCTTCTCTAATTAGTGAGTTTATATGTAGATTATATACTTAAGCCAGAAATTAAAAATTACTACTGTCAACAACTGTCCTAGTGTGAATATTAATATAATGAGACACCAGTTCCTAAGAGCACCAGGAATAGGTTTTTGAATAACAGAGTAGCCCCTGATGTCACACAGAAGACTTCCAGAGGGCATCCCTGGTCTAGGCATGATTACTTGGGCAGCTGTTGTCTTTGTTCTTCAGCAGGTGCTCTTCTGTATCCTGAGTAAATGTTACATGAAAATCTATCCAAAAACAACAAACACAGTAGATCAAAGAATGCAGGAAAGCATGGGTCCAGGTGGCTGAATGGCTGTTGATTAGCACATAAAATGTTCTCATCTCTAAATGATGATAATACGGTACTATGAGTAATCCATGCAGATATTAATGTATTTTTAATGATATATCCATGCTGCTGTAGCCACTGATGGAAATTGCCTTGTTCTTAACAGCTCAGCAATTTAAAGCTGAATGGCTATAGTTCAGTGATAGTTCAATAAAGAGCTTCAAAATGTCCCATCACAGCATTCAGGTTTCTAAGCAACTATTTCTATAACCATGTTCCAGTAACCTATGATTATAAAAATTAGCACCCTTCACATATGAGGTTGAATCACAGCCTTTGGGGAAATTTGAAATTTATCAAAAACTTTGCATACTGATTATTTTGGCGCTTCATTAGTTTTATCCATTTGAATTTAAGACATTAAAAATTGAGGTGCATTACATGGAGGGGAAAACACATGAGTTTCAATGAAAAACACGAGTGAAAGTGTGAGAAGTGAGACAACCGGCTGTGTGACATTGAAAGATATTTTGACTCCACCTACAGATGCTTCCCTGATGGCTCAGACAGTAAAGAATCTGCTGGCAATGTGGGAGACCTGGGTTTAATCCCTGGGTCAGGAAGATCCCTTGGAGAAGGGAATGGCAACCCACTCCAGTATTCTTGCCTAGAGAATTCCATGGACAGAAGAGCCTTGTGGGCTAGAGTCCATGGCATTGCAAAGAGTTGGACACTGCTGAGCAATTTTCACTTCACTTCACAGATGCACTGAGTCTGGGCAGAAGGCAGTGTTTCACCAAATCTTCTTGACATGAGCAGATAGGGCTGTAATAGTGCAGAAAGGTGAATTACTTCGTCAGGTCAGCTACCTTCAGGTCCTCTCAGAAAGAAAAGTTTGGAAGAGAACACTCTGAAGTTGATCTAGAAGAGCTGACAATGAAATGAGGGAAGAAAAAAGTTAACTATAAGACCAATTGGAAATTTTGTACTTTGCAATAATTATTAATACTATTTCTCAAAGGGGATCAGTCGTGAGTCAATACAGTTCAGTTGAACCCCAACCCAGTATAAGGAACTTGTTAAAGAAAAATTGGCAAAGAGGAAGAGGAAAAAAGTCATGGGTCCAGATGGATGAAAGATTCTTGATTAACACATAAAATGCTTTCATCTCTAAATATGCAGTACTGTGAATAATCTAGACAGGTATTAGTGTATTCTCAACGATTTTCCCATGCTTCTATTACCACTGCTAGAAATGGCCTGGACCACTCAGCAACTAGAGCTCAGTGACTATGGTTCAGCAGTAGTTCAATAAAATGCTCAGGAATTTTGAATAAGGTTCCCTAATAATCTGTTTACACATAAGATAAACTGTGAAGTAACAAAGTCCAAAAGCAAAGTTACCTGGCACTCTGTTCTTTCAGAGGAATAAGAATATCAGAAAGAAGAATGCAGAGAGAAATTCTAGAATATTTGGGTAATGAAGTTCAGTTCAGTTCAGACATTCAGTAGTGTCCAATTCTTTGCAACCCCATGGACTGCAGCCTGCCAGCTTTTCCCTGTCCATCACCAACTCCTGGAGCTTGCTCAAACTTGTGTCCTTCGAGTCGGTGATGCCATTCAACCACCTCATCCTCTGTTGTCCCCTTCTCCTCCTGCCTTCAATCTTTCCCAGCATCAGGGTCTTTTCAAATGAGTTAGTTCTTCGCATCAGGAGGCCAAAGTATTGGAGTTTCAGCATCAGCATCAGTCCTTCCAATGAATATTCAGGACTGACTTCCTTTCGGATGGACTGGTTGGATCTCCTTGTAGTCCAAGGGACTCTCAAGAGTCTTCTCCAACACCACACTTCAAAAGCATCAATTCTTCAGTGCTCAGCTTTCTTTTTCTGAGCACTGAGCTGAGCTAAGCTGGGTAATGAAACCATACCTAAAATAATCTAGTAATGTATTACTAGCTTTTTCTAAAGAGATTGTGTATGGTGTTTTCTATATAGAGAACAAATTTGATACAACAAACTTTAACCCAGTGTCACATAAGACTGGTAGAAATAAATGGTTTAGAAATTTGTCCTTACCCAGATTCTATAATCACTGAGAATCAATGACTGGTAGGATGGAGAAGGGACTTCCTTGATGGTTCAGTGGTAAAGAGTCTATCTGTCAATGCAGGAGACTTGGGTTTGATCCTTGGGTCGAAAGATCCCATGGAGGAGGAAATGGCAACCCACTCCAGTATGCTTGCCTGGGAAATCCCATGGACAGAGAAGCCTGGCAGGCTGTGGACCATGGGGTTGCAAAGAGCCGGACATGATTTAGTGACTAAACAGCAACAATAACAACAGAATGGAGAAACAATATAATGCTGAGAAATCAAAGTACCATTCCATGGAATTTTGATGTATTCAGTACTACAGTGTTTATATACTTAGAACCTACTCACTTTAGAAACAATTTAGAAATTTCTCTAACTTTTTGAATATAACAAGAATTTCTCACGTTATTTATCACTCTCTCTCTTTAGTCACTAAGTCGTGCCTGACTCTTGCCACCCTATGGACCGTAGCCTGCCAGGTTCCTCTGTCCATGGGATTCTCCAGGCAAGAATACCAGAGTGGGTTGCCATTTCCTTCTCTAGGGAATCTTCCCAACCCAGGAGTCAAACATGGGTCTCCTGCATTGCAGGCAGATTCTCTACCAACTGAGCTATGGGAGAAGCCCATGTTATTTATAAGAACCTATAAATTATATGGATACCATCTAACCCAAACTCTCAAAATCTTTATCATATCTAACAGGGGTCCCCAATCCCTAAGCCATGGACTGGCTAGTCCATGGCCTGTTAGGAACTGGGCTGTACAGTAGTTGGTGAGTTGTTGTCTTCCACAAAACCAGTCCCTACTGCCAAAAAGATTGAGGACTACTGATATAAAACATTTATTATATAAATAATATAAAAATACTGGATATAGTGCACTGTGTGTTTTTTTTTTTAATTTGGTTGCCATTTTACCCCATAGTTATATTCATTACAATGATCAGCTTTCATGAAATCTCTGTGATACTGGCTTTTGTTTCTATGTAGTAATCAAACCTCTACCAATACTCCCAGTAAACTGATGTGTAGCTAAAACAGAAGAGAAAAAGAATGCCTAATAGAAGAATGGCAGGTCTATGCTGTCCTTTTCCAAGGAGGTCAGCAAAACTGTATGAGCCACACTCCATCCTGTAAATGAGATCTACACCAGTCAAGTTGTTCTTCTAAAGTTTCTACAGTGTTTCCTCTCCTTGAGTGGGCCATAGAATTTTAGGACTTACAGCCAAGTAGGATATTTTAAAAAATAAAACAAAAATATATTTTTTTACTCTTCTTGCTTCTTTGTTTTGAGCTTAAAAAGAGGACAGAATTTTTTGTTTCCAGGCAGGGTATAATAGGTTTCAACCAGCCAAAGTTCCCAATGCAACAATGAAAAGTAAGTTGGGTGAACTGCAGAAATATTTTGAAAGGCATTAGCATAAAGGGGGGCTTCCCTGGTGACTCAGATGATAAAGAATCTGCCTACAGTGCAGGAGACACAGGTTCAATCTCTGGCTCAGGAAGATCCCCTGGAGAAGGGAATGGCTACCCATTCCATTATTCTTGCCTGGAGAAACCCATGGATAGAGGAACCTGGTGGGCTACAGTCCATGGGGGTCACAAAGAGTCAGACATGACTGAGCAACGAAGCACACAGAATAAAGTCGAAGTGGTGAAGACTAGATAAACTAAAATCCCTGAGGGGAGAATCTTCGAACTGAGTCATTAGACATTTTTCCTGAGGATGTATACTGATTCTAGTGAAAACTGAGACTTTCTGCACAGGACAGATCCTCGTAATTCATCGTTTTTATTTCTCTTGTACAAAATCTAAGGTGTAGCTAAGTTTAAAAGATTTTACTTGTCCTGATTTGGTCAAATCTGTCCATTATTTTCATGTACTCTGTCAATTCTATATTCACATCTTTGTGGATGTGTGCTATGTGTTTCTATCACCCTATTTGTATGTAACTGCTGCCAAATATGAAAATGTCCTGTTTTAAGTAAACTTTCATTTTAATGTCACTTTACAGATATACAAAATATAAAATAGTTTTGAAAAATTAATTAATATAAGTATCACAGGCAGATCAAACTCCCTTATGACTAAGATCCATATCCTTTAGGAAAAATATAAATTTAAAGCTGTTTTTAACAGGATGCATTTGTTCCTAAAAAGATGTATTCCAATGAAATGGCTACATCTGCGTTCAAGAAAACAAAAATGAATGTGTTCCAGTAAATACTTGAACTAGAATGTGTTCAAGGGAATACTATAAGCTGAGAATTGAAATATTTTCAGGCTTCTTTTTAATCTGTAATTCCAGAATTTGGTACTGTCAGTCTCCACCTCCAGAAATTCTGACTCATTCCGTCTAGGCTGCAGCTTGGTTTCACGAGGTGGTCCATGTTATTCTGATAGAATAGAACACTGAGAAAACATTACTTATGTGTTATCATTTAAAATGTTTTTAGCTGAATGTAAAGTATTTCATTATTAGAATTTTATTCTGATAACTGGTGCTATTAAAGCTGAGGACTAAATAATTGCATCTGAATGTATTTAGTTTTTATTAAATGCTTTCATTTCAAGCACTGTGATTCAGGAGTAGGGATGAAGGGCAAGGTCAACAAAGTAAAGTGATTGCCTTTCATCTTAAAATAATATTAAAAGATGCTTTTCATGGGCATCTAACTTGCAGGTGAAACAAATTTTACTACCTTGAAGATTTTATTCCATTTTAGTCTAGCTCCCATTGATGTCGCTAGTAACTCAGATCACAGACATGTCAGTAATTAGTCTTTCTTCTGGCTGGTTTTAAAGATGCCCTTCATTTTGGAATTGCGTGATTTCATGATGTGCTGTGTGGATGCCTTGGGTTCTCTTCATCTGAGGATTTGTATATGAGTCAAACCAGAAATTTCTCAGCTATCACATCTTTGAAATGTATTCTTCACCTCTCTCCCTTCTCCCCGTTTGAAGCTCCAGTAGTGAATGTGACAACTTTTCACACTTCCTGTCTCTTATCTGCTTATTATTTTTTATCTCTTTTGTTTTTCAATTGTAATTTTGGTGATGTCTTCAGACCTTTACCAGCTTACTGGGCATATCAGCTGACTAATTCTCACTTCACTTGTGACTGATGGTCTGTTTCAGGCATCTATTAAATCAAGTTCAATAATTATGTTTCAAATTAAAAGATGTTTACTCTTTGTAAGAATAGCTATGACAAACCTAGACAGTGTGTTAAAAAGCAGAGACATCTATTTGCCAACAAAATTCCATATAGTCAAAGCTGTGGTTTTTCCAGTAGCCATGTATGGATGAGAGAGTTGGATCATAAAATAGACTGAGCGCCAAAGAATTAATGCTTTTGAATTGTGGTGCTGGAGAGGACTCTTGAGAGTCCCTTGGACAGCAGGGAGATCAAACCAGTCAATCCTAAAGGAAATCAACCCTAAATATTCACTGAAAGGACTGATGCTGAAGCTCCAATACTTTGGCCATCTGTTAAAAGAGTTGATTCATTGCAAAGGACCCTGATCCTGGGAAAGATTGAGGGCAGGGGGAGAAAAGGGCCACAGAGGATGAGATAGTTGGATGGCATCACTGACTCAATGGACCTGAGTTTGAGCAAACTCTGGAAGATGGTGAAGGACAGGGAATCCTGGTATGCTGCAGTCTATGGGGTCACAAAGAGCTGAACATGACTGAGCAACTGAACAACTACTTTCTCAAAACCTTCTGTGAAATTGCAATAGTCCCTTGAACCAATATTTTCTTTGAACTCATTTTTAAAATATATTTTATACTCTTTATAAGCAATTTCAATATTTAGTTGTGTTGGTCCAGTGCTGCCTATGACATATGATGCCTTATATCCTTGTGTGTTCAGTGACTTTTCATTCAGAGCTTAAAAGCTTGGGTTTAAAGTGCATTCCTCCAGAGAACATTTGCATTCACTTCCACAAGGTGCTTAGAGAGAATTATACCCCACGTTTACTTTAAATTAAACCAAAGGCACATATAGACATGTGGCTAGAAATGGCATGAACATTTTTATCTTTTCCTCCATCCCACACACTCCCACACATGCATACACACTCCACACGGAGCCAAGAATGAGAGAGTAAATCACGTTCCGATGGATAATTCACACACTAAAGCACCAAGTGTACTACCATTTTGGTGACCTCACCTTACATGGACCAGAGGTGTCCAGCCTAATTCTCCATCCTTCTTAGGCCCTTGGTTTCCTCCAGTGTTACTATTACATGATCAGAACTTAGGCTCTGGGTCAGCAGCGGCAACAGAGACACTCAGGAAACATTTCTTAGGAATTTTTCTGAGGAAAAATTCTAAGAAGTAGCTGAGGAAATTTTCTAAGAAAACCTTGAGGAAATATTTCTGGCCTCACATTGTTTATTTTAGAACCAACTAAGTCAAACTTTGTTTTTAAGCCTCTATTATTCCAGCCTCTATTTAGAAAAGATACTCTGTTCAGGGCTGGTCTCACATATTTCTGAGGAGAGGGACTCCTCAGCCATGCGCTCTCCCATAAGAACACTAATGATACTGAAGATGTGAGGTCAACTAATAAAAAAGAAAACTCATGATGAGAAAAATTTTTTTCATGGTTGGATTCTTAGCATTTTGAGCTGAAAGAGACTTCAAAGATTATCTACTCAACATTGTCCCTTTTGTGTCCCTTTAAAAGTTCAACAATATTTATTAGATGTCTACTGTGCATCTGGCATAATAGTAGACAACGCAAAAAATGAAGACCTGGTCTTCACTGGGTGGATCCTATGCCCTAGTAAGGGATATAGACATATTTCACTGTATTCTGTGAGACAGGCAATCAAAGTATTTACCATATATTATAAAACCACTGATAAGGAATCTTAATTTCTCCCATGGATCATCAATGGTTTTCTGGAGAAAGAGTTACCTAGTCTTGAGCAAGGATGGGTAAAACTGAGCTAGGTAAACAAGGGGTAAAAAGCACTGCAATCATATAAAACAGCATGGACAAAAGAAAGAATTAGTTGTACACCATACTGAGTGCGTGGGCTTCCCTGGCGCCTCAGACGGTAAAGCATCTGCCTACAATGCGGGAGATCCGGGTTCAGTCCCTGGGTTGGAAAGATCCCCTGGAGAAGGAAATGGCACCCCACTCTAGTACTCTTGCCTGGAAAATCCCATGGGTGGAGGAGCCTAGTAGGCTATAGCCCATGTAGTTGAAAAGAGTCAAACACGACTGAGCGGCTTCACTTTCACTTTTCATACTGAGTGCACACAAAAGAATAAATAAACTAGGTACCTAAAACTGTGAAGATGTGAGTATTATAAAACATTAAATATGAAATTATATAAAATATTTAAAAAGAAAAAAATTTTGGAGACCTTTTTATATGACAGTGTGATAGAATTGGGATTCCCAGGTGGCATAGGGATAAAGATTCTGTCTACCGAAGCAGGATGCACAAGCAATGTGGGTTCGATCCCTGGGTCAGTCCCTTGGAGTAGGAAATGACAACCTACTCCAGTATTCTTGTCCGGAAAATTCTGTGAACAGAGGAGCCTGATGGGCTACAGTCCATGCGGTTGCAAGGATTAGCAACTGAGCACACACATCAGTTTATAACAATACAGAAGACAATTTGGGAAAGGTATGAATGAATGTCTGTGACTATTAGAGGTCTTCTTTATTAGAAGTACAAAATAAACTTTTTGTTTAAAGAATACATTTGAATCAGTTCTGATGAGATGGATGAAACTGGAGCCAATTATACAGAGTGAAGTGAGCCAGAAAGAAAAACACCAATACAGTATACTAACACATATATATGGAATTTAGGAAGATGGCAATGATGACCCTGTATGCAGGACAGCAAAAAAGACACAGATGTGTATAGCGGACTTCTGGACTCAGAGGGAGAGGGAGAGGGTGTGATGATTTGAGAGAATGGCATTGAAACATGTATAATAACATGTAAGAATCGAAATGCCAGTCTATGTCTGATGCAGGATATGACACGCTTGGGGCTGACGCGCGGGGATGACCCAGAGAGATGTTGTGGGGAGGGGGGTGGGAGGGGGGTTCATGTTTGGGAACGCATGTACACCTGTGGTGGATTCATGTCAATCTATGCCAAAACCAATACAGAATTGTAAAGTAAAAATTAAAAATAAATAAATAAATTTAAAAAAAAAAAAAAAATCCCCCCCAAAAAATAAATAAATAAATAAACTCATTAACTTAATCAAAAAAAATAAAATAAAATAAAATAAAATAAAATCTTATCTTTCTAAACACTTGAGTTGTTCGTCCTTCCAATAGTGGGAATGGATAGTCACGTCAGTGAGTTCAATGAACAGACATGGAATGTAGATAAGCTCTGATTTTCTCACAGTCAGGCATTGATAGAGTTAGACCTATCTGCTAGGTTACCAGAAAATTTCCGTAATATTTGCTTTTTGTAAAAATAAAATAAAATAAACTTAAGAATTCTCACTTTTTTACAAAGTTAAATCTCTACACTAGAAAGTAGTGGCTTTAAACCAACTCTTGACTTTGCTAATGCCTCCAAAGATACTTATGTTAATTCGAAACTTTTTTCTTGACTCTGCTCTTGAACACACCCAGGAAATACATTTCAATAACGTGGCAAAAGAGAAATCAATAAAACTTCACATTTTTCCTTAAGAAGCAAGGATAGGAAATATGAAAGATCCTAGGTTTAATGCTATTTAGCTCCCTCCCATGATGGTTCTTTTCGATTACTGTTAATTGAAATTGAACAATTATGAGGGATTTTACACTGCTTTATTTTAGGGTCAAAATAAAAGAGTAGGTTCAAGTTGAAATTAGGCTGCAAATAATCACATTTGCAGAGAAGAAATTAGAGAAGGAAATGGCAACCCACTCCAGTACTCTTGCCTGGAGAATCCCATGGATGGAGGAGCCTGGTGGGCTACAGCCCATGGGGTCTCAAAGAGTTGGACATGACTGAGTGACTTCACTTACTTAGAAATAATTTAACAAATACCTCTTAATAATAAGTGCTTTAATATTCTTACCTTCTGTCCTCTTTTTTTCCACCTTTATCTTGAAAGTCCAGAGAAGGCAATGGCACCCCACTCCAGTACTCTTGCCTGGAAACTCCCATGGACAGAGGAGCCTGGTAGGCTGCAGTCCATGGGGTCCCTAAGAGTTGGACACCACTGAGCGACTTCACTTTCACTTTTCACTTTCATGCATTGGAGAAGGAAATGGCAACCCACTCCAGTATTCTTGCCTGGAGAATCCCAGGGACGGGGGAGCCTGGTGGGCTACCGTCTATGGGGTCGCACAGAGTCGGACACGACTGAAGCACCTTAGCAGCAGTAACAGCAATCACATTGTAGTTTTTAGCCTAGTTGTTTTGTTTGCAAATACAGAACTATGCTTTTCTTTTCCATTTAATCAAGTTTACTAACTTTCTTCTTTTTTATGGAGGTGGAAGCCTCACTTGTACCTTTTCTCTTCCCATGAATCAGTCAGTCAGTTCAGTCACTCAGTCAAGTCCGACTCTGCGACGCCGTGGACTATAACACGCCAAGCTTCCCTGTCCATCACCAACTCCCGGAGCTTCCTCAAACTCATATCCATCAAGTCTGTGATACCATCCAACCATCTCATCCTCTGTTGTCTCCTTCTCCTCCCACCTTTCCCAGCATCCGGGTCTTTTCCAATGAGTCAGTTCTTCGCATCAGGTGGCCAAAGTATTGGAGTTTTTCAGCTTCAGCATCAGTTCTTCCAGTGAATATTCAGGACTGATTTCCATTAGGATGGACTGGTTGGATCTTCTTGCTGTCCAAGGGACTCTCAAAAATCTCCAACATCACAGTTCAAAAGTATCATGCTTCAGCGCTCAGCTTTCTTTATAGTCCAACATGACTATACATGACTCACATCCATACATGACTACTGGAAAAACCATAGCTTTGACTAGACAGACCTCTGTTGGCAAAATAATGTCTCTGCTTTTTAATATGGAGAAGGAAATGGCAACCCACTCCAGTATTCTTGCCTGGAAAATCCCATGGATGGAGGAGCCTGGTAGGCTGCAGTCCATGGGGTCGCTAAGGGTCGGACACGACTGAGCGACTTCACTTTCAGTTTTCACTTTCTACTTTCATGCATTGGAGAAGGAAATGGCAACCCACTCCAGTGTTCTTGCCTGGAGAATCCCAAGGACTGAGGAGCCTGGTGGGCTGCCGTCTATGGGGTCGCACAGAGGGCATGACTGAAGCGACTTAGCAGCAGCAGCAGCATGGATGGGGAGGGAGATGGGAGGGAGTTTCAAAAGGGAGGGGATATATGTATACCTATGGCTGATTCATGTTGAGGTTTGACAGAAAACAGCAAAATTCTGTAAAGCAATTAGCCTTCAATAAAAATAGATTAATTAAAAAAACCTCAAGAGCAATGTTTGTGCATGGAGGACCCATGTCATCTTCACTGGAGAGGGAGCACACATGATGGTGGAGGTACAAATGCAGGCTTTAACTGTACATATATGGTTTTGTTTACTTTTAAACCAGATCTGAAGCACATTTGGAGAAATAGTGACATCTGTTAAAATCGGATGTCAAATGCTTGTTTATCTGTAATACTTTTCTGTAGAGTTGAAAGTATCTTATGATGATTTTTTTTTAGTGATACTGTTAATTTTTTCAGCTTTATTAAGGTACAATTAACAAAACTATAAGATATTTAGAGTGAAAAAAATAATAAACATGGGATAATTATTTTTACAGGGACATGCTCCACGAAATAAACTTATGCAGTATGATTTAATTGATTGTTTAAGATTGCTACTACAGGTTAAATAGCTAAATTGATTATATATAAAAAGTTATGAAAAAGGCACAGACTTTTCTACACAGATTTTTCAACCCATTAAAATATATATAGATACTGGTCTGGTCTCATCACTGAGACAAACTAATATGATAAAATAACAAATACATGAAAACTTAAAGAAAAGATAACAAAACAAAAATCATATAATGACTAACTTAAAAATTAGAATTCTCCCCCCAAAACAATTTTTCCTCAATTGTTGCTGTAAATTTAAATTTTTTAATAGCTGAGATAATATGTAGCCAAAATATTTAACTAAAGAATTCAAAATAAAACTATATAGCTTAATTATTTATCATTTTTTGTGTAGTCATTACATTGAAAAAAATCCTCCATATTTTATCTAAGGGAAAAAGCAGTCATAGCATAGCAAAGTCATTAGAACCTAGAAACCTGAGAAATAATTTATCCCTGGGAAATGAGAGACAGAGAAATCTCAATGAATATAAAAGAACCACAGTAAAGAGTCTTCTGCAGTACAGGTGACCTAGGTTTGATTCCTGGGTCAGGAAGATCCCCTAGGGAAGGGAATGGTTACCTGCTACAGTACTCATGCCTGAAGAATTCCATGGACAGAGGAGAGGGGTCACAAAGACTTGTACACATCTGAATGACTAACACTTTGATTTTTACATCCTTACAATAAACCAGAGTTGTCTTCCTGATCTCAAACTTTAAATTTGAATATATTCATACATATTTAAATTCTGATTACAACCAAGAAAATGTTTTTTGTTTCTTTTCCTGTGCATCAGTTCAGTTCAGTTCAGTTCAGTTGCTCAGTCGTGTCTGACTCTTTGTGACCCCATGAATCGCAGCACACCAGGCCTCCCTGTCCATCACCAACTGCTGGAGTTCACTCGGACTCACAGCCATCGAGTCAGTGATGCCATCCAGCCATCTCATCCTCTGTCGTCCCCTTCTCCTCCTGCCCCCAATTCCTCCCAGCATCAGAGTCTATTCCAATGAGTCAACTCTTTGAATGAGGTGGCCAAAGTACTGGAGTTTCAGCTTTAGCATCATTCCTTCCAAAGAAATCCCAGGGCTGATCTCCTTCAGAATGGACTGGTTGGATCTCCTTGCAGTCCAAGGGGACTCTCAAGAGTCTTCTCCAACACCACACTTCAAAAGCATCAATTCTTCGGTACTCAGCCTTCTTCACGGTCCAACTCTTAACATCCATACATGACCACAGGAAAAACCATAGCCTTGACTAGATGGACCTTTGTTGGCAAACTAATGTCTCTGCTTTTCAATATGCTATCTAGGTTGGTCATAACTTTTCTTCCAAGGAGTAAGCATCTTTTAATTTCATGGCTGCAATCATCATCTGCCTTGATTTTGGAGCCCCCCAAAATAAAGTCAGCCACTGTTTCCACTGTTTCCCCATCTATTTCCCATGAAGTGATGGGACCAGATGCCATGATCTTCGTTTTCTGAATGTTGAGCTTTAAGCCAACTTTTTTCACTCTCCTCTTTCACTTTCATCAAGAGGCTCTTTAGTCCCTCTTCACTGTCTGCCATAAGGGTGGTGTCATCTGCATATCTGAGGTTATTGATATTTCTCCCGGCAATCTTGATTCCAGCTTGTGTTTCTTCCAGTCCAGCGTTTCTCATGATGTACTCTGCATAGAAGTTAAATAAGCAGGGTGACAATATACAGCCTTGACGTACTCCTTTTCCTATTTGAAACCAGTCTGTTGTTCCAGGTCCAGTTCTAACTCTTGCTTCCTGACCTGCATACAGATTTCTCAAGAGGCAGGTCAGGTGCTCTGGTATTCCCATCTCTTTCAGAATTTTCCACAGTTTATTGTGATCCACGTAGTCAAAGGCTTTGGCATAGTCAATAAAGCAGAAATAGAAGTTTTTCTGGAACTCTCTTGCTTTTTCCATGATCCAGCAGATGTTGGCAATTTGATCTCTGGTTCCTCTCTGCCTTTTCTAAAACCAGCTTGAACATCAGGAATTTCACAGTTCACATATTGCTGAAGCCTGGCTTGGAGAATTTTAAGCATTACTTTACTAGCATGTGAGATGAGGGCAATTATGCGGTAGTTTGAGCATTCTTTGGCATTGCCTTTCTTTGGGATTGGAATGAAAACTGACCTTTTCCAGTCCTGTGGCCACTGCTGAGTTTTCCAAATTTGCGGCATATTGAGTGTAGCACTTTCACAGCATCATCTTTCAGGATTTGAAACAGCTCAACTGGAATTTCATCACCTCCACTAGCTTTGTTCATAGTGATGCTTTCTAAGGCCCACTTGACTTCACATTCCAGGATGTCTGGCTCTAGATGAGTGATCACATCATCATGATTATCTGGGTTGTGAAGATTTTTTTTTGTACAGTTCTTCTGTGTATTCTTGCCACCTCTTCTTAATATCTTCTGCTTCTGTTAGGTCCATACCATTTCTGTCCTTTATTGAGCCCATCTTTGCATGAAATATTCCCTTGGTATCTCTAATTTTCTTGAAGAGATCTCTAGTCTTTCCCATTCTGTTCTTTTCCTCTATTTCTTTGCATTGATCACTGAGGAAGGCTTTCTTATCTCTCCTTGCTATTCTCTGGAACTCTGCATTCAGATGCTTATATCTTTCCTTTTTTTCTTTGTTTTTCGCCTCTCTTCTTTTCACAGCTATTTGTAAGGCCTCCCCAGACAGCCATTTTGCTTTTTTGCATTTCTTTTCCATGGGGATGGTCTTGATCCCTGTCTCCTGTACAATGTCAATCAGATTTATTCAGTTGAATTACTAGAAATCAACTGTAGAGGTCTTATAATACTCAAAATCATGGTAAAGATGAATTAGACAAACTGCAGATGTCTCTAAAAGGGAGAGATAAGAAAGTATACTATCGAGAAACAGGTATTCAAAAAGAAAGTTGGTGATGTGTCCCCTTTTTTTATTGTCGTTTTTTCTTCTCTATGTCCTGCTCTGGGCATAGAAGTTTACAATACTAAGACACCAACAGGCACAGATAGAAAAAAAAAAAGATAACAAGGCAGAATAAGCCTGCTGTTTCCAGGCAGAGCATCATGAGGGAAGGAGGCCTTACAGCATAGACAGTTTGATGACACAAACTTTGGTCTGGCTGAACACCACAGGAAAAAACTACACCCTCCCATCACCCTACTGCAGGTGGCTGCAGACACTGGGCCTCTATGAGCACAGCTCTGTCTCCTGGTTGGAGGGAGTCTCAGAAACTGGGTGGCTCCATTCTTCCTGTACACGATGGACTGGCTTCATCTAATGATTGTTAGACATCTACAGGGATTGTGGGCATGAACAGACCTTATCAAATGCCCTGCCCAGACAACGAAGCAGCTCCACCTGAAGTCCTAAGGTCCCTAGTTAGTATGTCTTTCTACCTTTCAGAATAATTTTATGATTATCTGTTGTATTATACCAAAGGTTTTTAGTTGTGCTTAGAGAGAGATGAGCCTACATCATCTTACAAAAATTGGGACTCCCAGTACATTTTTTTGTGAACGTGGTTAGCCAATTGTAAAATTTGTATCACAGTGCCAAGCTTAGATTAAGCAAAACAATCGTTAAAAGACCAAAAAAAAAAAAAAAGGTTGGAGAATTTGCATTATTTGATTTCAAAGGTACAGTGTAATGGCATAAATATATTGATTAATGGAAGATAACTGCAACTTTAGATTCAGGCCACTTATACATGGTCAGTTTATTTTCCACAAATTTGCTAAAATCATTTTGACATATAGGGGAAAGATAATCTTTCAATAACTGGTACTGGAAAAACTAGATATCTCCATGTTACCTCTCATCATTGACAAAAATTAACTCAAATGGATCATAGACTTAGATATAAAAGCTAAAATGATACAATTTTTAGAAAAAAAGTAAATTTTGGATGTAAAAATTGGCAAGTAAGGATAAAGTCTCTTAGATGGAGGAAGAAAGAAGCTAAGAGAGAAAGGCTAGGGAATTCTCATATGTTGCCCCATTACTGGAATGAGAATAATTAGAATCAGAAATTAAACAGCAGCTCCACAGGGTGGCTTCAAGAGAGTAAAAGTCAAGCATTTCCTCTTGGTTGCTCTATGCATTCCTATGTCACTAGAGTTAGTTATTAGTCTGATTAGATGAGCTCCTGTTATGTAAATGAGTAAGCGTCACTGTGTACTGTGCTATGCTTAGTCGTTTCAGTTGTGTCTGACTCTGACTCAGTGAACTGTAGCCCATCAGGCTCCTCTGTCCATGGGATTCTCCAGGCAAGAATAACTGGAGTGGGTTGCCATGCCCTCCTTCAAGCATCACTGCCCCAACACATTTTTGGTCCTTAGGAAGAGCTTTGAAGTAGCTATTATAAACTGGGTCTTAATCATTGTTTTAAGATTTATTGATCTGTATCTTGGCAGTGTCCTAGGGTAATAATCATCATCTACTCCATCTACTGGTAGCAAAGAGCTCTGGATATTTCCACAATCGTCCCCAGGTGCATTATGACTTCCCTGGTAGCTCAGATGGTAAAGCATCTGCCTACAATGTGGGAGACCTGAGTTCTGTCCCTGGATCTGGAAGGTCTCCTGGAGAAGGAAATGGCAACCCACTCCTGGATTCTTGCCCGGAAAATCCCATGGACAGAGGAGCCTGGTAGGCTACAGGCTACAGGCTACCAGGCTCCTCTGTCCATGGGGTTGCAAAGAGTTGGACACAACTGAGCAAATTCACTTTCACTTTCACTTTAATGCTATATAAATGCTATAATCAGAAGTTGAAAGGGAATAAATTAGCTATAAATTCGAGGTGTCTTCTGATTCCTCAAAACCCCCTATAGTTTAATGAGCAGAGAAGTTTCTATTTATTCCAAAGTGCCAATTACCCACACACATGATTTCAGTGAGTAAATAACGGACTTAACGGTCGATGGTGTCTTCACTTCTATTCTTCCCCAAACTTTTTTTTTTTAAGCCATGAAACGTGCTTAAAGATAAAACATAGCAATACATTAAACAGATAAAAGCAGATGAACCCGGTTCCTCAGATTAAATTTTAATTGTTTGTCTGAAGATACATTACTGATTAATGAACCTGAGAAGAACTTCTGAGAAAAAGCAGACTTCAAAAACACTGCTCTCTATACATAAGCGTGTGTGAATGTGTGTTCACTTAATAGAACTTCAATCCTATTTTCTTCCACCCTTTTTTTTGCCCAGTTGCCTATTGACTTAAATTTATATATTTAAAACTAGAAATAAATGAAGAGAAAACTTCATGTGTAACAAGGTAGATATGTAGTCAAAACACCTAAGGTCCAAGTCCCGGTTCAGCCAGTCGTACCTTGAAGGATATTTGGACTGAGATTTGGAATTCTAGTTGTAGCAAAAGCAGATTGTGCCAAACCTGGACATATACACTTACCTAGTTTTCTGGATGGAAAAGTTTGAGAAATAATTTGCCTTTTGCCTAAGACCTGGAGCCAGCATTCCACTACAGCTACCCACACAGTTGCCCCCACTGGCAGAGAGTAATTACTGTCTCTGTTCACTGGCTGGATTGGATCTTCAGGATCATTGCTCCCCAAGCAAATCTTTGGAGAGGTCAGGTAACTCAACCATTATGAGAGGGGAGAGGAGGAAGTCAGTGGATAAAATTCTTCTCCCCTTTCCCCAAAGATATTTTGGGAAGATGTCACCTGACACTAAGAAACAAAATGCGCTTGTGAAGATGTAACCTACTCAGTAAGATTGCTCTTAAATTTACTTTTCCCGACTCATTCCTCCTTTCCCTTACTCTTCCATCTAGAGTAGCTCTTCCCATTCAAGTGTTATCAAATAAGATTCCTTCTCAAGATAGGCTTTCTCAGTCATCCAGAGTAAGACTTTCCCATGTGAAATTCATTTATGAAATCATAGTAATGACAGTAAGTTACTGATGCAAAGAAATAGAGGAAAACAATAGAATGGGAAAGACTAGAGATCTCTTCAGGAAATTTAGAGATAGGGAACATTTCATGTAAAGATGGGCACAATTAAGGGCATAAATTGTAGGGACCTAACAGAAGCAGAAGATATTAAGAAAAGGGCAAGTATATACAGAAGAACTGTATAAAAAAGATTTTCACGACCCAGATAATCATGATGGTGTGATCACTCACCTAGAGCCAGACATCCTGGAATGTGAAGTCAGTGGGCCTTAGGAAACATCACTATAAGAAAAGCTAGTGAAACTGATAAAATTTTAGTTGAGCTATTTCTAATCCTAAAAGATGATGCTGTAAAAGTGTTGCACTCAATATGCCAGCAAATTTGGAAAACTCAGCAGTGCCCACAGGACTGGAAAAGGTCAGTTTTCATTCTCATCACAAAGAAAGGCAATGCCAAAGAATGTTCAAACTACTGCACAATTGTACTCATCTCACATGCTAGTAAAGTAATGCTCAAAATTCTCCAAGCCAGGCTTCAACAGTACATGAACCGTGAACTTCCAGATGTTCAAGCTGGATTTAGAAAACGCAGAGGAACCAGAAGTCAAATTGCCAACATCTGTTGGATCATCAAAAAAGCATGAGAGTTCCAAGAAGGCATCTACTTCTGCTTTATTGACTATGCCAAAGTCTTTGACAGTGTGCATCAAAAAAAAAAAACTGTGAAAAATTCTGAAAGAGATGGGAATACCAGATCATCTGACCTGCCTCCTGAGAAATCTGTATGCAGGTCAGGAAACAATGGTTAGAACTGGACATGGAAGAACAGACTGGTTCCAAATAGGAAAAGGAGTACGTTAAGGCTATATATTGTCACCTTACTTATTTAACTTATATGCAAAATATATCATGTGAAATGCCAGGTTGGATGAAGCACAAGTTGGAATAGATTGCCCGGAGAAATATCAATAACCTTGATGTGCCAATGACACCACCCTTATGGCAGAAAGTGAAGAAGAGCTAAAGATGAAAGTGAAAGAAGAACGTGAAAAACTTGGCTTAAAACTCAACATTCAGAAAACTAAGATCATGGCATCTGGTCATGATCTGGTCTCTACATTTGGATGCAGAGTTCCAAAGAATAGCAAGGAGAGATAAAAAAGCCCTCCTCAGTGATCAATACAAAGAAATAGACGAAAACAATAGAATGAGAAGGACCAGAGAGCTCTTCAAGAAAATTAGAGATACCAAGAGAACATTTCATGCAAAGATGGGCTCAATAAAGGACATAAATAGTAGGAACCTAACAGAAGCAGAAGATATTAAGAAGAGGTGGCAAGAATACACAGAAGAACTGTACAAAAAAGATCTTCATGACCAAGATAATCACAATGGTGCGATCACTCACCTAGAGCCAGACATCCTGGAATGTGAAGTCAAGTGGGCCTTAGCATCACTACGAACAAAGCTAGTGGAGGTGATGGAATTCCAGTTGAGTATTTCAAATCCTGAAAGATGATGCTGTGAAAGTGCTGCACTCAATATGCCAGCAAATTTGGAAAACTCAGCAGTGGCCACAGGACTGCAAAAGGTCAGTTTTCATTCCAATCTCAAAGAAAGGCAACGCCAAAGAATACTCAAACTACTGCACAATTGTACTCATCTCATACCTTAGTAAAGTAATGCTTAAAACTCTCCAAGCCAGGCTTCAGCAGTATGTGAACCATGAACTTCCAGATGTTCAAGCAGGTTTTAGAAAAGGCAGAGGAACCAGAGATCAAATTGTCAACATCCACTGGATCATGGAAAAAGCAAAAGAGTTCCAGAAAAACACCTATTTATGCTTTATTGACTATGCCAAAGCCTTTGACTGTGTGGATTACGATAAATTGGAAAATTCTGAAAGAGATGGGAATACCAGAGCACCTGACCTGCCTCTTGAGAAATCTGTATGCAGGTCAGGAAGCAACAGTTAGAACTGAACATGGAACAACAGACTGGTTTCAAATAGGAAAAGGAGTACGTCAAGGCTGTATATTGTCACCCTGGTTATTTAACTTAAATGCAGAGTACATCATGAGAAACGCCAGGCTGGAGGAAGCACAAACTGGAATCAAGACTGTGGGGAGAAATATCAATAACCTCAGATATGCAGATGACACCACCCTTATGGCAGAAAATGAAGAAGAACTAAAGAGCTTCTTGATGAAAGTTAAAGAGGAGAGTGAAAAATTTGGCTTAAAACTCAACATTCAGAAAATGAAGATCATGGCATCTGGTCCCATCACTTCATGGGAAATAGATGGGGAAACAGTGGAAACAGTGTCAGACTTTATTTTTCTGGGCTCCAAAATCACTGCAGATGATGATTGCAGCCATGTAATTTAAAAGACGCTTACTCCTTGGAAGGAAAGCTATGACCAACATAGATAGCATATTAAAAAGCAGAGACATTAGTTTGCCAACAAAGGTCCATCTAGTCAAGGCTATGGTTTTTCCAGTAGTCATATATGGATGTGAGAGTTGAACTATAAGGAAAGCTGAGTGCAGAAGAATTGATGCTTTTGAACTGTGGTGTTGGAGAAGACTCTTGAGAGTCCGTTGGACTGCAAGGAGATCCAACCAGTCCATCCTAAAGGAAATCAGTCCTGGGTTTTCATTGGAAGGACTGATGCTGAAGCTGAAACTCCAATACTTTGGCCACCTGATGTGAAGAACTGACTCATTTGAAAAGACCCTGATGCTGGGAAAGTTTGAGGGCAGGAGGAGAAGGGGACGACAGAGGATGAGATGGTTGGATGTCATCAACAACTCAATGAACATGGGTTTGGGTGGACTCTGGGAGTTGGTGATGGAGAGGGAGGCCTGGCATGCTATGGTTCATGGGGTCACAAAGAGTTTAACATGATTGAGTGACTGAACTGAACTGATCCAAATAGATTAAATATGAATTAAAAATGAATGGGTGGATAAATTTATTTATTTATTCAGTAACCATTATTGATACCTACTCTGCACAAAAGACACTGTAATGGGCAATGGGAATTCAGCAGTAAACAAACTGAAAATATGTTCTGCCTTCATGGAGTTCACATTCCAATGACAGCCACCATGTGTAGCCCAAGCCTGTTGCTCGTGTGGAAGAAACTTAGAGTGAGCTCCTTTCATTCTTGTTCTTTCTCTTGTCTCCATGAAAGTTGCTGGGTGGGATGTCTGTAAGATGATTGAGTTGTATGATGAAAAATGTCTGTGTCTTTGAATTCGTGCTATTAACTTATAACCCTGGGGAGAGACAACAAATTTAGGTGTATAAAAGTCTTTAGATTTGGGTCTCTGAAAAAAAAATCACTTCCACTGATTTCAAACTAGGGTTGAGGTTAGATTTTTCATGTTTAGAGAATGACTGAGAAATAAATCATGTTCTATTCTAGCAGAAGTCAGTAGAGAGCACTGTAAATCTCATTATTTCTCAGCACTAATAAGAGGCTATTTTCCTTCTTCTCTAGCCATTTACCTGGCAAGAAGCATTATGACAAATAGTGTAGCCTTAGATATCATATTTATAAGATGATCAGTATATATTATAAGAGTATGTTGCAGGACAATCGAGGAACACAAGGTTCCTTTTCAGAATTTACAGAAGCTGTAGCACTGAAGCCAGTCTTTTTCTTGCAGTATATTCTCAGAAGCCATTCTCCAGGCAAAGCAGTGATTGTAGAGGAAGGGAGCCACTTCAATTTGTGTTCAGGAAAAAAGCAACAAGATCATAATACTTTCCAAATAACCCATAAAATAAAGCACTTTTAGATTTCATTCAACAGAGCCTGCCTGGCCAGAAGCACTAAAAGCCAATTAAAATATAAAGCTAATGTTCAGAGCTGTTGAGAATTAGAGATGAAGAACATCTACAAAGGAATTGTTCAAGTTCTTCCTGTGTCTTGGTGGGAGATTATGTTGCTTTTTATAAAATCAGTTTTTATAAAATTGGCAGTGATTACAAGACCAATTTTTGTTCTTTTTAATTAGAGTTAAAAATCTCTGAGTGAAGTGAGTGAAGTCACTCAGTTGTGTCTGACTCTTTGTGACCCCATGGACTGTAGCCTACTAGGCTCCTCTGCCCATGGGATTTTCCAGGCAATAGTACTGGAGTGGATTGCCATTTCCTTCTCCGGGGGATCTTTCTGACCCAGGGATCGAACCTGGGTCTCCTGCATTGTAGACAGATGCTTTACCTTCTGAGCCAAAATCTTTAAGTAATCCCAAACAGATAGTTATAGATTGATATAAACAAAGTAGAAATCAACCAGAATAATTTCCTGTATAATGATGCACATTTTGCTTGTAAATACAATATGCATTTGCAAAATGGATAAGGAAACAGTTTGCTTAATTTCAAAATGAAAACATCAATCCAATGCCAATATTAACTGAACCAAAATTCAAAGGGTGTGGCTTCCATTATTGAGCAGTAATGTGCCATATTGCAGAGAAGGGACACGATAAGTAGATTTTTAAAGGAGTTGAAAAGAATACTATAGTTATAATAATGAAATAATGAATTTCAAATTAAAGAATGCTATAATGATATTGGTACAGTAAATAATTCTTTTACCATGTTTTACCTTTCATAAAGTAACTTTAAAGAAAAAAAATGCTTGCTTCATAGCAAAGAAACAAAACAAAATATTTTCTTACCCTGTTTTTCTATCTTTCATTTTTCTGTCTTTGTTTTTCTGTCCAGGTTCTGACATATTGAGGGAAGTTCTTTGCTAGTTTCCTTGGGGGTCAGGACAGAATATCACATCCTCTGCCTAAGATGAGAATTCGACTGTAGTTCCCCTCCCACATTTCTTTTATAATTAGAAGGAAAACAAACCTCCTCAAGTGTTCCTCTAAGAATCAAACAAAGATATACTGAATTTCTTTTTGAGCTTCTGAGAGAAGCATAGAATAGTAGGCTTGAAATCTGAACCTGTACCCCAAATTTTTCTCCTAGGAAATGTAAATGTTTGGCTCTGGAAATGGAGTGGAAAGGGGCTGAATGTGGAAGAAAGCATACTCAGTAGAACTGATTTTTTTTTTAAACTTTCAAGATTTAGTTAAAATGGGAAATGAAGGTACAAAGGTACACCAAAATACCATTTAATGTTTTTTTGTGTAAGCTATTTACAATACAGAAAAATAAGCTCTGGAATAGGACTTGATTGTAGGATAGTGCAGAACATGAGACGTCAGAAATGGAAAGAAGAAGCGGGAAACATATACAGGATTTCCTACTGAAAATGAGCTTTGAAGTGAAATTCCAAAGCATATAAGTGAGAAAGATCTTGGTAACAATAACATTAAGAAAAGATTTATATACAGAATATTTATTTAGTCTGGCTGAAATTAAAACATGAGGAATGTTTGAAAATTTCTTTTAGATTCTGTCTGGAAGAGATAGATTAAGAAATGACATAAATAAAAAAGTATTGATAATATTACCAACACTAAGGTGGAGACCATTACATGTCAGACATTGTTCTGAAAGCTTTACATTTAATAACTCAATATTTTTTTTACAAAGACCTTGAGAATGATTTCCATTTTGCAAATGGAAAATCTAAGACAGGGAGATGTAAGTGACTTGCCTGGTCTAACATTCAAATTCAAATTCAAATCCATGCAATCTGACTTCAGAAACTGGGCTCTTAAACACTCTGTGCCAGAAATTCTTTTTTAAAAAAGAGATAGAACAGTGAGCAGAACTTAAATAAGTACTAGTATATATAAACATACTGGAGTGGATTACCATTTCCTTCTCCAGGGGATCTTCCCGACCCAAGGATCGAACCTGGGTCTCCTGCATTGCAGGCAGACGCTTTAACCTCTGAGCCACCAGGAAGGCCCATATAAACATAATAAAAAATTTGTCAATCCAAAGTTTAGTTATTTACATAGAAAATAAGACATGACCAAGATAAACTTTAATTTTCATAAGCACAAGAAAGAATTAAGTTGGAAAACAAAATTGAGGTATTGACTAAAAAGGATCCATGAAACTGAGATAAAATGTCAGAACTATTTTTCAGGCATATAAAGGAGATTTAGGAACTCCAAGTTCTTTCTAGTAGGAATAGGAGAAGAACAGAATTGAGAAAATGATGGAGAAACAAAAATGGAAGAGATAAAACAGATGATGAGAATTTTCCACAAATGGAAGAGAAGGGTCTAAAATTAAAAACTTAATCCAATTATTAATCTCATAATTTGTTTACTTATTTATTTATTATGTATTCAGTTCAGGTCCATTGCTCAGTCGTGTCCAACTCTTTGCGACCCCATGGACTGCAGCAGCATTGCAGAGCCTACTCAAACTCAGATCAATCGAGTTGGTGATGCCAGCCAACCATCTCATCCTCTGGGGCCCCCTTCTCCTTCTGCCTTCAATCTTTTCCAGAATGAGGGTCTTTTCCAAGGACGGTTCTTCGCATCAAGTGGCCAAAGTATTAGAGTTTCCAATGAATATTCAGGACTGATTTCCATTATAATGGACTGGTTGGATCTACTTGCAGTCCAAGGGACTCTCAAGAGTCTTCTCCAACACCACAGGTCAAAAGCATCAATTCTTCACTGCTCAGCTTTCTTTATAGTCCAACTCTCACATCCATACATGACTACTGGAAAAACCATAGCTTTGACTAGATAGACCTTTGTTGGCAAAGTAGTGTCTCTGCTTTTTAAGATGCTGTCTAGGTTGGTCATAGCTTTTCTTCCAAGGAGCAAGTGTCTTTTAATTTCATGGTTTCAGTCACCATCTGCGTGATTTTGGAGCCCAAGAAAATAAAGTCTCTCACTGTTTCCATTATTCCCCCATCTATATTCCATGAAGTGGTGAGACCAGATGCCATGATCTTAGTTTTCTGAATGTTGAGCTTTAAGCCAACTTTTTCACTCTCCTCTTTCACTTTCATAAAGAGGCTTTTTAGTTCCTCTTCACTTTCTGCCATAAGGGTGGTGTCATCTGCATATCCGAGGTTATTGCTGTTTCTCCCAGAAATCTTGATTCCAGCTTGTGTTTCACCTAGCCTGGCATTTCGCATGATGTACTCTGCATATAAGTTAAATAAGGAGGTGAAAATATACAGCCTTGTCGTACTCCTTTCCTGATTTGGAACCAATCTGTTTTCCCATGTTCATTTCTAACTGTTGCTTCCTGATCTGCATACAGATTTCTCAGGAGGCAGGATAGGTGGTATTCTCATCTCTTGAAGAATTTTCCATAGTTTTTTTTTTTGATCCACACAAGCAAAGGCTTTGGCATAGTCAATAAAGCAGAAATAGATGTTTTTCTGGAACACTCTTGCTTTTTCTATGATCCAGCAGATGATGTCATCTTTATTTTGAAATACTGATTTGGAAAAAGTTTGATCAGATTATAATTTGATCTGATTTTTTTCCAAACTCAAAACATGTATTTCATTTCCTTAAAACATCAGTGCTGCTCTTCTTGTTCATCAGGTGAACTGCCTTAAGTATGGCTCCAGCACATATGTATAATGCTGAGTGGGTCTGGTAAAGGAAAGGAGAGGATAATGAAAATCAAGAAGGAAGATAGGCTGCCGGGGGCCAGCGTGAGGAACTCCGCCCATGGCAAAGGTCATGAGGAAGGAGGCTTGGCATATGCAAAGGCGTGATCAAGCCTCAGGAAACCCCCTGTTCCCGAGCACCTACCTCAAAACTAGAGTCTGTTTTTTGCTCTCGCCTACACCTCTGACTTTACGGGGGGCTCTCCCCCATAACCGTTTCTCTTGGAGAAGGAGTAAATGTGCAGCTCCAAGGCAATAAAAATTCCTGGGCGTGACAAGAGTGTTTCAGCTTACGGACTGCTCTGAAGGTTATCTAGCCCACCTGTATTGGTTCGTCCGGCCGCCTGTGATTGTTTACAGCCTCCCAACCTGAGAGGCATGAGATGTTTTAGACTTACTAAAGGCAAATTCTTTTGGGGAGTTGGAAATTATTAGTATAGTGGGTTGGTTAGGAATTATATTGGTGAAGGGTTTTTCATTTGTTGTGTCAATAATTGCTGCTAATTCCCTGCTCTGGGTGGGACAAGGATGTTTCAGGTCAAACCTCTCTGCTGACAGACTAGCTTGTGTGACAGGATTATCCATACTCCTGCCACTACGCACATGATTGTTTACTACCTCTCAACCATAAACAGCACAGAGAGTTTTGGAGTATTTTGAGAGTCTTAATTAGCATAGGGCTTTTTCTTCTTGTTGAGTCAATGATTGCCGCCAGGCCTCCATATCCTTAGGCACCTGGGAATATATTAATCAATGTATTTGGACTATAGAAAAGGAAATATAGTAGTTTTTAAGGTTAGCAATACTAGACTTTTTGAGTTAATGAATTTTCTCTGTTGTAATAGATCACTGTGCTTTGTTATAAATCACTGTGTCCTTGCTATGTAAAAATGTAACTTTATCACTATCTTAAGACTAAATAGATCTTAAGGGGAACATTGGTGAAAGGATTTTCATTTGTTGGGCTGATGTTTGCTGCTAAATCTCCATATTCCCTGCCCTTATAATGAATATAACTAACATATAGGAGAAATAAGTATTAACCTTTAAGATTAATCATGTTAACCTTGGGTTAAATAAATTCCTTTCTTGATTATAACTCACTACACCCTCACCCTATAGGAATGTAACTTTATTTGGAGGGTGGTGCCTGGTTTAAGAAAAAACACCCTTGGAAGAAATAAGTTTTTTGGTTATCAGAAAGAAAGGATCATAAATCCCTAAGACCTTTTTATGTGAAGAACCTGATTTTGATAAAGGTCAGGACTGCTGACCCCAGCGTGACTCTGTATTCATCCCTATATGTAACAAAGGTATATAAGCAAACCCAAAAATAAAGAAATCAGATCAGTTTCCAGAAAGACTGATTCCCCCATGTCGCTTCTTTCTTGCTCCCATTTCTCTGGCTGAATTCCCATCTAGATTCAGCCTCCTTTTCTTAACTAATTCTCCTACGACACTATCCATTTCTAATCTCTCTATATATCTGTAATTAAATATGTATTTTTCCAAGGACACCAACGCCGTCCCCACCTTCGAATTCCCTGGATCCACCGGGGCTGGACCCCGGCAATAGGCTACCAAAGATAAAGGATCCTTAGCACAAAAACCATCGGAGAAGGCAATGGCACCCCATCCAGTACTCTTGCCTGGAAAATCCCATGGATGGAGGAGCTTGATGGGCTGCAGTCCATGGGGTCACAAAGAGTCAGACACGACTGAGCAACTTCACTTTCACTTTTCACTTTCATGCATTGGAGAAGGACATGGCAACCCACTCCAGTGTTCTTGCCTGGAGAATCCCAGGGACGGGGGAGCCTGATGGGCTGCCGTCTATGGGGTCATACAGAGTCGGACACCACTGAAGCGACTTAGCAGCAGCAGCAGCAGCAGCAGCAGCACAAAAACCACCTAATTCTGAAAGAAGTCACCAGAGAGATGTAAACCATGGTCTGTTAAGTCATCCTGCTCAGACAGAAAATGAAGTCCATCTGAAAAAGCTTTTATATTGACTGGGCTGGATTAGAAACCATCTCAAAAAGTTATACAGATCAACTGTAGGTCATCACAGCCCAACCATATGAAAATGAACCAACTATTACATTTATCTTCCTTTTTCACTTTACCTTCCCCAAATTCTTCTTCTGTGATGTTTGGCTAACCAGAGAGAATAACAATTTCTGATTACCCAAGATTGTATTTAAACTCACTGAAACTAAAAGCACTTTTAAGGAAGTAGAAAGGGAGTATCACAGAGATTTCCCCTTTCAGATAATGAGGCTACTTAGGTGGGTAGAAGAATACAGACTATCCTTAAATAAACAGAAATCCCTCTTGCAGCATGCTCTGTTCAGCCCTATTTCTGATAGAAAGGTAGTTATATCTCTAGGAGAGACCTGCTCAGTGATGAAATGCCCTGGTCTGTATAATTTTTAGAGATTGTGGTTTTTCCTATTATATTATAGTAATCTCATAAAAACCTATGATTGTGATCATTAATTTAGTATGGTGAGCAGATAGTATACAGTAATAATTCATCATCAAATGCAAAATTTTGGTTTCTAAATATTCTAAGAAAAGTGGCTGTAGTATATTTTAGAGGAAATAAACACACTGAGAGATATCTTTTTTTCTTGTTTTAAGTAGACTGTGTGTGCATAGCTTACTTCAAAGTCAAATCTATTTCCAATATCTTAGAAATAATGTATGCAAGGGCTACTCTTTTAGTGTATGACTATTTTTTCTATACATCTTAATGTTGTACTCTAATGTTACTTTAAGGAGGAATCTAGCATACTTGACAAAATGAAATAAATTTGATACCATCTAAATGAAACTAGTTTAAAGCTGAAATCCTGTCAAATGCCAGATTGGTTGTGTATTTGCCAGTTTGTTTGTGATGGATCAGGGACTCTAAGGCATCTAAAATTCAAACTTTTGAAACATAGAAGCATAGAGTTTTGGGAATTTTTCCAAAAAGTAGTATATCAAATCATGAACAATAAAATTTTTTAAATGGCATATAGAAAACACTGAAAAAATATGCAAAGGATGAAGAAGATTGATTAAAAACAATGTCAATTAAATGAAAATTCCATACTCTTGCCCTTTAAAGGCTTACCCTCAATGAGTTTCTTTCAATTAAGCTGAAATATTTTATAGCTTGTTCTTTATTCTTGTCTGCAAACCTAAATTTATTTCCATGTTCATAAGTTTGTTTGTTAGATATTGTACATTCAGTGTGAACTCAAGGATTTATATCTTCACCTCTGATTAAATCTGCATCAGTGTCCTGCCAATAAAAATATGTGTTATTACAGCACCAAATAATTCTACTTGTTTTTATGCAGTAAATTTAGTCCTCCCATCTCTACCACTGTTCTGAATCCAATTTGATGACTCAAAAAACTAATTAGTGTGCATGGATTTGTGGTAACTTCTCTATCACCTTTCTTTCAACAGAACAGAAGAACTAATAGACATTTTGATAAAAAAAAAATGTTTAGTTTTGTTTGTTAAAGGAAAAGGGAGCCAAATAAATATTTTAATTTCCAGTTGATATAGAGTGTTCTATTGGAAGACAAGGTTAGAGTTATTTTAATATCAGAAATGATTGAGGGGCTTATGTTTTGCTATTATGTTGATATACTATGCATGGACGTAAATATCATATATTTGTAAACAAACAACACGTTTGTTACAAACTGTCCTGAGTCTCCCTGCCCATTGAGTGAGAAACCCTGTACACATATGTAGACACCTCTGGAGTATCAGCCTAGCATACTGTTTGTATGGGGCTTTTGACTTAATGCTCCAATTTTCTCCAGCTACGTCTCCCTTCAGTGATTTTATAATTTTGATTATATTTCTAATTATGATTGTAAATGTACCTTCAGTTTCCTGAATGCTTGAAATAAAGATTATTGATTTCTCCAGGGAATGTTTGGCAAAATAAAAGTATCTTCAATAACTAAATTAGTCCATAAACAGAATACATAATTTTAGTCACTTGAGAAATTTTGGCAGATAACTAAAATATGTAATACCCATCCAGTCTGTCATCTTGGAAACATCTTAACCACAAAATAATGCTGACCATGGGAATTATGTCAACAGAGTTTTAAAGCAGTATTAATGTATACAGATACCTGAATTACAGATTTGTAAGAGATATGTCCGAGTGTACTGAACATCTGGAACAAAGGAAATATGCAGTATATATTTGAAAAAAATTAAACTCTTAGAGATCTTCACTTAGTTCAAGCACAGCCTGTATTCTACTTCTAATTATCTACAACGGTCTTTCTCAAAATATTTCACAAAATTCTAGTCCCACAAAATGTAAAATGTTTTTGGGAAAAAAAGAGGTTGCATCTATGATAAAATTAAAGTTAAAATTTTCCTTACTAGGAAGGCTTCTCAAACATTTAAGGTACATTTTGACTCTAAGAATGGAGTCTTAGTTTATAATGTTCACAAAAAACACTATTACACATCTTTTTTCTTGTGAAGCACATTGCTGGGCTCTTTCCCCGTCACACACAGGTAAGTGTTATCTTCCCATTTTCTCTATTAAAACAACCTGTTTTCTGTGTAAAACGATACTGGTTTCATACTGATCCTATGTTCTGTGACATTTTATGTCCAATTATAACATTCAGGACCGAGCTCCCGAGTCTTCAAGTTAATCTTCTGTTTTGCTGGTCTCAGTGGTTCTCAGTGAAAAACGTACAAGCCTGCTAAATTCTGTAGCTTTGCTCAGTGACTAGAGTGAAAGCATCATCCTCATTTTCTGCAATAAAGGAGTGCTGTGTGAAGTTGGCTGGATAAGTTCAGGTCACGAGAAAATGATCTAGTGGGAAATGGCTTACCTCACTTGCTGTCCACTGGAAATACAAATCCTTTCAGATCTCAGTGAAGGAGAGTAATCGGTCCAAACTCACTTCTTTTCTCTGGATCTGTCCCACCTGTGACACTTATTCCTTCTAGTCTGAGCTAAACTCATAGACTCAATGGCTCTATTTCAGTTTCATGTTGTAATTATTTGTGTGGGTGTGCAGATAAAAAGATCAATTGTAAAAGATGAAAATTTTGTTCCTAATGTGTGACATTGCTACACAGCAGAACATATGTTTCCAACATTCAAGAGAATTCAGACTAGAAATGTATTTCTGTGATGAGGGTATTAGGAAGTGGAGGGAGGGGACAGTCAAGGAAAAGCAACTGAAGTGTTACATGTATTTAATGCTAATTTCAGCTGCCAGCAAGCATTCACTTTAGAGTACTATAATGTGCATGACCAGTTGTTCAATCATGTCCAACTCCTCGAGACCCCATGGACTGTCTGAGCACCAGGCTCCTCTGTCCATGAGATTTCTCAGGCAAGAATACTGAAGCAGGTTGCCATTTCCTACTCCAGGGGATCTTCCTGATCAAGGGATCAAACCTGTGTCATTTTCATCTCCTGTATTGACAGGAGGATTCTTTACCACTGTGCCACCTTTTATGTAAGAGTACTGTAATATCCTTACATAAAGTAGATCACTGCCATGTCCATTTCCTTGCCCCACATTTGAAATAACTGCAATACAGAATTGTTTTGTGTATCAGCATTAGTTGTTGATCACCCCTTCACCAACATCACCATAACCAGACACACTAACACAACTTATGGATGAGAAAATTCAGAGCCATCCAGGAGCAAAGCAGGTATCTTTGACCGTCTTTATTCCATGGGAATTCAATAAGAACTTACTTTAGAAACCATCTTCTGTATTCCAAGAGTGGTTATTCGATTTGTTTCAGAAGTTCAACAATTTTTTTAGATAGTCATTGTTTCAATAGAAATTAATATTCAAACTTTAAGAAGAGACTTTTCTCTTTTAGCCTGAACTAAGCTGGACTGGAAGAAACACAAGCTGGAATCAAGATGGCCGGGAGAAATATCAATAACCTCAGATATGCAGATGACACCACCCTTATGGCAGAAAGTGAAGAGGAGCTAAAAAGCCTCTTGATGAAAGTGAAAGAGAAGAGCGAAAAAGTTAGCTTAAGCTCAACATTCAGAAAACAAAGATCATGGCATCTGGTCCCATCACTTCATGGAAAATAGATGGGGAAACAGTGGAAACAGTGTCAGACTTTATTTTTGGAGGCTCCAAAATCACTGCAGATGGTGACTGCAGCCATGAAATTAAAAGATGCTTACTTCTTGGAAGGAAAGTTATGACCAACCTAGATAGCATATTGAAAAGCAGAGACATTACTTTGCCGACTAAGGTCCATCTAGTCAAGACTATGGTTTTTCCTGTGGTCATGTATGGATGTGAGAGTTGGACTGTGAAGAAGGCTGAGCGCCGAAGAATTGATGCTTTTGAACTGTGGTGTTGGAGAAGACTCTTGAGAGTCCCTTGGACTGCAAGGAGATCCAACCAGTCCATTCTGAAGGAGATCAGCCCTGGGTGTTCTTTGGAAGGAATGATGCTAAAGCTGAAACTCCAGTACTTTGGCCATCTCATGCGAAGAGTTGACTCATTGGAAAAGACTCTGATGCTGGGAGGGATTGGGGGCAGGAGGAGAAGGGGACGACAGAGGATGAGATGGCTGGATGGCATCACTGACTCGATGGACGTGAGTCTGAGCGAACTCCAGGAGATGGTGATGAACAGGGAGGCCTGGCATGCTGCGATTCATGGGGTCGCAAAGAGTCGGACAGGACTGAGCAACTGAACTGAACTGAACTGAAACTACCTCTGATGGATTCAACGTGTACACTTCTTTGTTACATAAAGTGTAACCAATCACTAAAGTCTAATCTATTCTTTTCAAACACAAGCACATTCTGCAATATTTTTAGCAAATGTTATTTTAATATTTTAGTTCAAAAGCTAAGTTGATAAGGAATCAAATGCTGCCTTGGTAATAGGTCATAATATTTTCAGGCTTAAAAGACTTGATGGAAAATGTGGATATGACTGTAGATTCAGGAATTCAAACGCTCTTATTGCTCTTTTCCTTTGATACTATGAGTGCTACACCCTAATATGCAAAGCTAAAGCAGAGGAAAGGCTCCAGTTGTCTAAATAACTGCGTTCCTGCAACGACATATGACTCTTTCCTGGGCAGTCCTTTGCTATTTGGTGGAGTGCTAACCCAGGATGGTTGTAGATTTCATTCACCTCCTCTGTAATAAAAGAGAAATAAGTCCTTGGTGTCTCTATAGCCTAGAGTTTTGCCTTCATTAGATTCACTGCTTGTATATGCTGGCATGAAAGGACCCAGTCAACACCTATATTTCCAATAATTACAGGAGGATATTCAAACTTGAAGAGGGAGTTCATATAGCAGAGAAAAATTTAAAAAAATGAAAGTGTTCAGCTGAACTGATTAAGGATTTCTTTATTTTTTTCCACTTTTCCTACAGTTCAGAAGCTAGACTAAGGACATCTGTTGTGAGAAATGGCTTATTAGCAAAACAAATCCTTTTGTCAAGTGGAAAGACAGCCATATGCTGACACAATTGAATGCTGACCATGTTCAGTACTTAGTCATCAGGATGGTGTGGTGATAGAAGCATGTACTTATTCTTTTTCATTAATTGGTTACTGTTATCATTTTTTAAAGGATCAAAAAAATATTCATCCTATTGCATGAAAATAATCATAATGATAATAAACATTATCTCTATATCAACATAAACTCTAATAAACTTGTTTTCAGCAAATATTTGCTATTACCCTTTAATGTTCACAAATAAGAAGCCAGTTGCTGCAAATGTCTGAAAGTGTGTCTAACAACTACGTAAATACATGCTCCACATGCATACTTCTTAAATATTACGATTAAGGCCAGTTACTTGATTTACTCTCCTGAGATGTTAAAGCTTTGAAATAAATATAAAAAATAGCAGGCAATCTGTTTAGGTTCTGGGGTTCTGACCTCTAGGTTCAGAGGGTTTCTAGGTTAAGAAACAGCGTTTTCTTAATTATGTCAGAATTTTGCCCTCTAGTAAAGAAAGGGCAACATTATTCCAAAAGATGGATATAAAGGGAAGAAAGCAGTACAGTAGTATTTGCAAATTAGATTTTTAGTCTTTATTGGTTCAGTACTTAATGGAAAGTCCCTAAGGCATCATTCTTTCACATTTGAATGAGAATATGTTATTTTCCCACAACACATTCTTAGAACCTTAGAGATCCTGCAGAGATCAATAATCTATCCCCTGGAGGGAGAACTCTGCTAATGAAATGCCTTAGCAACACCAGCAGATCTGTGGGAAGCTGTGCTGATGTGTCCAAGGGGTATTCATGTTGTAATACTTGGTATCAGGAAATAGTAGTCTTTAGAAAACGGGTTTGTTCTTTGACTCGCACATCCTATGTAGTATCAGCAAGCAATGTAGTGCCCTAAAGGAGACAGTTAACGCTCTCCATGAGGAATAGATCCAGGTTTTGTGGGTATATTTATATACTCAGGGGAAACTTCTTTAAGAAAAAGAATCTAAACTTACAAGTAGAGAATCAAGTACAGTATAAGTGTTTCTACCATTATAAAATCTAATGAGTAGCTTTAAAACTTGAAGACTGACATTTTTTTTTCCCTATGCTGAGTGATTTGTGTGTGTGTTGATCTTTTTAACTGTGTCAGTATTATAATTGGAGCAGTTTTCCAGAAAAAAAAAAAAGTTACTTAACAATGAACATAACTGAGCCATGAAGAAAGAAGAAAGCTCCTCTCATTTATTTTACTTCTGTTCTCCAAGGAAATGGAAAATCATGAATGGTAGGGTCATCTAGAATATTCTAAATGTGCTATATGAGAGTAACTGCAGGAGGAAGAGAAGCAAGATCTAATAGAACAAAGTTCCAGCTGTCAATTATTCTCCAGATATGTTTTTCCCTTTCTATTCTTTCCTTTCTTACTTACTCTTCCCCTTTCAAATGATCTCTCCTCGTTCACTTTCCCTAGAATTGGAGCTGAGACACCTTAGTCTCTTCTCTAAAATAATTCCTGTCCAGGGACTTCCATGATGGTCCAGTTGTTAGGACATCACCTTCCAATGCAGCAAGTGAGGATTTTAACCCTCATCAGGGAACTAAGATCCCACATGCCCAGAGTACAAAAAGAAAAAACAAATAATATTGTAATACATTCAATAAAGAGTTTTTTAAAATTGTTCACATCAATAATCTTAAAAAAGGAAATTCTCATCCATTCAATTTTTTTCATTATTTCAAAAGTTTTAATAATTATTTTAAATGTACTTAAAGTATAAACTTGAATGCTGTGTGATATTAACTATATTTGTTCAAGTGAGATCCACATGGTAGAAATCCTCTCTGTGCAAACAACTGAATGTTTAAAGTATGAAAATTATGAACTATAAGACCTTCATAGAAAGCTTGAAGATTTTCTAAAATTATCAAAAAGTCATGAACCAAATTAACCTCTAACTGAAAACCAAACATTCACTTGATGTTAAATGTTAAGGAATTTTTTGAGAAAAGACTCTGCATTATTGATTTTCATAACCTTATGCTCACAATAATCCTAATGATACAGATTGAAACTTCATCTAGCATAATTGCCTCTGTTAAAATTTTTCAACTGTCTGACATATCACAGATGTCAGATAT
Source organism: Oryx dammah (assembly GCF_014754425.2). Lineage (NCBI taxonomy): Eukaryota > Metazoa > Chordata > Mammalia > Artiodactyla > Bovidae > Oryx > Oryx dammah. The sequence goes on along the minus strand of NW_024070211.1, from coordinate 38,814,448 downwards.
GTAAATTATTGAATATCCTTTGGAGAAGATGAAGATACTTGTGCTTACTGTGGTATCCTTACTGGCAGTGAGGCCCATTGTTCTTGTCTCTCATTCATTCCACACAAGAGGAGGAAGAAGCTCCGAAGAACATGAGATCATTAACAGGCTACAGGTCCCTTGAGGACAGACTATATATTTGCATCCACCAGCCATATCCCTGACACTAAGTAGTGCTAATATGATTTTAAGTAATATTAATGCTATCTCTTATTTTACCAATTCAGGTAGATTGTAATGAGGGTCACGGTATCTACAGATCAGAGAGGATATAGCAGTATTCAACACCATTCAGTCTCAGTTCAGTTCAGTTGCTCAGTCGCATCCAACTCTTTGCAACCCCATAGACTGCAGCACACCAGGCTTCCTTGTCCATCACCAACTCCCAGAGCTTGCTCAAACTCATGTCCCTTGAGTCAGTGATGCCATCTAACCATCTCATCCTCTGTCATCCCCTTCTTCTCCTGCCTTCAATCTTGCCTAGCATCAGTGTCTTTTCCAAAGAGTCACTTCTTTACATCAGATGGCCGAAGTATTGGACCTTCACTTCAGCATCAGTCCTTCCGGTGAATATTCAGGGCTGATTTCCCTTTAGCATTGAGATCTCCTTGCAGTCCAAGGGACTCTCAAGAGTCTTCTCCAACACCACAGTTCAAAAACATCAATTCTTCACTGCTCAGCTTTCTTTATAGTCTAATTCTCACATCCATACATGACTACTGGAAAAACCATAGCTTTGACTAGACAGACCTTTGTTGGCAAAGTAATGTCTCTGTTTTTTAATATGCTGTTTAGGTTTGTCATAGCTTTTCTTCCAAGGAACAAGTGTCTTTTAATTTCATGGCTGTAGTAACCATCTGTAGTGATTTTGGAGCCCTGCAAAATAGAGTCTGTCACTGTTTCCATTGTTTCCCCATCTATTTGCCATGCAGTGATGGGGCCAGATGCCATGATCTTAGTTTTTTGAATGTTGAGTTTTAAGCCAGCTTAAAACACCACTGCCCACCCTATAAAGTGACTTACTTCCCTTGGTTTGCCTGGCACCACTTCTCCAGCCCTCCATCTCTGTTCTCTTTTCATGCACCAATCTCCCTTTCTGGTTCCTCCTGTTTCCCTGATATTTTAACACTGAAGTATCTCTGATCTCCATCTTTTTTATTTTATTATTTTTTTAAAAAATGTTTTAAAGATTTTTTTTTACATGGACCATTTTTAAAGTCTTTATTGAATTTTGTCACAATATTGCCTCTGTTTTATGTTTTGCTTTTGTTTGGACCTGAGGCATATGGGATCTTATCTTCCCCACCAGGGATAGAACCCATATCCCCTGCATGGGAAGGTGAAGTCTTAACCACTGAACCACCAAGCAAATCCCCAGGCCCCGTCTTTACATCTGATATCTTTCTGTCTATGCTCCTTTGATGATCTCATCTAGTTTCATAGCTTTAAATAGCATTTAGATGTTGACGATTTTCAAACATACATATCCAACTTGAACTTCTTTCCTGAACTCCAAATTGATAGATCTAATTACATATTTTATATTCCTATTAAGTATCTATTTGACTGCGTGGATCACAATAAACTGTGGAAAATTCTGAAAAAGATGGGAATACCAGACCACCTGACCTGCCTCTTGAGAAACCTATATACAGGTCAGGAAGCAACAGTTAGAACTGGACATGGAACAACAGACTGGTTTCAAATAGGAAAAGGAGTACGTCAAGGCTGTATATTGTCACCCTGCTTATTTAACTTCTATGCAGAGTACATCATGAGAAACACTGGGCCGGAAGAAGCACAAGCTGGAATCAAGATGGCCGGGAGAAATATCAATAACCTCAGATATGCAGATGACACCAACCTTATGGCAGAAAGTGAAGAGGAACTAAAAAGCCTCTTGATGAAAGTGAAAGAGGAGAGTGAAAAAGTTGGCTTAAAGCTCAACATTCAGAAAACTAAGATCATGGCATCTGGTCCCATCACTTCATGGAAAATAGATGGGGAAACAGTGGAAACAGTGTCAGACTTTATTTTGGGGGGCTCCAAAATCACTGCAGATGGTGATTGCAGCCATGAAATTAAAAGATGCTTACTCCTTGGAAGAAAAGTTATGACCAACCTAGATAGCATATTGAAAAGCAGAGACATTACTTTGCCAACAAAGGTCCGTCTAGTCAAGGCTATGGTTTTTCCAGTGGTCATGTATGGATATGAGAGTTTGTCTGTGAATAAAGCTGAGCGCCGAAGGATTGATGCTTTTGAACTGTGGTGTTGGAGAAGACTCTTGACAGTCCCTTGGACTGCAAGGAGATCCAACCAGCCCATCCTAAAGGAACTCAGTCCTGAATATTCATTGGAAGGACTGATGCTGAAGCTGAAATCCAATACTTTGGCCACCTGATGTGAAGAACTGACTCATTTGAAAAGACCCTGATGCTGGGAAAGATTGAAAGTGGGAGGAGAAGGAGATGACAGAGGATGAGATGGTTGGATGGCATCACTGACTCAGTGGACATGAGTCTGAGTAAACTCTGAGAGTTGGTGATGGACAGGGAGGCCTTGTGTGCTGCAGTCTATGGGGTTGCAAAGAGTCTGACACAACTGCATGACTGACATGAACTGAACTGAGGCATCTTAAGCCTAACATGTCCTAAACTAAAATTCTGTCATACTCCCCTTCTCCATTTTAACAGTGGTCATTCTTGAGTAGTGGAAGTTTTGAGTTTTTAGTACTGTTCTATATTTTTTCCATTTTTATAATAAATTTGCCTAATTTTTTAAAAAAAGGTGTATAAATATACATATATGAAGTAAGGCTCCCATCAAAAAGATAAATAATTTATAATTTATACTGAAAGATAATTATGTATAATAAGAATTTTGTATGAAACACAATACATGATGTTTTATGTTAATTTGTTTCTTCATTTTGTTTATTTTAAAAAACTGGACAGAATTTTTGGATTATTAGAGAAAAGGAAAAGACAAAGAGAGAAATAAGGGAAAATATAAAAACAAAGATAAATTATGGTAGAGTAGGAAGCCCAAGAAGGAAAAAGAAACATTAACAGAGAGAGAAAAATAAAAAAATAGATGAATCATGGAGCTTGATCACCCCATTCTATTTTACTTGGTTTATATTGTGATTTTGAAAAAGATGACAAAGACCAAAGGAGCTATGAGAAAGATTTTTAAGATTTGAAAACACATTGGTTCCTAGATTAGCCTATCTGAGACATTTAATGTCTACATTTTATGTCTACTACATTTAAAAGACACCGGGAAAGAGAGTTGCCATGTCAAGTGACTGACTAGTGCCAAGACATTTACACACTATCACTCAGAGCACACATTTTGACTGTAGTAAAAATGTAAGTGTAAAATCATAAGTGATTTGCTGTCACACAAATCCTTTGCCACTTTATGCTTATAATTGATTCATTAATTGATTCAATGAGTGTCATTGAATTTTTCTTCTTGTCAGATACTAAACCTTGGATTAGATTAGTGAACAACAGCAACAAAATAAAATACCTGCCTCATGGAACATTCTACTTGGGAGTGGGTGCAAATTAGTAGGATCAAACTGTGAGCAACTAGCATAAAAATAAGGAAACTATATAACATCTTTTCTGATGCTAAAAATAAAGAAATTTTAGATTACTAGCCTCTAAGATTATTTTTTTAATAATTTAAGTATGTCTAGGCAGATTATTTATATTAAAATGAGATAATGAATAAGAGAAAGGGATTGATAAGAGAAAGGGATTAATAATTTCAATATTAGATCAGACCAGGATGCTCATAGGTAATATGTTTTTCTAATATTGAACATCAGATATAAAAAACAATTTCATAAACTACCATTTCCTGAATATGCATTTATAAATATTTAAATATTTATATGTAATCAAATATTAAGATAAATTAATATACATATATTGGTGATTTTATATACTTTCAAACAATATTGTATATCTGTCTTTATTTTTTAAATCACTACATCAGGTCCAAATCCTCCAGAGTTGTTGGGACTGTGCTCTTAACTAATAAATCTTTCTCTGTCAATTTCTAATTCTTTCTTATGTATTTAATTGGTTTCCATTCCTGATAGTGAAGAACAGGGCAATCCATGGGGTCACAAAGAGCTGGACACGACTGAGAGACTGAACAAACTCCTGGAAAATGCTTCTTTGGGTTCTACAGTCCCATGCTTTTGATACAGTGGGGGTTGGGAGGAGAAAAGACATTGATAATGAATCCTTGCTTCTTTGTCAAGGACTGTCAAAAGCAATTTTTGTTTTTTAATCTCTTTAGCATCTGGTAAAGGGATTTTCTAAAACTTCTGCTTAATCTTAATTTGTTATCAAGGGCTGTGCTTCTAAAAGTAATATTACTCCCAATAAAGGAACTGGATATTTGAACCAGAGCCCAAAAAGGAAGCGTTGCTAAGGAACAACTTCTACATTGGAAATTGGAAAATCTGACTTTGTTCTCATCTCACCACAAGTGGTCCACCTGCAAGCCACTTGTATTTTCTGTATCTCCATTCATTAGTAATGAAGGTCTTTTTTTCAGTCTCATGATCTAATAATCAAATTTAAGAAGCAATTAGAGACAAAGAATAAAGTGATTACCCAGCACAGTGTTGTGTTTGATTAACAACCATAAAAAACACAAGCTCTTTATGACTTAGCAATGCAATCAAAATACACAGACATGTTCTTTTGTGTTTGAATCAAGTTTCTGTCTTGGTATTTTAAGTCACTGCATAGTGTTTCTATTTGATTGCCTAACACTTTCTTTACTCTATATTCTGTTCAGTTCAGTTCAGTTCAGTTGCTCAGTCGTGTCCGACTCTTTACGACCTCATGAACTGCAGCATACCAGGCCTCCCTGTGTTCACCAGGCTATTTATAGATAGCTCAATGTTCTTCCTTTGTAAATAAGGACCTTTTATTGGATCACTTGAGATTCAGCTTAAAAAAAGTCTAAGTATGAATATATCTGTTATTTTTGACTTAAAATCTCTACAGCCTATTGTGTTTCTCTTACTTGTAAATATTTAGGGGGCTTTGGTGTCTGGGCTCAACTATTAATACTTAAGGTCAGTTTCATTGTGGAAATCTTATGAGACTGGGCAGAGTTTATACAGATAAACCAAGCCAAGAAGTTATTTTTCAGGTCAGGTCAGATTTCAGTTCAGACAAGTCTCCTGTTCTGCTTATTATATTTGTTGGGGAGTGGCAGAAGGACAGGGCTAACATAGGCTGCAAGTGAATCCTAAAATATTGGAATTTTTTTAAATGACTGTATTTGATAAACTATGAAATAACTCACTTATGGCTTTAAAGTGGGAATACATTAGACAAAATCCTTCCTATTTGCCATGATCATTATCAGAATTTAAAGAACCAAAATTCTATTCTAAAATATTTTTCTTCTTTTTGTTCAATAATGATGGCTGCTCATTAAGTGAAACCAACCAGTGTTTAGTATTCATTTGTCCTTTCAAAGAAATACATTTTTCTATAATTTTAAAATAAGCTATTTTTAAAAAGAGAAAAAAAAATAGAATAAAAATAAAATAACATTTACTAAGCACCTATGATATGCCAGAAAATACTCATCATATTTTCACATTTCTCATGATGTCCATATTACTGGTGAGAGAAGTGCAGCTTAAAATGCTTAAGGAAACTTCAAGGTTAAACAGATATCTGTTTGTCTATTTAATGTTTTTTACACTAGAGAAAGCTGAGCTAAATAGTCTAATGCTTTGACTATGGTAGGATGTAGAGATTTAAGTTAACAGGATAATGGGACAATTAATTTTGGTGATGAAAGAAAAAGAATCTCTCTAAGCAGGGCAGCCTCAGGGATCTAATGCCTAATGGTCTGAGGTGGAGCTGATGTATTAATAATAGAAGTAAAGTGCACTATAAATGTAACGTGCTTGAATCATCGGAAACCATCTTCACTTCGGGTCCCTGGAAAAATTTTCTTCTATGAAACCAGTCCCTGGTGCCAAAAAGGTTGAGGACTGCTGCTCTACATTACTGAGCACATATTCTGAACTACTTTCCATAAACCATACAATGCCTTTCCTTTACCATATTACAGATGAGGATGCTAAGGTTTGGGGAAATTAAACAATATAAGAAAGATACATGGTCATGAATAGAAAAGGCAGGCTTCCAACCCAGCTCTTCATGACCTAAATTTTCAATGAACTGGAAAAATTGTAAAAGTTTGACTTAAGACAATCAAAACTACAGTTTAGATATTGCTAGTAGACCTCAAATGTCAGTCACTTGGTTATCTTCTTTATTAAATGCTAAAGCAGAAAAGCCATCAAAACAATGAATGAGATGGACCTGGGACAGGCATGTATGAGGACATAGCCTGAGGAGATTCTGATGTCCTTCCTTTGCCACCAACAAGTGCGCGGAGGGCAGTGCAGGTCTAGGCATGTCCCACAGCTTTCATTAGCACAGATGCAAACAAAGTAATGGGCTTCCCAGGTGGCATGGTGGTATAGAATCCATCTGTCAATGCAGGAGATGCAAGAAATGTGGGTTACAGTTCCCTGGGTTGGGAAGATTCCCTGGAGTAGGAAATGACAACCCACTCCCGCACTCTTGCCTGGAAAAATTCATGGAATTTTTGCTGCCTGGCTGGCAGCAGTCCACGGGGTCGCAAAGAGTTAGAAGCGACTGAGAACGCCCATACACATAAAATAATGATCCTGATGGTGAACCCATTCTCCTTTCAGTTTTCTTCTTCATGCCTTAATTGTTAACCAATTCAGGTCAATATTTAGGATAAGATCAATGTGAAAAGAACAGACAGGATTTTGTTTTCTTATGCTGTATTAATTTGTTCTTCTTTGAGCACTGCACTAGTTTGCTATTACTGTTGTAATACCACAAACTCAGAGGCTTAAAAAAACATAAAGATATTATTTTATAGTCTGGAGGATACAGTCCTAAAATCAGGTGTTTCCGGAGCTATGCTCCTTCAGAAGATTCCAGCAGGAGAATTCATTTCCCTGTCTTTTCCAGTTTTTAGAGGACATTTGCCTCCTTGGTCTGTAGCCCTCTCCTCACATCACTCTGACTTTACTTCCTTCATCTCATCTTCTTCTCTGATCCTCCTGCTTCTCCATTATAAGAACTCATGATTATATTAAGTCTACCCAGATAACTCAGTAGAATCTCCCCATCTCAAGATCCTTAATTTAATCCTATCTTCAAAGTCCCTTTTGCCGTGTAAAGGAACATATACACGGGTCTTAGAGATTAGGATGGGAACATCTTTGGGTGGCCATTTTTCTATCAACCATATATTTTTTAATTTCTTAAGTATACGCTAACTGGATATCTTGCTTTTGACAGCAACATTCAAAATTTTGATATTTTTCTATTAACAACCATTTTAAGGTAGAACAATAATTATGCTAATAGTTAAGATATCCTTCAGTTTATTTCAGTTCAAAAAACAATTATTAAATCCATTTAACTGTCCTTCAGGAGGCAGGTAGCTAATCAGAGCTTCTTACTTGGCATGATAAGAGATAAGATTTTGGAACATTGGGTACCTATCATCTAGATAAGTGGATATGATATTTTCAGAGCAAGTGATGGTATTTTTGGAGCAAGTAATTCAGAATATTCATTTATGGATTTGCCAGTGATCATTACTATTTGTCCTTAGTAGTTTGTCAATCTACCACTATTCATCCTTAGTAAAGCCAGACCAAGTGTTAACACACTTTGCTTGAATATATTTATTATTCCTGTTATTGTACCTTTGCAGACACTTCAGTAAATTAAAAGTTAGCACCTAAAAAGTTGTTCATTCAGTTAGTTTATTTTAAACAATAGAAATCATCCTAGGATGACCCCTTACATTATTTTGTGAGTCAGCATGACTGACATATGTGTACCACAAACTGCACACTTTTGTGAAACCTGTGCTATGTTAAATTTAAGCTGAAAATGTCACATTATGATCTGCAATGCTGCTTTTCAGAACACTTTTTCTGAAGAGTCAACCAATTTAGTTAATTTTATTCCAATTATTTAATTTTGCTATTCAACTCCTCTATTAGCAAGAACAAAAGCTTTTAGTAAAACATTTTGTTGAATGGCAGAGCAAAATCCCAGAGTTTACTGGATAGATTAAACTTGTGCAAATTGAGTCAGTATAATACAATACTGACTTTATATCTTTTGGAAGTTCCCACATACTAGTTTCAGATCAGTGTGACTTTTTATGTCAAAGTTGTAGAGATGATTAAAGCTATGAAAATAAGAGTGACATCAGAAACATGGAGACATGAAATGTTCCCTTTATCTTCCTCCTTCAACCTACAACAAGTAAAACATCCGTAACTCATCAAATGTTCCTCCACCTAACACACTAGGATGTTGGAGAATTCACACATCTGAACATTTAAAGGTGGGTGGGATGGAACACATAAGGGTGGTCGAACTGAGGGAATAACAGAGGCGTTTGCAATCTGGCCTCTTTGCCTCCATGGCTGAGATCACAGACCCAGAGAACCCAGCAGCAACAGTAGAGGCAGCACATATGAATCTGGCCTCCCAGCCACAGCGGTGCTGGTTTCACTGGGAACTGAGCGTCCGTGGCAGTGGGGCCTGGGCTACCTTGGTCCCTCCAGCTGCAGAGGTGTGTGTGACCCCAGTCCCTGTTCCAGCCCCTACCCTGCCCCACCCCTCCTGCAGTAGCAGCTCCCATGAACTCCTCAAACCTGAATACAGTGGGAGTGCCTGCAACCCTAACCCCCCAAGCCCACCCCCTCCTCCCATGGTGGTGGTACCTGCAAACAGAGTGACCCCACATGCAGCAGACATGCTTACCATCCTGGTGCCCAGGATGTCCCAAGCAATGACACCAACTACAGCAGCAACAAGGCGCCAGCAACCTCAGAGGTATAAGCACTGACAAAGGAGGGCACCAGGTGACCTTTCCAGCAGAGGAGGTGCAGAGGGGGACATCAGTTCAGTTCTGTCGCTCAGTTGGGTCTGACTCTTTCTGACCCCACGGACTGCAGCATGCTAGGCTTCCCTGTCCATCACCAACTGCTGGAGCTTGTTCAAACTCATGTCCATTGAGTCAATGATGCTATCCAACCATCTCATCCTCTGTCATCCCCTTCTCCTCCTGCCTTCAATCTTTCCCAGCATCAAGGGTTTTTTCCAATGTGTCAACTCTTTGCATCAGGTGGCCAAAATATTGGAGCTTCAGCTTCAGCATCAGTCCTTCCAATGAATAGTCAGGACTGATTTCCTTTAGCATGGACTGGTTTGATCTTACAGTCCAAGGGACTCTCAAGAGTCTTCTCCAGCACCACAGCTCAAAAGCATCAATTCTTCGGTGCTCAGCTTTCTTCACAGTCCAACACTCACATCCATACATGACTACTAGAAAACCCATAGCTTTGACTAGACAGATCTCTGTCGACAAAATAATGTCTCTGCTTTTAATATGCTGTTTGGTTTGGTCAAAGCCTTTCTTCTCACAAGAAAAAGTCTTTTATTAATTTCATGGCTGCAGTCATCATCTGCAGTGATTTTGGAGCCCCCCAAAATAACACCTGTCATTGTTTCCATTGTTTCCCCATCTATTTGCCATGAAGTGATGGGTTCAGATCTTAGTTTTTTGTTTTTGTTTTTGTTTTTTTACTTTACAATTCTGTATTGGTTTTGGCATACACTGACATGAATCCACCACGGGTGTACATGCGTTCCCAAACATGAACCCCCCCTCCCACCCCCCTCCCCACAACATCTCTCTGGGTCATCCCCGCGTACCAGCCCCAAGCGTGCCATATCCTGCATCGGACATAGACTGGCAATTCGATTCTTACATGATATTATACATGTTTCAATGCCATTCTCCCAAATCATCTCACCCTCTCCCTCTCCCACTGAGTCCAAAAGTCCGCTATACACATCTGTGTCTTTTTTGCTGTCCTGCATACAGGGTCATCATTGCCATCTTTCTAAATTCCATATATATGTGTTAGTATGCTGTATTGGTGTTTTTCTTTCTGGCTTACTTCACTCTGTATAATCGGCTCCAGTTTCATCCATCTCATCAGAACTGATTCAAATGTATTCTTTTTAACGGCTGAGTAATACTCCATTGTGTATATGTACCACAGCTTTCTTATCCATTCATCTGCTGATGGACATCTAGGTTGTTTCCATGTCCTGGCTATTATAAACAGTGCTGCAATGAACATTGGGGTACATGTGTCTCTTTCAATTCTGGTTTCCTCAGTGTGTATGCCCAGCAGTGGGATTGCTGGGTCATAAGGCAGTTCTATTTGCAATTTTTTAAGGAATCTCCACACTGTTCTCCATAGTGGCTGTACTAGTTTGCATTCCCACCAACAGTGTAGGAGGGTTCCCTTCTCTCCACACCCTCTCCAGCATTTATTGCTTGCAGATTTTTGGATCGCAGACATTCTGACTGGTATGAAGTGGTACCTCATTGTAGTTTTGATTAGCATTAATGTTGAGTTTTAAGAGGGGGAAATGCAGATTCTCAACTACAGCCATAGGCAGCTCTAAGGGAAACCCAAAACTTGTGCTATATCGCCACCTACTGAAAAACAAAAGAAAGGCCTCTAATTACCAACCTGTTGAATTGCTGCTGCTGCTGCTGCTGCTGCTGCTGCTGCTGCTGCTGCTGCTGCTGCTGCTGCTGCTAAGTCGCTTCAGTCGTGTCCGACTCTGTGCGACCCCATAGACGGCCTCCTACCAGGCTCCCCTGTCCCTGGGATTCTCCAGGCAAGAACACTGGAGTGGGTTGCCATTTCCTTCTCCAATGCATGAAAGATGCTGGCAAAGAATAAAGGCAGGAGGAGAAGGGGACTACAGAGGAGGAGATGGTTGGATGGCATCACCAACTCAATGGACATGAGTTTGAGTAAGCTCTGGGAGTTGGTGATGGACAGGGAGGCCTGGAGTGCTGCAGTCCATGGGGTCACAAAGAGGTGGACACAACTGAGTGACTGAACTGAACTGAACTGAATTGTTAGGGCCTTTCCTGGTGGCTAGGACACTAGGGAATCTGCCTGCAATGCGGGAGACCTGGGTTTGATCCCTGGGTCAGGGAGATTCCTGGAGAGGAAAACGGCAATGCACTCCAGTATACTTGCCAGGAGAATCCATGGACAGAGGAGCCTAAAGGGCTACAGTCCATGGAGTCACAAAGTTGGACGCGACTGAATTGTTAGAGTCAAGTGAAAAAGATTTACCTACAAAATAAAGATTTTTGCTACTCCAAATGCATCAGTAGAGGAACAACTCATCAACTACCATTAAAAAAAAAAAAACATGTTTGTGCAATATCTCAAAAAGAGAATGACAATTCTCCAGAAAATACACTTAAAGTCACAGAATACTATGATCTAACTGTTGTTCAGTTGGTCAATCGTGTCTGACTCTTTTCGACCCCACGGACTGGCTTCCCTCTCCTTCACCAGCTCTCAGAGTTTGCTCAAACTCTTGTTCATTGAGTTAGTGATGCCATCCAACCATCTTCTCCTCTGTCATCCCTTTCTCCTCCTGCTATTCAGAGAATTTAATGCTATACAGAGAATTCAATGCTATATAGAGAATTCAAAATAGCTGTCATGAAGAAACTCAATGAGCTACAAGAAAACTCAGAAAGGCAGTTCACGTTCAATGATGTCAGGAATAAAACTAATGAACAGAAGAGATACTTTGCCAAAGAGATTGAAACTCTAAAAAGAAACCAAAAAGAAATTCTGGAGCTGAAGAACTCAATAAGTAAAGATAAAGAATGAATTAGAAAGCATTGGAAATAGAGCAGACCATTTGGAAGAGAGAATTAGTGAGCTCAAAGATAGAAATACAGAAATGATACAGGTAAAGGAGGAGAGAAAACTAAGATACAAAGAAAAATAAAGAAAGAAATTCTATGACAAGTATTAAACTCCATTAGGAAGGGTAACATAAAGATAATATCTCAGAAGGAGAAGAAAGGGAGAAGGGAGCAGAGAATTTATTGAAATAACAGATGAGAACTCACCATATCAAGGGAAAGAAATGGTTGTACAAGTCCATGAATCTAAGAGAATATATAACTGTCTCAACCCCACAGACCTCCGAAAAGGAATCTCCATAAGGCTATCAGCAGATTTCTCAGCAGAAACTACACAGAATTTTTACACATCTCCTTCATCTTTCTGTGCTCTGAATGCATATGTTAACATCCTCTATTTTTAACTAGGTCAAGACCCTGTCTGCAGTAAAGCAGACGCTAATTGTAGCCTTCCTTTCCCAATGCACTCCTCCTCACCCTCGCTTATCCGGTAACTCTTCACTCACCACATCCATTCATGCATTCAATCACTTGGTCATTCAGTTATGCCTTTCCTCATTCAGTCATTACCCAGTCACCACTTTCACTGGGCCTGTTTCCCATGGGACATACTCTGCTATTCCTTTCAGAGGATATAGAAGTGTTAGAAACACAGTCCACACATCAGGGAGTTATATGTATCAGAAGAGACAAACACATGGATGCTTATGAAAAACGGCTGCAACAGAGGGATGATCATCAGATGTGAAGAGGAGGATCCCAGGCAGCAGCTGTACCTGCAGCTGGGTGGGGTCCTCTCTCCAGTGCAGCTACACGGGCAGACATTCCGAGGGACAGCCGGGCGCCTGCTCCTCCCCCAGAGCAATAGCGGTGTCTGGGGAATGTGCCAATTTAATTTACTCTCGCCTCCTCAAGATCCAAGCTGCAATTACATGATCTTGTTATGCAGCTTGAAACAAACACTTCAAGGAAGGAGGGAGGCAATGAGTAATCAGGATGGAAATTTAATAAGGACAGGCATAACTATATAAAAGCTACTCAAGCACATTCCTTGACCCTGATTTTCTGGATCTGATACAAGTCACTTTTCAGTCTGAAGCTTTTGGAACCACGATGCTGGAAGGCTGCACTGCATCTTGAAAAAAAAATGAATTTATATTCTGCTGTCAACCTGAAATATTTTCAGAGCCCTTTTGTACCTCTTGGTGTATGTGTGGAGGTGGTGCATGTATGTATGTGTTGTAGAAAGAGACTTGTAAGCAAAAACAATCTGGTTTCTTTTGAAATGTCTTCAGGCTTCCAGTCTTTGAAGCAATTATCTTTCCATCTAATCAATATTAAGAAAAAAATTTTTTCACAATAGTTTTGCTTCATCATGGCTGTTCAGCTCACCAAGTCCTTATTCTGTCTTCCCCAAACAGATATTAAATTCAGATAATGATCCACTCCCTATTATTTTCTCCCTCTGTGTTGTGATCTTCATCAAATATTGATTATGCACACTACCTATTGCAAAAGTTGTCAAACTTTATCCTCAGTTTATACAAACTTTATACAGTTGTGAGGGACAACTGTAGCACTTCCAGTAATAAGCTCACTGCATTTTTCTTTCAGTATGTCTTTTTCTTTATGATTATGTTCATTTTTATCAACGTACAGTAACTGATTGCTCTGTAATGCTCAACTTGAAAGACATCTGGGCGACCTCCTTGTGTTATACTTGCTTCCATAGACCGAATCTTTGGAAAACTTATGTATTAACATATCGCTCAGCCAGTTTACAGACACTTACGAGACCCTACCAGGTGCTAGGCACTATATGCTAAGCCATTGGTATCTTTTGATTCAAAGTCCCTTGGAAGTTCGCTTTAATTTCCAAAAATTAAAAAATCTTAATAAAAAAATAGTGTTTTAAGTCGCTTCAGTTGTGTCCGACTCTGCGACCCCAGGGACTGTAGCCTGCCAGGCTCCTCTGTCCATGGAATTTTCCAGGCAAGAATATTGGAGTGAGTTGCCATTTCCTCCTCCAGGGGATTTTCCCGACCCAGGGATCAAAGCAGCCTCTCTTGTGTCTCCTGCATTGGCAGGTAGGATCCTTACCACTAGTGCCAAGGCTATAACAGGGAGATTTTAAGAGCAAGCTTAAAAGCTAGTTTCTTGGAATCCACCATGTGTAGAACTAAAATGGAACCAAGTTTTATGTTAACTATCTTTGGGGAAATTTCAGAGGATAAGTATAGAAAAGAAACTAGAAAACTCTTGTAGGGTTAGAGCACTTTTTATAGATACCTGGGTTCATAAACACACCAGCACTGTTGCCTCACAGCAATGTTGACACATCTTTCTAATGAGTCCTGCTTCCTCTTTTCATTCTGCAAAATAGCCAGCAGCTGTGTTATTCTAAGGATGACATTCAGCTGTAAACATCAAAAGCAATGCAAAAAAAGAAGAAGAAGAAGAAGAAGAAGAAATCCAGATAGACTGTCATGAATACCTGAGGAGATTTTAAATTTTCTAGTAACAGTCTAACTTTGCTTTATCTTCTAACTCCTTTTATAATTTGTTACAGTCTTTTAAACTCAAAGTGATAAACTGTACATAAAACAAAAATAAACTGCTTTAAAAATTTTAATCCATTCTTCATGATAAGGTTTTACCAAAGCAATAGACAGTGTGAAGAGATGGAGAAAAAGGAAAATAAGGAGAGGTTTTATAATTTTCCAAGATACACAAATGAGCACTCTTTTACTATAATTACACCAAATTTTAATCCAATGAATTCTCTAATTTACACCCTTTTTGAGTATTTAAGGGAGAACTTACCTGTGTATGATTATTCTGGTTCAAGCTCTTCATGAAATAATTACATATATGTTCCTCTTTTTCATCTTTATAGCCATGGCATGTGCTCAAAGTGCACTTAAAAAGAGGTCATCTAAGTCTGTCTGTAAACCACCCCCACGTTAGTCAATACATAAGATTAAGGAAATGGTTTGAAGACTGTTTTCTGTAGAGCTCCACGGCTTCTCAAACGTGCTTTTCTGCCATCTCAAAGAGGAAGAGTCAGAGAGAGAGGAGTTGTCAGCGCCCTCTACTCCTTAGAGTAGAGTAATTTTATCTGCTTTATATAGCAGAGGAAACATGGGATTTTCTTTGAAAGTGTTTAAAAATAGTATTTTGTTAAAAGAAAAATTTGGAAACCATTTGGTTAATGTATTGTGCAGATAATAATCACTTTTAAACATAAGTGAATTACCTGCAGACCACAACATAGAAAGAAAGGAACATCTAAAAAAGATAACAGGAATAGATGTACTAGTTCATAACTAGAAAATACGTTTATCTAGTTGGCCTGTGTGTGTCATAGTGGCTCAGTCATATCCAACTCTTTGGGACCCCATGGACTGTAGCTCCCCAGGCTCCTCTGTCCATGGAATTCTCCAGGCAAGAATAGTGGAAATGGGTTGCCATTTCCTTCTCCAGGGTATCTTCCCTGACCCAGGGATCGAACTGGGGTCTCACGCATTGCAGGCAGATTCTTTACCATCTGAGCTACCAGGGAAGTCCTAGTTGAAGAAAGTGGTTATTTAAAAATTTAGTGTACAGATGAAAGCTTTTGATGCACAAAAATCGGAAAACTTTTGGCTTGTGGCACAATTCTAAAATGATCACGAATGATTGGTGTCTCCTCATTGAAGCAACCTGGTAATCAGGTTTCAGTTAAGGATACAGAACCCCAGGATTAGGGATTCTGAAAGGATGGGGAAAAGAATATTATGCAAATGAGCTTTTACACATTTACAATTGGATGTAGATGATGACTTCAGTTTGAACTCTATTTTCAAGGGTTTTTTTAATGGTTACTTTAGTGATATTTGAAGATATGCTTAGGACTTTTTCTGTCACTATAAAGTATTTTAGCCTTCCGTGATATTTTTTATTTCTGAATGTAGCATCAAACTTACAAAAATTTTTCAGCTGAATATAGGTTTCCATGAAATGAAAAATAAATAGCATCAGTTCTTTTATGAAGTAGGAAAATCTTGATGAAATTCTTTTATTTTCCATGCTGACCTGTAAAGCCTGAGAAGCATGAGCACTGTACAGAGTTTAATAGGCACAAAATCTATTTTTGCCCCCTAAGGCCCTTTTTGATACTCAAGCTTATGATTGAGTTGGGAGTCATTTTAAAAGGAAATGAAGCAAAATGGTGTAAATGGAACCTGCAAAAGTTTAAAGAAATGAACGCATTCCTAAGTGACTTGGTAGAGAAAATAGACAACAGTGACCCCAAACTACTTTCAGATAAAGCTTTTCAGCATGTGTTCTCAAAGGCTGTGACAAATTTAAATTTCTAATCAATAAGTAGTAGGTAGCTCAGATGGTAAAGTATCTGTCTGCAATGCAGGAGACCCAGGTTTGATCCCTGGGTCAGGAAAGATCTCCTGGAGAAGGAAATAGCAACCCACTCCAGTATTCTTGCCTGGAGAATTCCACGAACAGAAGAGCCTGGCGAGCTACAGTCCATGGGATTGCAAAGAGTTGGACATGACTGAGCAACTAACACACATTGCGTTTTTACTTCTATGTATTTGATTTAACACTGAAGTTATTTATGTCCAACATACAAACAATACATATTCTAGTAAATATATTCTTATTAAAGCATGCCAAGGGTAAAATATCTGATGCCTTCCGTACACAAAGTCATCTATAATTTAGTAATTGAAATGTTCCCAGACAGAGGCAGCTATAATTCCCTGACATCAATCACAGGAAAGTGTTGAAGTTCCCAACAGAAATATGACACATAAAAGGCAAAGTGTTATCATTAGCATAGGAATTAATAAGCTGCATCAAAGAGAATGCCTCTTATCCTCCACACAGAAACCTCTCCTATAAAGGAAAAATAAACCATTTGCAAATGTAAATAGAACCGTGCTTATTTTTGAAGTTTGTAGTACTCATATGCAAAGGAGGAAATTACATGAAGGCCAGTCACTTTTTTACTCCATCTGTAAAAAACATCCTGAAATGCCTCTTATACAATAAGCAATAATGATATAAAATTCCATTTGTAGCAGCATGATAAAAAAGATGATGTCAAATAGAAGCACCGCATCATAAGTATCTCATTTTTTTCAAAATGTAGACAACATCTGTGTTGAAAGTATAATGGAAAGGGATTCTGATAGGAAAAGGGTGAAATGAAGAAAAATGAAAAATCTATTTAATATAAATTCATTTGTTCTATTCGGTTGCTGAGGGTCGGACACGACTAAATGACTTCACTTTCACTTTTCACTTTCATGCACTGGAGAAGGAAATAGCAACCCACTCCAGTGTTCTTGCCTGGAGAATCCCAGGGACGGGGGAGCCTGGTGGGCTGCCATCTATGGGGTCGCACAGAGTCGGACACGACTAAAATGACTCAGCAGCAGCAGCAGCAGCAAAGCAACTAAATTATTTTTAATGTTATCACATGGTAATAAATTAAACTATTTGATTTCATGTAAATTAAAAAAAAAAAAGACTAAAGCACAAACAAACCCAAGGAAAAATTGCTGTGGTAGTTTATTAGAAAATTTCTAGCCATTAACATGCTCCATTGAATCATTAAGAGTTCAGGTAAGAATTAAAAAAGACAAAAACCACCTGTGTCTAGCAAAAAGATTACCCTAGTTGAGAGATTTCAATTTCCAAGCAAAATAAGAATTCCAGTAGGAATCTGTTCGTATTCCCACTTTTCTTCTTTGAGCTGTGGATGCCGGTATCTTTAGAACAGCATCCTTAGAGGTATGGGTAACAGTATATATAACTGAATCACTTTGCTGCATACCTGAAACTAACTCAATATTATTAATCAATGATACACCAACATAAAAGAAATTAAAAAAAGAAATCTATGGAATTGGACAGTAAATCTGTATTTATCTACTCAAAGAGCCACCAGTGACCAGTTCAGTCACTCAGTCGTGTCTTACTCTTTGCAACCCCATGAATTGCAGCCCGCCAGGCCTCCCTGCCCATCACCATCTCCCGAAGTTCGCTCAGACTCGCGCCCATCGAGTCAGTGATGCCATCCAGCCATCTCATCCTCTGTCATCCCTTTCTCCTCCTGCCCCCAATCCCTCCCAGCATCAAAGTCTTTTCCAATGAGTCAACTCTTCGCATGAGGTGGCCAAAGTACTGGAGTTTCAGCTTTAGCATCATTCCTTCCAAAGAAATCCCAGGGCTGATCTCCTTCAGAATGGACTGGTTGGATCTCCTTGCAGTCCAAGGGACTCTCAAGAGTCTTCTCCAACACCACACTTCAAAAGCATCAATTCTTCGGTGCTCAGCTTTCTTCACAGTCCAACTCTCACATCCATACGTGACCACAGGAAAAACCATAGCCTTGACTAGATGGACCTTAGTCGGCAATGTCCCTGTTTTTGAATATGCTATCTAGGTTGGTCATAACTTTTCTTCCAAGGAGTAAGCGTCTTTTAATTTCATGGCTGCAATCACCATCTGCAGTGATTTTGGAGCCCCAAAAAATAAAGTCTGACACTGTTTCCACTGTTTCCTCATCTATTTCCCATGAAGTGATGGGACCGGATGCCATGATATTCATTTTCTGAATGTTGAGCTTTAAGCCAACTTTTTCACTCTCCTCTTTCACTTTCATCAAGAGGCTTTTTAGCTCCTCTTTACTTTCTGCCATAAGGGTGGTGTCATCTGCATATCTGAGGTTATTGATATTTCTCCCGGCAAACTTGATTCCAGCTTGTGTTCCTTCCAGTCCAGCGTTTCTCATGATGTACTCTGCATATAAGTTAAATAAGCAGGGTGACAATATACAGCCTTGACGCACTCCTTTTCCTATTTGGAACCAGTCTGTTGTTCCATGTCCAGTTCTAACTGTTGCTTCCTGGCCTACATACAGATTTCTCAAGAGGCAGGTCAGGTGGTCTGGTATTCCCATCTCTTTCAGAATTTTCCAATTTATCATAATCCACACAGTCAAAGGCTTTGGCACAGTCAATAAAGCAGAAATAGATGTTTTTCTGAAACTCTCTTGCTTTTTCCATGATCCAGTGGATGTTGGCAATTTGATCTCTGGTTCCTCTGTCTTTTCTAAAACCAGCTTGAACATCAGGAAGTTCACGGTTCACGTATTGCTGAAGCCTGGCTTGGAGAATTTTGAGCATTTCTTTACTAGCGTGTGAGATGAATGCAATCATGTGGTAGTTTGAGCATTCTTTGGCATTGCCTTTCTTTGGGATTGGAATGAAAACTGACCTTTTCCAGTCCTCTGGCCACTGCTGAGTTTTCCAAATTTGCTGGCATGTTGAGTGCAGCACTTTCACAGCATCATCTTTCAGAATTCCATCACCTCCACTAGCTTTGTTCATAGTGATGCTTCCTAAGGCCCACTTGACTTCACATTCCAGGATGTCTGGCTCTAGATGAGTGATCACACCATCATGATTATCTGGGTCATGAAGATCCTTTTTGTACAGTTCTTCTGTGTATTCTTGCCGTCTCTTCTTAATATCTTCTGCTTCTGTTAGGTCCAGACCATGTCTGTCCTTTATCGAGCCCATCTTTGCATGAAATATTCCCTTGGTATCTCTAATTTTCTTGAAGAGATCTCTAGTCTTTCCCATTCTGTTCTTTTCCTCTACTTCTTTTGCATTGATTGCTGAAGAAGGCTGTCTTTTTTCTTCTTGGTATTCCTTGGAACTCTGCATTCAGATGCTTATATCTTTCCTTTTCTCCTTGGCTTTTCGCTTCTCTTCTTTTCACAGCTATTTGTAAGGCTTCCCCAGACAGCCATTTTGCATTTTCAGCAATTTTCCACCGTTTATTGTGATAATCTTGGATCAAGTATTAGATTGTGGCTTAAAACTCCAAGCACAGGGTAGCATGGCTGAGTGATCTAAGGCACTGGACTAAGGTTCCAGTCTCTTCGGGGGTGTAGGTTTGAATCCCAGCACTGTCACGTGATTTTTGAAATAGTCCAGGCCAAACATCCAGGACTGTGCTGGTCCTGCCACTTAAAACAGTTTCTGGGACTTTCCTGGTGGCTCAGGTTGTAAAAAAATCTGGTTGCAATGCAGGAGACCTGCATTCAATCCCTGGGTCAGAAAGATCTCCTGCAGAAGGAAATGGATAGCCACTCCAGTATTCTTGCCTGGAGAATTCCATAGACAGAGGACCCTGGAGGGCTACAATCCATGAGACTGCAGAGTCAGACACAACTAACACTTAAAACTCCAAACCTACACCTAACTATTTAGATACAACAATCAAATGTAATACATGATTCCTTATTTGAGCCTAGTTTGGAATAAAACACATATAAAAATACTTCTGGAATAAATTTACTTATTTATGGAAAAAAGAAAATTTAAACATCCTGTTAATTAGAAAAGTATGTTTGGTGAATAGTCCCTTTTTATATATGATACTTTCATAGTTAATGTTATATAGGCACATGTGAAGCAAGACTCTCTGAATATTATATCTTTTTTCCAGAAAAGGAAATACAAATGCAAACTACAGGTGAAAGTTTATTAGTTGCTCCGTCGTGTCTGACTCTTTGTGACCCCATGGACCGCAGTCTGCCAGGCTCCTCTGTCCATGGGGATTCTCCAGGCAAGAATACTGGAGGGGGTTGCCGTGCCCTCCTCCAGGGCATCTTCCTGACCCAGGTATGGAACCCAGGTCTCCTGTACTGCAGGCAAATTCTTTACCATCTGAGCCACCATTTATTTAGATCTTGAAAAAGAAACAAGCACACAAATTAAATCTTAAGAAATTTGTCATTAAGAAATATGAAAAGATAAATACCTATCATAATTATTCCAAAAACACTGTGACAGAGAACATTTTACAATAGATTTTGACACATTTTAGTTGGGAGTTTTGGCAATAATTATCAATGTGATCTTAGATAACTCAAGTAACTCTAGTTTCTTTCTCTAAAAACTGAGGGAGTTAAAACAAATGACTTGAAAAGCACTTTCAAATCTCAACATTCTACTGTCCTATTTTCCAATAAAGGGGAGGAAAAGGAAAATTCAAAAATAAACATTCCAAATTGCTTTTAAATCCTCTTTATTTTTTGTAGGAAATATGTTTTAAAAATTAACTTTATTAGATTACCTGCAATGTTTTTTAGATTACATCTAATTTTAACACATAAAATCTACTGATGACCCCGAAATTATGTAACACATCCTATTATTCTTCAGAGCAAATTACTTCAAAAGCCTTTTATCATGTTAGTGTCAAAACAAACTGTCTATTCTTAAAGATCAAGAAAACCAGTCAGCAGTCATGGTCAAAATTTTACTCTTGGAAAATATTTCTTTCCCAAGTTACAGTATAAGAAATATTTAATTTCAAAAATGATTTTCAAATGGCCTCTTGCTCCCATTTTTAATTTTTCTTATACTTGGAAAGAAGGGACCTCGTCTCTCTGAGCTGGAGTTATTAATAAATAACCATTATTAGTAATTCCTGATGTAATATAAAATCAAATAAAAGCCAGAACAAAAGTTGATAAGTTATAACTTATTATACGATTTGTAAGGAAAGTGACTTTGCTAGAAGGAATGTAAAGAAGATGAGAATGGAAAATATTCTATGCTATCTTTTTCATTCAATAGGATCTGAGCCCTTGATCAACATGGTCTCCTCAATCCTAGACGCTACATTTTCTATTTACTATCAGAATTCAAAATGGGAGAGTACCAAGAGGTGACAAAGAAAGTTACCTGGATGCCAAATGTAATATGCTCTCTTTTTGACTTCTGGTCCATTAACACATGGACTCAGGCAACAGCCTTAGCTGATAGTTCGACAAGATGCATGCTGCAAACTCTGGTATAGCTGTACAGTTTTGAGAAAGAGGATGTCTAACCTTAGTTAGGTGGGACTACAGAGACAATAAGCACAAATTCCTCAAGTTGGTCTTTGAAAGGAGTGATAAGTGGAGTCACTCGTACTTCCATGCCTTTACTTCTGGAACAATGTCTTTTACTGCTGGGGACTTGGCATTACATAAAGTTCTTTGATTGCAGAAGCACTTATGGATGGTGACTGATGACTATGCCAGTGGATCCATGATCACTGACCCTTTCCCACACCTTTTTTTACTGTGCAGTGATGTTCTTGGTGGATATGGTGTTTTACAAGATCCTGTGACAAACGGTCAAATGTTCCATAAACCCCTGGATACTGGTACTAGCCAAGGTCTCACATAGAGAAAATTCAAATTCATATTCAACTTGCTTATCTCTTCCGTCATGGTCAATCACTGACTTAAGGCAGTCAGCTTGCACCAAGTGACTAGCAGCCTTCTCAAGAGAAATGTGCCATACTGGAGGCTCAATATTACCCTCTGTTGTTGGTCTGTTATGGGCAGTTGGCAGAGCCAGTAGCTAGATGGCTTTGGAAGGGGACAAGGCACAGCGTTGAGAATAGGCATGGTCTCCATCTCTGTCAGTGTGCCCACTTCATTCATGTGCCCATAATGCCAGCAGCCCTAAGATGCAAATGCTGTTTTATGTCAACTTAACAAGGCATTTTATCTATGTGTTTATTTTTGTGCCTCTTGATTGCAAATGGTCTTTTACAACATTGGGCATTTACATGTGATATAAAGATTTCTATACTTTGTATTCATTTTCATACATTCATCCATACACCTCTGTTTCCAAATTTCCAAGTTTTTCTTTTGTTACTACTAACTAGCTGGCCAGACCCCTTGCTATTGCTCATATCAATTCAATTCAGTTGCTCAGTCATGTCTGACTCTTTGCGACCCCATGGACTGCAGCATGCCAGGCTTCCCTGTCTTTCACCAACTCCCGGAGCTTGCTCAAACTCATATCCACTGAGTCCATGATGCCTTCCAACCATCTCATCCTCTGCCGTCCCCTTCTCCTCCTGCCTTCAATCTTTCCCAGCATCAGGGTCTTTTCTAATGAGTCAGTTCTTCACATCAGGTGGCCAAAGTACTGGAGCTTCAGCTTCAGCATCTGTCCTTCCAACGAATGCTCAGGACTGATTTCCTTTATGATTGACTGGTTTGATTTCCTTACAGTCCAAGGGACTCACAGGAGTCTTCTCCAACACCACAGTTCAAAAGCATCAATTCTTCGCTGCTCAGCTTTCTTTATGGTCCAACTCTCACATCCATACATGACTACTGGAAAAGCCATAGCTTTGACTAGATGGATCTTTGTTACGTCTCACATATTCCTGCACATTTTAAATATTGATCACTTATCTGCTCACAAAAAATAAAAAAGAATAGGTACACAGCCAATAATACAGCTCAGAGGGAGGATTTCATCTGTCACTGTCTTTCCAGGACATTCATTAGTGAGGTTATAATGCAACTGCTACTGTCCATTTTCAGTTTGTACCCATCCTGATATCTTTTAATATCAAGATGACCTATCCTTGACCCAAAAGCCTTTGTCCACTGGGCCATTTCCTTCTCCTTTAGCTGATCGTAAGTGATTTCCCATATAGCTCTAGGAATGAGCCAAGAGAGAGCTGCTGATGTAACCGTCAGGGATGACATGGAGATTTGGAATATCTGTTCTTATTGGCAACTTCTTATGTCGAGTGGCATAAACTACTACAACAGTATTCCAAAACTGGAATATTCCATCTCAAGGAAGCAAACAGCCCTACCAGGATTTGTACTAGTGTATGAGTTTTTTATTGCTATGAAATAAGTTACCACAGAATCCATTTCTTACAACATATGCCTATGATCTCAGTTTCTATGGACCAGGAGTTGGCAATGTTGGCAGAATCTCCTATTCAGAGTGTCACCAGGCTGGACTTAGTGTGTCCTCTGGTTATGTCTTCATCTTTAAGCTCCATTCATGAAATATGTGCTTTGAAATCCCTCCAATTATTGGCAGAATTCATTTACCTGGGACCCTGTGACTGAGGGTTCTCTTTTCTTGCTATTGGCTGGGGTCTCAGATCTTTGCCACCTTTGCCACCTGGTCCTCTCCAGAGGCAGTTCTCAGCATGGACTTTTTTATTCTCCAAGGCTAGTAGAAGAACGTCTCTACTTCAAATCCCCTCTTTCTAAAGACTCACCTGATTTGACCAGGTTCATCCAGGATAATCTCCGTTTTGATTAATTCAAAGCCAGCTGATTTAGAACCCTAATAACCCTGCAAAATCACTCCACCTTTGTCATATTACATACCCTAATCAAGGAAGTAACTATATCAACTATCTACACCCAGTGCCCAGTGGGAGGGCATAACACAGAGTGTGTACCTCAGGGGATAGGAGCCTTAGGACCATGTAAGAGTTCTTTCCACTACATTTATCAGTCACAATCACTCCTTTATTCCTCTAAGCACCAATCTATGATGTATGCCTTAATCAGGTCCATGAAACTAACTGCTGATTATTCTAATTTTCAGTCTCTCAACATGCCATATTCAAGCCAGTTGTAGGTAGTGCTGAGAAGTGCTAGGAAGTGATCTTATTGCCAAGGATATTTTTGCATTAACACAGTGATGCAATTTTGCTTAACCCATTTTGCTAAGCCCATCAAAGTAAAACTGTTACCAGTGAGGGGGTGATATGACTCAGTCAGTTATTTCAACAAGATACAATGTGACAGATTGGTACCAGCAGGATAGAGTGCTTTGAAGAAAATTACAGCACAAAGTAAATATGCTTTGATGAAGACAGAAAGGTCTCCAAATATCTGGGACCTACAGGCTCTGAGATGAAGAGGGACATAAATAAAGATGCAAAGCATACAAAAATTCAAATGATGCTTTGTATTGTCTACAAAAGCATTATTAGCATAAAAATTTAGTTGTAAGTTAAAAAAATAATTTAGCATTGACAGTGTGCCATTTCCTTCTCCAGAGGATCTTCCCAACCCAGGAATCGAACTCACTTCTCTTAGTCTCCTGCATTGGCCGGTGGGTTCTTTACCACTACCACCACCTGGGAAGCCCATATGTAGAGTAATTATAATCTACATCAAAGTAGAAGTTCCTTAATTTGAAGTGTCTCAATTAGAAAAGCACACTCTAAGCCCAGAGAGCAAACAACCAAAAGTCTCTAATGCTTTGGATTCCATTTCAAATCTATACACTGAGGAATTCATCAGTAAATATGAGGAATATTAAATAAGTTATTCACTAGTTGAGTAATTTCAGAATATCTAAATTGGTTATCCATTGTATGGGTGTCTTTACCCTATTGTATGAATGTGTTTATGAACCAAGCAAGGCTGGCAGTTGGGTTTTCTACCTTTGGAGTATGTGCAGTCCACAATTCCTTTTTGCTATTGTCATCCACTATGTGACAGAAGATTATGTTGTGCCATCCAATCAGAACATTAATTGATGACACTGAAAGAATATTGTCCTATTGGCTTCTGAATAAACTAGCAAGATGCTACACAGAATGCGTTAAAGGAAAGAGAGAGGAGAGTTCAAGTTTAAGTTTACAGTAACAGTTGAACTTTTGAAACCTTTTCCTGGTTGATTTCTTTGGAGTGTGGCATACTTTTAGAACTCAAGACCTTTTAGAATTAACACCCCCAAAAATGTTCTTTTCATTACAGGGTACTGGAATGCATAGGAAGTCAAGAAACATCTGGAGTAACAGGCAAATTTGGGCTTGGAATACGGAATGAAGCAGGGCAAATGCTAATAGAGTTTTGCCAAGAGAACGCACTGGTCATAGCAAACACGCTCCTCCAACACCACGAGAGAAGACTCTACACATGGACATCACCAGATGGCCAACACCGAAAGCATATTGATTATATTCTTTGCAGCCAAAGATGGAAGAAGGTCTATACAGTCAGCAAAAACAAGACCAGGAGCTGAGTGTGGCTCAGGTCATGAACTCCTTATTGCCAAACTCAGACTTAAATTGAAGAAAGTAGGGAAAATCATTAGACCATTCTGGTATGACCTAAATAAAATCCCTTATGATTATACAGTGGAAATGAGAAATAGATGTAAAGGACTAGATCTGATAGACAGAGTGCCTGATGAACTATGGATGGAGGTTCATGACATTGTACAGGAGACAGGGATCAAGACCATCCCCAAGAAAAAGAAATGTAAAAAAGCAAAATGGCTGTCTGAGGAGGCCTTACAAATAGCTGCAAAAAGAAGAGAAGCAAAAAACAAAGGAGAAAAGGAAAGATATACTCATTTGAATGTAGAGTTCTAAAGAATAGCCAGGAGAGATGAGAAAGCCTTCCTTAGTGATCAGTGCAAAGAAATAGAGGAAAAAAACAGAATGGGAAAGACTAGAGATCTCTTCAAGAAAATTAGAGATATCAAGGGAATATTTCATGCAAAGATGGGCTCAATAAAGGACAGAAATGGTATGGACCTAACAGAAGCAGAAGATATTAAGAAGAAGTGGCAAGAATACACAGAAGAACTGTACAAAAAAAATCTTCACAAACCAGATAATCATGATGGTGTGATCACTCACCTAGAGCCAGACATCCTGGAATGTGAAGTCAAGTGGGCCTTAGGAAGCATCACTATGAACAAAGCTAGTGAAGATGATGGAATTCTAGTTGAGCTACTTCAAATCCTAAATGATGATGCTGTGAAAGTGCTGCACTCAGTATGCCAACAAATTTGGAAAACTCAGCAGTGGCCAGAGGACTGGAAAAGGTCAATTTTCATTCCAATCCCGAAGAAAGTAAATGCCAAAGAATGCTCAAACTACTGCACAATTGAACTGATCTCACATGCTAGTGAAGTAATGTTCAAAATTCTCCAAGTCAGGCTTCAGCAATACGTGAACCATGAACTTCCAGATGTTCAAGCTGGATTTAGAAAAGGCAGAGGAATCAGAGATCAAATTGCCAACATCTGCTGGATCATCAAAAAAGCAAGAGAGTTCCAGAAAAACATCTGTTTCTGTTTTATTTGCTTTATTGACTATGCCAAAGCCTTTGACTGTGTGGATCACAATAAACTGTGGAAAATTCTGAAAGAAATGGGAATACCAGACCACCTGACCTGCCTCCTGAGAAATCTGTGTGCAGGTCAGGAAGCAACAGTTAGAACTGGACATGGAACAACAGACTGGTTCCAAATAGGAAAAGGAGTGCGTCAAGGCTGTATATTGTCACCCTGCTTATTTAACTTATATGCAGAGTACATAATGAAAAACGCTGGGCTGGATGAACCACAAGCTGGAATCAAGATTGCCGGGAGAAATATTAATAACCTCAGATATGCAGATGACACCACCCTTATGGCAGAAAGTGAAGAAGAACTAAAGAGCCTCTTGATGGAAGTGAAAGAGGAGAGTGAAAATGTTGGCTTAAAACTCAACATTCAGAAAACTAAGATCATGTCCTCTGGTCCCATCACTTCATGGGAAATAGATGGGGAAACAGTGGAAACAGTGTCAGACTTTATTTTTTGGGGCTCCAAAATCACTGCAGATGGTGATTGCAGCCATGAAATTAAAAGACGCTTAGACCTTGGAAGGAAAGTTATGACCAACCTAGAGAGCATATTGTCAACAAACGTCCATCTAGTCAAGGCTATGGTTTTTCCAAAGTCATATATGGATATGAGAGTTGGACTGTAAAGAAAGCTGAGCACAGAAGAATTGATGCTTTTGAACTGTGGTGTTGGAGAAGACTCTTGAGAGTCCCTTGGACTGCAAGGAGATCCAACTAGTCCATCCTAAAGGAGATCAGTCCTGGGTATTCATTGGAAGGACTGATGTTGAAGCTGAAAACTCCAATACTTTGGCCACTGATGCGAAGAGCTAACTCATTTGAAAAGACCCCGATGCTGGGAAAGATTGAGGGCAGAAAGAGAAGGGGATGACAGAGGATGAGATGGTTGGATGGCTTCACCAATTCAATGGACATGAGTTTGGGGAAACTCCAGGAACTGGTGATGGACAGGGAGGCCTGGCATGCTGCAGCCCATGGGGTCACAAACAGTCAGACACAACTGAGCGACTGATCTGAACTGAATTGAAACCTTTACCTGGTAGATTTCTTTCCAGTGTAGCATACTTTGATCTAGGACTTATTTTCATAGTAACTTCTCATGAGGTACAAGGTTTTGATTTCTCTCCTTCTTCTTACCTGAAAGTCTTTTGATATTAATTATAAATAGACAATTATGGAAGATAAAGTTGGGTTAGTCCAATACACAACTGAGGTAGATGCAATCACTATACAGTATATTTCTTTTACAATGTCTACAATTAAAAAGATTGAGCATAAAAAGTAAATACTTATTGATGAACACCGTTTCTGACTCTTGCAGATAAAGCTGACATATATATTTGCAAACAAATATTCAAATCTTCGTACGAACATAGACTTTCATTTTTTCTTGAGTGAAGTGAAAGGGTGGGGTCATATGGTAGGTATATGTTTAAGTTAAAACGAAAACCTGCCAAACTATTTTCCAAGCTGGTTGTATGATTTCACAGTCCCATCAGTGGTGGCAGCAAGTTCCAATTTCTTTCATAATCACCAGTACTTTGTACAGTCAGTCTCTTTAAGGTCAGATATCCTAATAGGTGTGTAGTGATATCTCAATATAGTTTTAATTTGCATTTCCCTGAATAACAAAAGATATTGAGGATCTTCCTATGTACTTATTTGCTATCTGTATTTCTTCTTAGGTAAGTGTCTGTCTAAATGTTTTTTCCCATTTTTGGGGAGAAGGGTGAGCTTTTGTTTTCTTCTTACTGAGATTTGAATGTTCTTTCATATTTTGGACAAAAACAACTTACATATTTGACTGCAGATACTCTTTGCCAGTCTGTGGTTTGTCTTTTCAGTAAGAGCCCAGACTTAGGTGGTATAAAAGTAAAACTTCTCACAACTGGATGAGTCTTGGGGACACTATGGAAGTAACACATAGGTGCATTTTCACACGGGAGAGAGGTGACTTGCTGTACGCCCATGGGAAAGACTGCAGTAGGTTGTATTTCCAAAAGATGATCATGCTGATCTTATTTCCACCCAATATGCTATTCTTACAATGAGACTGTCACACTCCTACTCTAAAGGGCTGGGTCTTTTTCCAACCACTTTGAACCTGCTGGACTTTTGTGACCTCAGCCAATAGCAGAGGGGAGAAGAAATACTATGTGATGATTTCTGGGGGTTGATCATAAAAATGCCATGCATCTAGGTTTGCTTGTTGAGAAGCCTTGCTTCTAGCAGCCACTTGGGCATGCTGTGAGGAACCCAAACCAGCCACTCAGAGAGACCACAAGAAAGGTCACAAGCAGATATTCTATCTGAAAGCTCACCTGAGATCTATGATATACTTGATCATAAACCCTGAAACATGAGTGAAAACAGCACCGTATTCTTCAGTCACCATCTATCAAGTTAGCTCAGCCTTTCAGACTTCCCAGCTAAGGCCTCAGAGACAAGCTGTTCGTGATGTGTGTTATTCTTACTCTTGACCCACAGAACCATGAGTATAATGAAAATATCATTTTGCACCAGTAAATATGGAATAGTTTTTACACAGCCATAGATAATTTACGAACTTTGAAATAATTTTAAAAAACTAACCAAGTACATTTTACTTTGATGTTTAAATTTTTTTCATTATATGCTACATATTTTAACAGATTTCATTTCCTATTTCTTCTGAAGGTTTTCCTAAAGCTCTGAGATATGACCAATATACTTGTCGTGTATTTGAAAAATATATGAGCATATTTTTCTTTCGCAATATAAGAAAATTTGCATTTTTTATTTTTCTTCATGAACTCAGACTTCTCTCACAATTCTTTTACAAATATCATACTAATGTAACATATGGTACTTTCAATAATTCATTTTTGACAGCATTTTGGAGCATTAAAATTTGACGGTAGACACTAATAAATAGGCTTAAATTGCACCTGTTCCACCTACTCACATTGCTAGAGAGGTTTTTGATTATTTGATTACTTGTGTAGTTAACATCTTCCATTTGGTGGAATCAAAGAGTATTTTTTTTAAATTCCACAGATATTGTTGAATTACGGCACAGTAAGATTCTAATTTACTAATTTTTATGGTACTCGTCCTTTACCTCAGATGGGTTTGTTTGACAGTCTCTTGTCCCTTAATAGGCTGAAGTGACTGGGTTCAGTAGAGTTAGTCTCTTACTGGGACTCTTAAGTAAGGACAGTGCAGTTCATTTGACATGCATTTCTATCTGGAAGACCCAGCATCTCTAGTCACAGGTTTACTACAGAGAAGATCCAGATTATTTGTTTCCACACAGTGGTGGCTCCAGGCCAGAATGGACATGTCTTCTTTTGCTTCCATTTCCATCATCTGTGGAGAAGATGATGGAAATGCTCTGGGTTCAGTAAGAACTAGATAAAACAGAACACAACAAAAAAACTCAAAATGTAATCATTAAGCCAAAATAATTAGTGAATATGCACCATTCTATCCCAAAAGAGACTGGGAGAAAAACATTTCTAACTTGGCTCTGTTGGAGAAAAATATTTCAATTCAATGTTCCTTTACTAATTTTAAATGTTCAGATAAACATGGTCTAACTTTATAGACCCTAATAAAATAAAACTAAAAGGAAATGCTAAAAAAGAGACTCCAGTTTTATCTTTAGACCTAATGACTAAGAGTGAAGCTGAACATAGTTAATAAGAGACCCCTGAACAGATGCCACGACTTTCTAGATGTGGAGTTCTTTGCGTGAATTTTAATTTCCTATAAATTAAAACTTTGATCTTGGTTCTGAAACCACATTTCTGATACACATGACAGTCTTTCCATGCTTAGACTTCACTGGTTGCAAGAGTGGCTAGGGAACGTGGAGAGAGGTAGAGTCTTCTTTGCAAACTGAGACCCTCAGAATCAGCTTTGGAAGTATCAGCCTTCAGTGTTGGAAACCAAAGCACTTCCTTATCCCAGAATTGGTTTTGTTTTTCTATTCTTTGCTTTAAATTTCTACAACTGAGAGTATGGGAACCCTGGGAGACTTCTGAAAATGTTTTTGTTTTTTTCCTGTAGCAAACATTCCTCTATTTTATTTGTGCCTTTGCCCCTCCAATTATTCTGCAGGGTATCAGAGGTAACAGTGACATGCTGGAGCTGGTTCAAACAGCCTCAGGAGACTGACTGATAAACTTTTAAGAATTTGCGAGCTTGTTATTAAAATATTGACAACTTGGAATGGGTCATGCATGGCAGAAGTATTTCTATCACAGAAACTATCAGTTGCAGAAACACCTTGGGTAACAGGGTCACCTGATGGTAATAAGTCTAAACTTTTCCTACTCTATCACTCTTTCCATCCCAGAACAAGTTTCCCTGAAATATGAAATGAGAAGTAATGTAATACTGATTCATTCTTAAAAGGAAAAAAAATGCAACTCATCAAATTAAAATTCTCTACATGAAAGAATAATATATACTTGATCATAGATATCTAGATTCTAAAAATCTGGAAACACAAAAACTATTCAGTATTTCTTTTGTATTATTTAGTGTGTTTAGAGAGTGAGACAGTTTGACTAAAAAAAATACTATCATTTCTTAAAGTGACCTAAATGCTTAGATTTGGATTCCTAACTTAGAGGAAATCAAACACAAAAGCATATACTTAATAAGATTGTACAGCATACAACTTCATTTTGTGGTGATTCAGATAGTTCCTCACTAAATAAGAATTGTCACTGTGAGCAGTGTATTTCATATTTTAAATGTTCAAAGATTACTAATGAGCAGAATGTTAGGGACAAAATACACACATGTATGTCACAAAAGTGATAGTGGAGAAATTCAGATTTTAAGGGAAGTCACTGTTAGAGATATTCTGCCACTATTTGGAGGCACTTAGTACTCAATCATGGAGAGGAAAATGGCAACCCAGTCCAATATTCTTGCCTGTAGAATCCCATGGACAGAGATGCCTGGCCGACTACGGTTCATGGGGTAGCAGAGTCCGGCATGACTGAGCAAGTGACACACAGTACTTGATCAATCTAGCTTTTCAAGCACTTTTGCTCCATGCCATATATTCTAAATATGTATCACTCAGGGTTTCACGAGAAGAATAGAGATGCTATAAGTATAATGGAAAAGGGGTTAATATAGGAATAAGTGCTTAGTTAAATGATGAAGTTCCTGAGAGAGTAAAGGTTTGGAATACTGAGGCTGGATGGTTGGAAAATCAGTCAGCAATACTCTTAGACTTTGGACTGAGTCGGGGGGGGGGTCACTGCTCTTGGGAAAGTCCAGAGGCCCTGGCCACACAGCTCTATTACTCCATCAGACATCTATGAAGCTACCATGTTTGGGCACCCCAGTCTCCTGAGAATGGTTGTTTCTTCTTCACTTCCACATTCCAAATTTTTCAGGAGTTTCTGTCACTGGCAAACTACCATCCAGAGTCAAATAGGGAAGAGATTCTGAGAAACACAACTCCAGGACTTAGCATGGAACGACTGGTGGTTATAAAGTTGACCACATACGATATAGCATATGGTTTCCCTGGTGGCTCAGTGGTAAAGAATCTGCCTGCAAATGCAGGAGTCTCAGAGTCAATCCTTTGGTCAGGGAGATCCTCTGGAGAAGAAAATGGCAATCCATTCCAGTACTCTTGTCTGGGAAATCCCATGGATGGAGGAGCCTGGTGGGCTACACTTCACGGGGTTGCGAGAGTTGGACATGATTTAGTGACTAAACAACAGCAATCTAGCACAGCATCTGTATTAGCCATGGTTCTCCAGAGAACCAGGTCCCATAGGATGCATGCATGTATGGAAGGAGAACTTTCCCTTCCAGGACGCAGCACATCCGCACTCTTGCCCTTTTCTACACACAGTCTCAAACTTTTTATCAAATTTCCCCAAAAAGGACAGGAAGAAAGAAGTCAGCCAGCACAACAATTCTGAAACAACCTTTAAAAAGGAGAAAAATGGATTAAACAAGGTATGGATATTTGTTTCTTTCATTTTAACAAACAAGGAAAAATAAAGGGGAAAAGACTAAAATTCAGAAAAGGGTAAAACTCTTCCATTCTTATTGCTTCATGCTCCATCCTCCACTCACATCAAACTTGATTTTTCTTAAATTTTAGAAATCTGAATATTTATATATCTTAGCTTTCAAATTGTTTCTAGAGCAGTTTCAGGGAAAACTATTTGAAAGTGACAAAGCCCTCCTCACTCCACAATGAGCAGGTCATGGTCAGTTTCCTTCACCTCAAGTTCTCACCCCATCATCCGTGCATTGGGCTTCCCTGTGGCTCAGCAGGGAAAGAATCTGCCTGCAATGCTGGAGACCTGGTTCTATCCCTGGGTTGGAAAGATCCCCTGGAGGAGGGAAAGGTTACCAACTACAGTATTCTGGCCTGGAGAATTCCATGGGCTACAGTTCCCTGGGGTTGCAAAGAGTCAGACATGACTGAGCATTTCACTTCACTTCACTTCGTCTGTGCATATCTTTATGTTCTTATCTCAGGTAACAGTAATACCTGGTGTTTTAAGGTAGTCCTTGACAACACTGAACTCTCTCCTTCTACAGTCCAGTTGTTGTTCAGTCACTAAGTCTTGTCTGACTCTCTGCAACTCTATGGACTGTAGCTCACCAGGCTCCTCTGTCCAGGGGATTTCCCAGGTAAGAACTTGGAATGGGCTGCCATTTCCTTCTCCAGGTAATCTTCCTGAGCCAGGAAGGAACCCATGTCTCTTGCACTGGCAGGTGGATTCTTTACTGCTGAGCTACCTGGGAAGTCCTTAGAGCCCGGTACCAACCTCTGTGATGCCACATGGAGA
Source organism: Oryx dammah (assembly GCF_014754425.2). Taxonomy (NCBI): domain Eukaryota; kingdom Metazoa; phylum Chordata; class Mammalia; order Artiodactyla; family Bovidae; genus Oryx; species Oryx dammah. The sequence goes on along the minus strand of NW_024070211.1, from coordinate 38,780,707 downwards.
GGCCAAGTCTGATGCTTCTGCCAGGAGGAGGCCAGTAAGCTCAGCCCACCTGGGTGAGTTGCTAAAACAAGACCTCTCTCCCATCTTTTCCCAGCTGAGGTTCGCACTGCACAAGAGAGATCCAGGAAAGGGAGGTGTAAAACATCTTGTACAATGGCAGAAGTGGTGACAGATCTCTCATTTAGGGGCAAATCAGATGGAACTCGAGACTTGGAGAACAAACGGTGTAAAGGAAAGGAAACAGAAAATAAAAGAGGGAGGCAGGATTGGAGGGAGAGGAAGACAAGGAGGAAGAGAAGAGTGAGGCAGAGAAGAAAAGGAAGAAAGCAAGATGCTGCTGTTACCACCACTGCATCCAGTGAAAGGCAAAGGAGAAAAGGAAAGATATATCCATCTAAATGCAGAGTTCCAAAAACTAGCAAGGAGAGACAGAAAGCCTTCCTCAGTGATCAATGCAAAGAAATGGAGCAAAACAATAGAATGGGAAAGACTAGAGATCTCTTCAAGAAAATTAGAGATAACAAGGTAAAACTTCATGGAAAGATGGCCTCAATAAAGGACAGAAGTGGTATGGACCTAACAGAAGCAGAAGATATTAAGAAGAGGTGGCACGGATACACAGAAGAACTGTACAAAAATAATCTTCATGACCCGATAACCATGATGGTGAAAAAACTCACCTAGAATGAGACATCCTGCAAAGTAAACTCAAGTGGGCCTTAGGAAGCATCACTACGAACAAAGATAGTGGAGATGATAGAATTCCAGCTGAGCTATTCCAAATCCTAAAAGATGATGCTGTGAGAGGGCGACACTCAGTATGCCAGCACATTTTGCATACTGAGTTTTCATTCCAACCCCAAAGAAAGGAAATGCCAAAGAATGTTCAAACAACCGCACAGATGTGCTCATCTCACATGCTAGCAGAGTTATGCTCAAAATTCTCCAAGCTAGGCTTCAACAGTACGTGAACCGAGAACTTCCAGATTCAAGCTGGATTTAGAAAAAGGCATAGGAACCAGAGATCAAATTGCCAACATCCGCTGGATCATAGAAAAAGCAAGAGAATATCTATATAGATATCTGAGAGAATATCTATCCAGAAAAATATCTATTTCTGCATCTGGCACTTTGATCAATTACAAAAACTAACCAGTAAAAAAATGAAATTTTTAGATTTTATTTTAAATTTTGAGTTACTGGATTTCTCTCCTGTCCACACACAGAAGGTAATCTCAGAGTTCCTGGAACTGCCTTCACTTTGGCGCCCCTGAGGTTAGATATCCCACTGTTCTTGGTGGTGAAAAATTACTGCAAATAAACACACAATCAGATGGTGAGAGATTTTCATAAACAATATCATGACTTCACAGAGTTGCAAAGCTGTATTACTTCAAGGAATTTTTTTAAAAATTAAAAATTGAATTACCATACAATCCAGCAACTGCATTGCTGGAGAATATTTATCCAAAGAAAACAAAATAATTTGAAAAGATAACTGCATCTCTCTATCAATTACAGAATTATTTACAATAGACCAGATATGGAAACAACCATTGAGTGCCCATCAATAGATGAATGGAAATAGATTTGTTATTCAGCCATAAAAAAAAAAAAAACATGAAATCTTGCCATTTGCTAAATGAATGTACCTAGAGAGTATTATTCTAAATTAAATAAAGCAGACAGAAAGGAAAATACTGAATGATTTCACTTATATATGCAGCCTAAAAAACAAAACAAATGCACAAACGTGACAAAACAGAAACAGAGTCATAGATCCAGAGAGCAGGCAGGCCTTTGTCAGACAGAGGGGAGAGGGAAGGAGAGAAATAAGCGAAGGAGGTTTAGAGGAGTCAGCTTCCAGTTACAAAATAAATGAGTCATGGGTATGAAATGAACAGTGTGGAGAATATAGTCAATAATCATGTAACATCTTTGTATATTGACAGATGGTAAATAGACACTGTGGTGATCATTTTGAACATTTTCAGTTCAGTTCAGATCAGTCGCTCAGTCGTGTCCGGCTCTTTCTGACCCCATGGACTGCAGCACACCAGGTCTCCCTGTCCATCACCAACTCCTAGAGTTTACTCAAACTCATGTCCATTGAGTTGGTAATGCCATCCAACCATCTCAAACTCTGTCGTCTCCTTCTCCTCCCACCTTCAATCTTTACCAGCATCAGGGTCTTTTCAAATGAGTCACTTCTTTGCATGAGGTGGCCAAAGTATTGGAGTTTCAGCTTCAGCATCCATCCTTCCAATGAATATTAAGGACTGATTTCATTTAGGATGAACTGGTTTGATCTCCTTGCAGTCCAAGGGACTCTCAAGAGTCTTCTCCAACACCACAGTTCAAAAGTATCAATTCTTTGGTGCTCAGCTTTCTTTATAGTCCAATTCTCACACCCATACATGACTACTGGAAAAACCATAGCTTTGACTAGACTGCTGGCAAAGTAATGTCTCTGCTTTTTAATAAGCTGTCTAGGTTAGTCAAAACTTTTCTTCCAAGGAGCAAGAATCTTTTAATTTCACGGCTGCAGTGATTTTGGAGCCCAAAACCTGTCACTGTTTCCATTGTTTCCCCATCTATTTGCCATGAAATGATGGGACCGGATGCCAGGATCTTAGTTTTCTGAATGTTGAGTTTTAAGGCAACTTTTTCACTTTCCTTTTTCATGTTCATCAAGAGGCTCTTTAGTTCTTCACTTTCTGCCATAAGGGTGGTGTCATCTGCATATCTGAGGTTATTGATACTTCTCCTGGCAATCCTGATTCCAGCTTGTGCTTCATCCAGCCCAGCATTTCTCATGATGTACTTTCCATATAAGTTAAATAAGCAGGATGACAACATACAGCCTTGACATACTCATTTCCCAATTAGAAACCAGTCTGTTGTTCCATGTCCAGCTCTCTAACTGTTGCTTCTTGACCTGCATACAGGAGGCCTCTCAGGAGGCAGCCAGTCAGGTGGTCTGGTATTCCCATCTCTTTCAGAATTTTCCACAGTTTGGTGTGATCCACACAGTCAAAGCCTTTGGCATAGTTGATAAAGCAGAAGTAGATGTTTTTCTGAAATGCTCTTGATTTTTTGATGATCCCACATATATTCACAATTTCATCTCTGGTTCCTCAGCTTTTTCAAATCCCGCTTGAACATCTGGAAGTTCATGGTCACATACTGTTGAACCCTGGCTTAGAGAATTTTGACCATTACTTTGCTAGCATGTGAGATGAGTGCAATTGTGCGGTAGTTTGAGCATTCTTTGGCATTGCTTTTCTTTGGGATTGGAATGAAAACAGACCTTTTCCATTCCTGTGGCCATTGCTGAGTTTTCCAAATTTGCTGGCATATTGAGTGCAGCACTTTCACAGCATCATGTTTTAGGATTTGAAATAGCTCAACTGGAATTCCATCACTTCCACTAGCTTTGTTCATAGTGATGCTTCCTAAGGCCCACTTGACTTTGCATCCCAGGATGTCTGGCTCTAGATTAGTGATCACACCATTGTGATTATCTGGGTCGTGAAGATCTTTTTTGTATAATTCTTCTGTGTATTCTTGCCATCTCTTCTTGAAATGTATGGAAATATTGAATCACTTGTAAAAGAGGAACTAACATAGTGATGTAGGTCATTTATTCTTCAAAAACATACAAACACATAAACAAGCTCATTTAAAAAGAGCTTATATTTGTGGTTACCAGTGGTAGGCGTTGGGGAAGGGATTGGATGAAAGAAGTCAAAAAGTACAAAATTCTGGTTATAAGGTAAATAAATGCTAGGGATATAATGTACAACATGCTAAATATAATTAAAGCTACTCTGTCATGTATGGATGTGAGAGCTGGACTGTGAAGAAGCCTGAGCACTGAAGAATTGATGCTTTTGAACTGTGGTGCTGGAGAAGACTCTTGAGAGTCCCTTGGACTGCAAGGAGATCCAACCAGTCCATGCTGAAGGAGATCAGCCCTGGGATTTCTTTGGAGGGAATGATGCTAAAGCTGAAACTCCAATACTTTGGCCACCTCATGCGAAGAGTTGACTCATTGGAAAAAACTTTGATGCTAGGAGGGATTGGGGGCAGGAGGAGAAGGGGACGATAGAGGATGAGATGGCTGGATGGCATCACTGACTCGATGGACGTGAGTCTGAGTGAACTCCGGGAGATGGTGATGGACAGGGAGGCCTGGAGTGCTGAGATTCATGGGGTCGCAAAGAGTCGGACATGACTGAGCGACTGAACTGAACTGAACTGATGCCAAATATGAAAGTTAACAGAGAAAATCCCAAGGGATCTCATAACAAGTAAAAATTTTCTCTATTTCTTTCATTTTGTATCCATAGGAGATAGATGTTCTCTAAACTTTCATAATTTAAATAAGTCTAATCATTATGCTGGAAACCTTAAATTATACAGTGCTGTGTGTCAACTGCATTGCAAAAAATTCCAACAAGTGAGTAGGATGAAACACTGACAGGTGCAGACTTACTGTGTTAGTTTATAAGCCAGAAAAAAAAAAAAACAAAACACACAAAGAAATCAGTGGTCTCTAATGAACTGTAAAACAGTGGAACACAAAAGAAAAGCCAACGCATATTCTGCTGAAGTGGGTTACCATTTTCTTCTCCAGGGGATCTTCCCAACCCAGAGATTGAACCCAGGTCTCCCCCATTGCAGGTGGATTCTTTACTGTCTGAGCCACCAGGGAAGGCCAACACATATCCACTGGAAAGCATATCACGCCAATCTGAGAACAGCAGTTGAAACTGGAAGGGTTCTGCTCACCCCCATACTATGTGCAACAAGCAGCTTGCCCTTAGTATAAGGGAATTGCAGTAGTATGGATCTTAAGAACTCTCAAAATTGATCAGCCAGGATTCCCTTTCACGATGTGGTCCTACAATAAGGAGAAACTGCTAGAAGGAAATAATTAAGACAGAGACAGTAGAGATAAAAGAAGAGAAGGTCCAGATACAAGTGATAGTGAGCAACTGCATCAGAAAACACGCTGCTCTGTGTATGTGTGTGTGTGTGTTGTCTGTGTATTGCTGCTGCTGCTGCTAAGTCGCTTCAGTCGTGTCTGACTGTGTGTGACCCCAGAGACGGCAGCCCACCAGGCTCCGTTGTGTGTATTAACACTACCTAAAAGGCACAGAAGGTTATACTCTCTAAAGTTAGCTTTTCTAAACTTCCACCCTAACTCCCTCCTTTCAACAGCTTAGGGCAAACTAGTTTGATTCCCACAGATTTAAAAACAAATAGAAAACTGTTCTGTTTTTCCACAGCATTTAGCCTGAGTAAACCACATCAGTTAGCAAATTAGTTTGGCAAAAGCTTTCATCCTCCTTTCCAAAACATTTTTATGAGAAAACTGAGGTACTTTTAGACATTTATGCAAACAATATTCAATACTATTCAACGTGCATGTTTTTTTTTGCAAAGAAAGCATAATCATCTCTGTTTTGAGCTTCAAATGAATATTTTGAAAACCTGTACTTAGAAAGTGACTGAACGCATTATATCTTTTATTCCCTAAAATGAAATAGCTTCTTCTATGTTAAGAATATACATAAACTATAAAATAGAGATGCTGGCTTTGTTGGATAAGTGATTTTTTTCATTGAAAACACATACTTGTTTTGTTTATCTGAAAATTGATAGCCCCTATTTATAACATTAATTCTAGAAAAATCAAGGGCCTTTTTTTATAGTCAGACAACTGATTTAAATGTTGATTTCCTCAATGACTAAAATGTGGAAAATAACAACCATCTTTCAAGGTAGTTGCTATGTTTAAAATAGGTAAAGTTGACTAATTATTTTAATCAAATGCCCTCCATTTTTTAAAGTAGGGAGAATGCAGAATCAGAGTCATTAGAGCAATTCTCCTCTTTGCTATTTCATTGAAGTAACTGATTTTTCTGGATATTGTCTGTATAAGCATTAATTCTTATTTATTTGGGGATTTTTTTAATTAAAAAAATATTTTCCATGCCAAATTATACCTCAGAAAATTTACTCACCACTCACTGAATCATGCTTATGTTCTCATCTTGTTACTAAAATTAATTTTAAAGACATCATCTGTGACTTCTTTTAGCTATCCTCTCCTTTTCTTGGAATATTTTGGTGTCTATAATGTGGCTTTTCTCCTTGTCTTTTACCAGACTTTCTGGTTACTCCTTTTTAGGTTTCTTTTCAGCGTGTATTATACTGCCCTTCTTGTTAAAATGTTGATGTTCTTCAGGGCTCTAATAACATCATTTTTATGGTCTCACTTTCCACACTAATTAGGAACATCCACTTTCAATTACTTTCTATAGAATAATGACTCTAATCATTTTCTCATCTCTGATCTGTAGAATTAATATCCTGCTGGACATCACTCCCCAGGTGCTCTATAAGCTCAGCTTCCCATCTATACAAGGAAGAGGCTGTGAGAAACTGACTCAGAAGTTCCATATCAAAACAAATTCTGAACTAATTGTACTTGGTTATGCTTTTATTTCATCTTTCTTTGTTCCCAGTATATATTTAATTTGAGGATTAAAAGGCAGAGGATCTCAGCCTTCGGGGGAGGAAGAAATAAGTGGAATAGTTCTGAGCCATTTAACCAGCCTGGAGAAATAAATGAAAAAGGCCACCTCATCTTGACAACAGTGACTGAGGGTAAGTGGTATGAGTGGATGAGACCTTCTGTAGATTTTCAAGAGTTTTAGATTCTGTTATAAATGTTGTAAAGAATGAACTCTAGAGACAACTTGCTTGCGCTGAAATTCCTACCCCCTCGTTTCCTAATTGTGGAGTCTTGGGCAACTTAGATAAACTCTCTTTCCCTTAATTTTACAATAAGAATAATAATAGTGTTAATCTCATAGAGGATTAAATGAATTAAAGCCTTAGAACTATGCCTGGCATACAGTAGTTTGAATTTGATGTTGTATTATTATGGGTGCACTAAGTGTTCGTTGCTGTGCATGGGATTTCTCTAGCTGTCGACAGCAGTGGCTACTCTGTTGCAACGTGCGGGCTTCACATTGCCGTAGCTTCTCTTACTGTGGAGCACAGGCTCTAGGCATGAGGGTTTCAGTAACTGCAGCACATGGGCTCAGTAGTTGTGGCACATTGGCTTATGTGAGAATCCTCCCAGACCAGGGATCGAATGTGTGTCCCCTGTGTTAACAGGCAGATTTGTAACCACTGGACTACCAGGGAAGTCCTGGGTTTGATGTTTCTTATATCAACCTGGCTTCATGATGCTAACTGAAGGCAGCACAATCCAGGGAAAGGAGCATCCGTGTGGGGATGTGGACTTTGGGGTCACCTCTGGCCTTGTCAGCCTGGGCAAATCAAATGAGGATTTAGCATAAATTCAGTTCAGTTCAGTTCAGTTCAGTTCAGTCGCTCAGTCGTGTCCCACTCTTTGCAACCCCATGAATTGCAGCACGCCAGGCCTCCTATTCATCACCATCTCCAGGAGTTCACCCAGACTCACGTCCATCGAGTCCGTGATGCCATCCAGCCATCTCATCCTCTGTTGTCCCCTTCTCCTCCTGCCCTCAATCCCTCCCAGCATTAGAGTCTTTTCCAATGAGTCAACTCTTCACATGAGGTGGCCAAAGTACTGGACTTTCAGCTTTAGCATCATTCCTTCCAAAGAAATCCCAGGGCTTATCTCCTTCAGAATGGACTGGTTGGATCTCCTTGCAGTGCAAGGGACTCTCAAGAGTCTTCTCCAACACCACAGGTCAAAAGCATCAATTCTTCAGAGCTCAGCCTTCTTCACAGTCCAGCTCTCACATCCATACATGACCACAGGAAAAACCATAGCCTTGACTAGACGGACCTTAGTCGGCAAAGTAATGTCTCTGCTTTTGAATATACTATCTAGGTTGGTCATAACTTTTCTTCCAAGGAGTAAGCATCTTTTAATTTCATGGCTGCAATCACCATCTGCAGTGATTTTGGAGCCCCCCAAAATAAAGTCAGTCACTGTTTCCATTGTTTCCCCATCTATTTCCCATGAAGTGATGGGACCAGATGCCATGATCTTCATTTTCTGAATGTTGAGCTTTAAGCCAACTTTTTCACTCTCCTCTTTCACTTTCATCAAGAGGCTTTTTAGCTCCTCTTCACTTTCTGCCATAAGGGTGGTGTCATCTGCATATCTGAGGTTATTGATATTTCTCCCGGCAATCTTGATTCCAGCTTGTGTTCCTTCCAGTCCAGCGTTTCTCATGATATACTCTGCATAGAAGTTAAATAAGCAGGGTGACAATATACAGCCTTGACGTACTCCTTTTCCTATTTGGAACCAGTCTGTTGTTCCATGTCCAGTTCTAACTGTTGCTTCCTGACCTGCATACAGATTTCTCAAGAGGCAGGTTAGGTGGTCTGGTATTCCCATCTCTTTCAGAATTTTCCACAGTTTATTGTGAAGCATGGATGATCCTAAATCCCCTTGTAGCTTTTGATTGCAGACAAAAAGTTATTTTTCCTGAAAATCACTGCATGACACTGTCACATTAAATCATATGTCAGTCTAGTAACCTGATTGAAAAATAAAAGACAAATATGAACTATCATACTGTACTTTAAGGTTCTGATTGTTTATTAGAAAGAAGAAGAAAAAGAAGAGTTATCATATCTCTAAGAATACAGAATTTCTTTTATTTTATCCTAAAAGAAAGTTGATGTCAAGTACCATTAAACCATCTATGAAAAAAGGAGACTACTTTTTAGGCTCTGAGTCAACTGCATCCCAGATGTAACCTGGTATTCTAAAAGTTACTGAGAGAAACATGTCTACTGCCTAAGATTTTGGAGCAACTTCACTATAGCCATCAGTTACAGCAGTCTCTTTAAAGATAGTGGGCTTCCCCGATGGGTTAGTGGTAAAGAATCTGCCTGCAATGCAAGAGCAGCAGGAGACACGGGTCCGATCCCTGGGTTAGGAAGACTCCCCTGGAGGAGGGTATGGCAACCCACTCCAGCATTCTTGTCTGGAGAATCTCATGAACAGAGGGGCCTGGCGAGCTACAATCCATGGGGTCACAAAGAGTTGCACAAGACTAAAGCGACTTGGCACGCACTCTAGAGATAGTAGTAAATTGGTTTCAAGGTGAAAAGACTATAATGGGGCTTCTTTGGTGGCTTTGGTGGCTCAGATGGTATATATATATAATGAGAAAAAACTTTGATGTCATGAGTATGTTTTGGCAGAAAAAATTAAATGATAGACTGCATTTTATTCAACTAAGATGAATGTATTTTCCTGTTACATAAAAATATAAATGCAATCATTTTTAGAATTGCTTTTTAAAATTGTTCACAAGAAATGTAAGATCTTCTTAAATGAAATCAGAGTGGGCTGTAGTTTTAAATTTTAAAATGAACCATTTTTTTAATTGGTAGAAATTACTTTATAATGTTATGTTGGTTTCTGCCGTACAACAATGCAAATCAGTTGTATTTATATATATATATCTCCCTTCCTTCTGGAGTCTGTCGCCCCTCCCCTCATCCTAACCCTCTATGTCATCACAGCAAGCCAGGCTGGGCTCCTTGTGTTATACAGCAACTTCCCACTATCTATTTTACACATGGTGGTGTATATATGTCAATTCTACTTTCTCAATTTGTCCCACTCTCACCTTTTCCCACTGTGTCCACAAGTTTATTCTCTACTAAGTTCATCGGTAAAATTTTTCTAGATTCCATATATATGTGTTAATATACAATACTTGTTTTTTTCTTTCTGACTTACTTCACTTTGTATAAGAAGCTCTGTGCTTATCCACTTCACTAGGACTGACTCAAATTCATTCCTTTTTATGGTTGAGTAACGTTCAATTGCATTTACGTACTGCATCTTCTTTATCCATTCATCTACCAATGGACATCTAGGCTTTGCTTTATGTCCTGGCTGTTGTAAATATTGCTGCAATGAACACTGGAGTACATGTGCCTTTTAGATTGTGGTTTTTTTCAGTGTATATGTCCAGAAGTAGGTTTGCTAGGTCATATGGTAGATTTACGCCTAGTTTTTTAAGGATTCTGCATACTATTTTCCATAATGGCTGTATCAGTTTACATTCTTACCAATGGTGCAAGAGGGTTCCTTTTCTCCTCATCCTCTCCAGCATTTATTGTTTGTAGATTTTTTGATGATGGCCATTCTGACTGGTGTGAAGTGATGCCTCATTGTAGTTTTGATTTGCATTTGTCTAGAAAGGAGTGAGTGACGTTGAGCATCTTTTCATGCTTATTGGCTATCCATATGTCTTCTTTGGAGAAATGTCTGTTTAAGTCTTCTGCCCTTTTTTGATTGGGCTGTTTGTTCTTCTGAGATTGAGCTGTATGAGCTGCATATATATTAAAGTGAAATATTTTTAACAAAAGAAAAATTAAGGCTTATAAAACCTGCTAAGGGCCAGGCACCATTCTAAGTGATATCCTCAATACATATGATTCTCATCTTAAAAACAAGAAAGCTCAAATCTTAGAGTTTAAAAGTCTTGGCTAAAGTCCCTCTCAAAAGTGTGAGATCTGGGATAATATTTTTAAAATAACAGTTTTTCTCTAATTGTAAAGTAAAATAGTTTTAAAAAGATAGAAAGTACTAAAAATATTACTAATAGAAATAGTAGCAGTAAGATATTAACCAGTTTTAGTATTAGCAAACAACTATAATGTCATGTTGCTAGATAACAATCAGAAAAAAAAAATGGCTTACTTGGCTTTATTGATACAAAAAGAGACATGAAGTGAGAGTGTTTGGGAAGTGCATTCACCAAGCCGGAGAGTCTTCTGTTACACCCTGTAGAGCCTTTGTCATACCAGCCAGAGGAGCTTACAAGCCTGCAGAGTTGTAAAAGCAAGATAACAGCTGGCACTGACATTTGTACGCTACCATGTATAAAATAGATAGCTAGTGGAAAGCTGCTGTGTAACACAGGGAGCTCAGCCTGGTGCTCTGTGACAACCTCGAGCAATGGGATGGGGTGGGTGGGTGAGAAGGAGGTTCAAGAAGGAGGGGAGATATAGATATAGACATAGATATAGATATGACTGATTCACATTGTTGTATGTCAGAAACCAACACAACATTGTAAAGCAATTATCCTCCAATTTAAAAATTTTTTTAAAAGATGAACTTAAAAAAAAAAAAAGATAATGCCTGGGAGGTTTATCAGCTCTGTCCAGCCACTCTTATGGATAGCTGGGTTCTTCAAATTATTTTTGTACAACATTTTTGCTCTTTATATAAATTCTACAATTTAGCCATTATTTTAAAAATATTTTGTAAAGGTTTTAAGTACTTTCCATTGAACAAACCGACTCACTGTTTACAGCTATCCTATTAAGTGATATTCTATTCAAGGTAAATGGGTGAGTCTGTTGAAGGTAAATTTTCTCCATGCTATTTTATCTAAACTATAATTAAGGATTGTATTTTAATTACTAAAGGTTTATTTTTCTGAGTATCAATTCTACGTGATACTAGAATTGTCTTAATTTGGAAGATTGTTTTCCATGGTCTCCTGTTTTCCATTGTTGATATTGGGAAGTTTGCTTTAGGTCTGTTATTTCTGTGATATCATTGTTACTCTGTGGCTGCTTTCAGGAGTTACATTTTGTCTTTGGTGTTCTGCAGTTGTACTCGCATGTGTTTGTGTGAGGATTTATTTGTTTTCTGTATCAAAGAATTGGGGTTTTCTATTAAGTATGAAAAACTGTTAGGCATTATCTCTGAAAATATTGTGCCTCTTCCATTTTCTTTATTTTCTTCCTGAGACTTACATAAGTTATATATTAATTTTGTAAATTCCATTCTCCATATCTTCTTACTCCTTTTTCATACATTCCATAATTCATGCTTTTCATAATTTCCTCACTCTCTGGCAAGCTATGTAATTGTTGGGTTCCAAAATCATTGCGGATGGTGACTGTAGCCACTAAATTAAAAGTTGCTTGCTCCTGGAAGGAAAGCTATGACAAACTTAGCATATTAAAAAAAAGAGACATCACTTTGCCAATGAAGGTCTATACAATCAAAGCTATGGTTTTTCCAGTAATCATGTATGGATGTGAGAGTTGAATCATAAAGAAGGTTGAGTGCTGAAGAATTGATGCTTTCAAATTGTGGTGCTGGAGAAGACTCTTGAGAGTCTCTTGGAGTACATGGAGATCAAACTAATCAATCCTAAAGGATATCAACTCTGAATATTCATTGGAAGGAATGGTGCTGAAGCTGAAATTCCAATACTTTGGCCACCTAATGTAAAGAGTTGGAAAGACCCTGATGCTAGGCAAGACTGAAAGCAGGAGGAAGGTGTCAATGGAGGATGAGATGGTTGAATGGCATCACTGACTCAGTGGATGTGAGTTTGAGCAAACTCTGGGATATAGTGAACAACAGGGAAGCCTGGCATGCTGCAGTCCTTGGGGTCGCAAAAGGTCAGACACAGTGACTGAACACAACAACAGATTGAAATATGATACATACTGTTTTCCATTGTTGATATTGGGAATACCATTAAATTGTTAAGAGATTCACTGAAAAAAAGTTGTTTTCTCTTTTAGATTTGTCTTATTTCTCCTCCATGCATACTGTTGCAATAGTGCCTTCTCTTGAGAAGCTCATTAAAATATTTTAGTTTTCATTACATTTTTCAAGAAGCAATGCTATATACATTTCAATACACTTAAATCTCCAAGTATCCCTAGGTAGTCCATAAAACCAGCATAAAGTTAAGATCCTAAAAGGACTTTAATAACTCTATAGCTGTGAATGGAACTTACAGTCAAAATTCAGTTAGGAAAAGTTTTTACTTAATCTACCAAAACACTCAAATATATAAATATTTTGTTGAATCTAAAGAAAACAAATAGTGATCTGAGCTATGATGGTATTCTTCTGATAGGATGATCATGGAAAGTCTGCCTAATGGTTTTCTTTAAACCGAGACCTGAAATAAGAAAAGTTAGCTAGTTGATTATGAGGAAGAATTGTATACCAGGAATCCAGGATACTCTACACAAAGGCTCTGAGGTTGAAATAATTAATTGAATTTTTGGAACTCAGTGAAGATGACTCTGCTTGCTGGGGCAGAGTAAATCAATGAAAGGAGGATTGGTGTGTTATGAGACTGGAGGTGAAGACATGCATTCTGCTGGGTCCTCCAAAAAGCAGACACCAAGATGGAGTTAAAGGTACAAGAGATTTGTTGGGAAAACATGAGTGAAACTTGGGGAAATATGAAAGATAAGCTAGAGGAGCAAGAGTTGGCAGGGAGAACCTTCAGGCCATGATGCAGGTCTGCCATCTAGAAAGGAGTCTGGGGAGATAAGATCAGGTAGAAAACAGTCCTCAGGAGTTTTCTGTCAAGTTGATGGAGTATCTTGGAGCCAAGTTTGCCCATCAGAGGATCCCATGTTTCAGGGAACAAACCTGAGTTAACACTTTTTCTACATTCAGTCCTTGGCTGGAGGCAGTGTAAAGAAAGATGGGTCTTAGCGAAAACATGATGGTAGATACAGAGGGACAGCAGCTAGAGTAGTCACACAACTGCGCTCATTACAGCAAGTGGTCAGGGTGGCGCATTTTCATGGCCACCATGGTCCACTCTTAGCTATATATTCTATATATAAACTCATAGATAGTTTTCAATCTCTGGAATTGGTCTTGAGTGCTAACAGCTTACAAGGAGTACATGATTTCTGTATGGGTTGCCTTATTGTTGGCTCCTTTTATTAACACTGTTCCGTATTCTTCCTTTCAAATAGTTTTGTATACAGGAGGCCTTCACAATTTTTGGAAAATAAAATAAAGATTTCTCTCAGTTTTAGTATTTATTTGAAGCTGAGAGTAGTGGGATTATCTTGAGTATGAAATCTTAGCATCTTTGACATGAAGGGATTTTGTGAGTATTGTAAATAAGCAGTAAATATTAAATAGCAGTTTGAGATTTCCTAAAATACTCTATGTAGTTGTCCCCATGATACTGATTAAGGAACAAATAAGAAAAGTAACTGGTTTAAAATATTCTAGGTAATGAGAAAAATTGTCTGGTTTTCATCTTTTTAGCTAGCTTGTAGGGACTTTCATGCATTGGAGAAGGAAATGGCAACCCATTCCAGTGTTCTTGCCTGGAGAATCCCAGGGACAGAGGAGCCTGGTGGGCTGCCATCTATGGGATCGCACAGAGTTGGACACAACAGAAGTGACTTAGCAGCAGCAGCAGCAGCAGCAGTAACAGGTGTACTATTTTAATTATTAGTGAAATGAGTTTTACATTGATGAGAGTTAAGACAAAGTTTTTAGAGCCACAAAGGGAAATAATTGAGTCTCCTAAACCCAGTGCTATTATACCTCTGTTTATTTTCACTGAAATGAGCAATTTCATAAACACTTTTTGATAAACTTCCACACTTAAGATGCTAAAATTTTTCTCAAAAGCTTATATGAAATATTATAGACTCAGTCATGAATAAAATTAAAGTTGTAATCTCAGCCTGAAACTACCTCAATATCTCTTTTACAGGCATTTTTGGAAATACACTGCATTTAGTAAAACAAAATATTTTACTTAACCCACATATGGACACACCTGGGACCAAGAAAAGTTGTCTAGAAGTGACCCCAGGAGTTTACACTGAACAATGAACCAGGAGGAAAGTTTTGCAAGTGAAAATAAAATTTGTTTTTAAGTTACTGATTTTGACTGTCAAGTCAATGAACATGAAAGCAAAAATCATGGAAATTGGAAACTTGCTCATTACTGGACATTGCCTAGAATTATATACAGGTATGTATTTTTTTTTCATGGAACAACAGACTGGTTCTAAATAGGAAAATGAGTACGTCAAGGCTGTATATTGTCACCCTGCTTATTTAACTTAAATGCTGAGTACATCATGAGAAACGCTGGGCTAGAAGAAGCACAAGCTGGAATCAAGATTGCCAGGAGAAATATCAATAACCTCAGATATGCAGATGACACCAACCTTATGGCAGAAAGTGAAGAGGAACTAAAAAGCCTCTTGATGAAAATGAAAGAGGAGAGTGAAAAAGCTGGCTTAAAGCTCAACATTCAGAAAATGAAGATCATGGCATCTGGTCCCATCACTTCATGGCAAATAGATGGGGAAACAGTGGAAACAGTGTCACACTTTATTTTTGGGGGCTCCAAAATCACTGCAGATGGTGATTGCAGCCATGAAATTAAAAGACGCTTACTTCTTGGAAGAAAAGTTATGACCAACCTAGATAGCATATTCAAAAGCAGAGACATTACTTTGCCAACAAAGGTCTGTCTAGTCAAGGCTATGGTTTTTCCAGTGGTCATGTATGGATGTGAGAGTTGGACTGTGAAGAAAGCTGAGCGCCGAAGAATTGATGCTTTTGAACTGTGGTGTTGGAGAAGACTCTTGAGAGTCCCTTGGACTGCAAGGAGATCCAACCAGTCCATTCTAAAGGAGATCAGTCCTGGGATTTCTTTGGAAGGACTGATGCTAAAGCTGAAACTCCAGGACTTTGGCCACCTCATGTGAAGAGTTGACTCATTGGAAAAGACTCTGATGCTGGGAGGGATTGGGGGCAAGATGAGAAGGGGACAACAGAGGATGAGATGGCTGGATGGCATCACCCACTCGATAGACATGAGTTTGGGTGAACTCCTGGAGTTAGTGATGGACAGGGAGGCCTGGGATGATGCACTTCATGGGGTCGCAAAGAGTCGGACACGACTGAGCAACTGAACTGAACTAAACTGAACATATTTTTTTCATATTATTGAAGACTACAAGTGAAATAAATGACAGTGTTATGACAGTTATACAGAACATCTATTACACTTTCCTGGAAGGACTTTATGTTCTAAGAAAGGTGGCTTATACCATGTGATTAGAAATTGAACACTGATTCATTGGCTACAAAGTTCTTGGCTTTCATATCTTTCCTTACCAGTTTTTGACATTTTTGTAATATCTTAGCTATGTTCTTCTTTGGGAGAAATACAGTAGATCTATAAATTGCTCTATAGACATTTTGACATATTAATAGTACTGTTCAAGCTTGCACTACTTGCCACACGACAGGCCAATAAATCGAGAGACAAGTTTTTAGGGCAATGAATAGCAACTATATTTGGAGAGCCAGCTGACTGAGAAAATGGTGGTCTAATGTCCCATAGAACCATCTTATCTGAGTTAGAATTCAGACTTCTTTTATATTAAAAGGGGAGGGTATGTGGTTGTTTGCTGCAAACTTCTTGCTGTCAGACTCCCTTGTTCTTGCAGCTGTCCTTTTAGTTCAGGTGATGATGTTCCTGTAAACTTTTAATAAGACAAGTGTTATTCTTGTTCTGCAACTTTTTATCCCTATATGAATGTAAAAGTGTTACATCTTTAAAGGTCAGAGTCCTAAGAAAGGGCTATCTTGTATATTTCAGGCTATAGACAACATTCTTAATTTGTAGCAAAAGCAATAGAATACAAAGGTTAAAATAAAAGAAGTAGATCCAATATGGAGTCCTGTTCTTCTCTACTATAGTATCTTTAAAATTAGATTTAAAGATTTACACTCGATGAACACTGGATTCAATGTTATAATTCTAACACTACAAAACAGTAGTTTTTTCCCGCAGAGGGTCAACGCTTGCTGTACCTTATAAATAAATCATGTGAAATAGATTTATTCCATTTACATGTCAAAGTTCCAAGTTGGCCATTGATAGAAGAGGCCCAACCAAGATTTTAGACTTTTAAAGAAAATATTATTGATCTTTGCTGTTCTTTAATTCTGCAGCTGCTATAGCTGGCTATTTTAATCAGCACTGCAATTAGCAACACAATTCAGAAACTTCCCTCATTCATATTTTCATAAAAGGGAATTTGACCTTCATAGGAAATAGAAATGTGAATGTCAGTAAAGATTAAATCTGGATGATGGACGTGTGGGATAGTAGTCTCTCTAGCAAACAGAGGTTCCCACTACAAGATGAAGCAAGAAAGATGCATTCTTTTCACAATGGGATCATGTAGCTGCCTTCTCAATTCAGCATTTGATAAAAATGCATGGTGGGTGAGGAAAGCATGGTCCTGATATCCAGGCAGACATGTTCCAGGAATGTTGGAGCTTGCCTTTATGATTTTCTTCCTCATTCCTGCCTGATGGTGAGATAAAAGCAGGAGATTCCATATGCTGAAGAGTAACTAAGCCTGTGTGCCTGCAACTACTGTGCCTGCAACTACTATGCCTGCACTTTAGAGCCCACGTGCAAGCCACGACTACCGAGCCCGTGTGCTGCACCGGCTACTGAAGCCCTCATGCCTAGAGCGTGCGACAAGGGAAGCCACCACAATGAGAGGCCTGTGCACCGCAATAGAGAATAGTCCCCCCAACTCTAGTAGCTCGCTAACACTACAGAAAGCCTACAGAAAGCATAGAAGACCCATTGCAGTCAAAAATAAATAAACAAAAAAAGAGTGAAGGAGGACAAAAATAAGCAAGCTTGTGCTTTTCTAAACAAACAAACAAATCAAAAAAAAAAAAAAAGAAGAAGAAGAGAAAAATCACCCTTGCTTGAGGTTTATTTATCTAAATTACTCAATTATTTTATCCTATTTTGATCGGATAACATTTTTGGAAGAATTTCAGTGATGGAAGAAACTTCATTTTATTTTTAATGAAGTTTTAATTACTTTCCCAAATTGGGAAAGTGGCTCACTTTTCCATTTTTACTTACATTTCCAAAGTATATGGCTTACTTTTTTCCCTGAAGTGCCAAGAAAATGCAGAGAAAATCTTAATTTTAACTCAAAATTCAGATCAGAAGTAGCTGAGTTTCCAACATAGAACATGCATAGTAATATCATTATTTAGAAATACTGAATGCTACTTCCCTCTCAGTTTTTTATAGGCAAAGCTTTGAGTCAGTCTGTATCCAAGAAAAGTTATCAATGGCTTTCAGACTACAGAAGGCTGAATTTTATGAGATATCAAGGTAGTAAAATTTTCAAATTTGACAGTACCATATAAACAGCAGTATATTTATATTTTATAAGCAAAATCCAAAATAAAATAAGCTCAGTTTCTCATTGTGCTCCCCCCCAAATAATATAGGGAATAGTAAGTTTTATTTTGAACTGGGCAAGAGACTGAAGTATTTAGAATAGTGGCATGGTCTGATTTACATCAATATCTTACAAAAATTTTAACTGATGAGGGGTTAGAGACTTGACACATCATATACCTAACAAATTATTTGCCTAAAAGTGAAAAACCAATAAATCAAAATCCCCTAAGAGCCTCAAAGCTATTTTATAGTCTTGGTTTATTCATGGTTACCTCCTATTCTAATATTATGAGTAGAGATAGGCTAAAAGGATGAGTGATATCACAGTTAATTATAAGAATGGCAGTTTTAATCAAGGTGCTCTCATTATTAAACTGTTCATTTTAATAAATAAAATTATTTAAAGTTTCACTAAATCAGATAATGTTTATTAAAAGAAACTGTATGTTTAAAGATACATCACAGAAAGAATTGCCTGATCAACAAATTATAAAGCAAAAAGAAGGTAAGAGTGGTGCAAGTGAGAAAAGTTTGTAGCCTATTCAGAAAACAGAATAAATGGTTATTAGGCAAAAGCATACCTAAAATACCTAGAAGACAACAAAGGCATCCTTGGTAGGACTATGTTAAACACCCTGTCACTGGAAACATACACTTTCTTCCTATCATTCTCTGTATTATCTATTATAATCATAATCATAACCAAATTATTCTGATTTACTGTTTTCAATGAAGTTATTGCTACCAGAAATTAATCAATTAATTTTCCTTCCAACCACTAGAATACAAATTTCATGAGAAATAGAAAAGTGTCTGTATTGTACCGCTGTGTCTTAGTAGTCTAGAACATTTCTTGACATATAATAGATGCTTACAAATGCCTAGCCAATGTTCAGGTGGATTGATGTGTGAGAAGAATATATAAAAGCTGATACTCAAGTGGGGCTTCAAGAACAGCTGAATGAGGAGCGAAGCAGATCCTGTGCTCTGCGGCAGAGCTGGAAGAAAAGGTTCCAGCAGGCATATGAGTGGGTAAGCAGGAAGCATATAGAGTTAATACATGGCCAAGGGCTGAATGTGGGCTACTCTTACAGAAGAGGACCCCTGTGTGGCCCAAACAAGAACAGGAATTCACTTGAAGACCGTTGTTCACGGCCCACCAGGTGCTAATGAGTAAGACTGGGGCTGGGCAGGAGGACTGAGGGGGGTTGAGGGAGACCAACCCCCGCTCCCCCACTTTTCTTTCTTATAGAAAGGATAAATAAAGCCTTAAGTCACTGGACAGAGTCAGGAAACGCTGTTGCTTATTTGAAGGAGGGAATGCTTTATGGAAGTATTTTATACCTCAATTTCAGACACAACTTAGCAACTGAACAACAACAACTACATTTGTTTATCAAAATTCATATAAAGGTATATGTAAAGAATATGAATTTTACTGTACGTTAAATATTCCTCCAAGCCTGACTTTAAAAATTTACTTCTCAACTCTATAAAGTAACTATTATGCATCTGGACTATTAAATTGCACAATTTTTCTATATTAAACATCCTTGATGAAACAGGAAATGAATGGTTTAAGGGCAGATTGAGAAAAAAGGCTTTCTCCTTGTTTATTTATGTGTGTGTATGTGTGTGTTTTGTTCCTGAGTTTCTTTAAGGATGAAGGAACTTGTTGCTGTTGTTTAGTTTAAGTCATGTCCAACTCTTTGTGACCCCATGGACTGTAGCATGCCAGGCTCCTCTGTGAGTTGGTGATGCTATCTGACCAAGTCATCCTCTGCCACCCCTTTCTCCTTTTGCCTTCAATCTTTCCCAGCATCAGAGTCCTTTCCAATGAGTCAGCTCTTTGCATCAGGTGGCCAAAATATTGGAGCTTCAGCTTCAGTATCAGTCCTTCCAATGAATATTCAGGGCTGATTTCCTTTAGGATTGACTGGTTTGATTTTCTTGCAGTCCAAGGGATTTTAAGGAGTCTTCTCCAGCACTGTAAGTCTTTGGAAAGCATCTTTTCTTTGGCGCTCAGTCACCTTTGTGGTCCAACTGTCACATCCATACATGACTATTGGAAAAACCATAGCTTTGACTATACATATCTTTGTTGGCAAAATCATGCCTCTGATTTTTAATACGCTGTCTGGGTTTGTCATAGCTTTCCTTCCAAGGAGGAAGCTACTTTTAGTTTCGTGGTTGCAGTCACTGTCCACAGTGATTTTTGAACCCAAGAAAATAAAATCTGTCACTGCTTCCACTTTTCCCCTTCTATTTGCCATGAAGTGATGGGACCTGATGCCATGATCTTAGATTTTTTTTTTTAATGTTGAGTTTCAAGCCAGCTTTTTTCTCCCCTCTTTCACCCTCATCAAGGGGCTCTTTAGTTCACTTTCTGCCACTAGGATGGTATCATCTCTATATCTGAGGTTGTTGATATTTCTCCTGGTAATCTTGATTCCAGCTTGTGATTCATTCAGCCTAGTATTTTCCATGATGTACTCTGTGTATAAGTTAAATAAGCAGGGTGACAATATATAGCCTTGAAGTACTCCTTTCTCAATTTTGAACCAGTCCATTGTTCCATGTCTGGTTCTAACCATTGCTCCTTGACCTCCGTACAGGTTTCTCAGGAGGCAGGTCAGGTAGCCTGGTATTCCCTTCTTTAAGAATTTTCCACAGTTTATTGTGATCTATACAGTCAAACATGCTTAAACATGTTGAGGAAGAAGGGCAAATAAGGCTGGAGAAATTGATGGTGATGAAATGATAGATGCTACTATATAAGCAAATACAAATTAAAAATTTAATTCTCCCCACGGACACTAAGGACAGAACTTTCCTCTCTCTGTTTTTGTAGTGCATTTACTTTAGAAAACTTGGTCATTTTAAATTCTATCTCTGTCTCTTTGAAAAGTATATGAGTCATTCTAAAAATGAAACAAGCCTCTTAGTGGCTTCACAAAGCAGGAATGTCTATCTCAGGAATCTGTAAGCTATCTCTTTGAAATGTAATCATCAAGGGACATAGCACTCCTATCTCCTAGCCTGTGGGAAGGTAGGAGCTTCACTTCAATGGGCACCTTGCTCCAAGTTGCAAAATTTCTTCCTGTCATAATAATGTGACGTTTATTTTTCCTTTGGACAGAGCCAATTAACTGACATAGAAGGTCGTCACAATTACCAGGTGAATTTAGGGTGAACTATGTGTGACAAAGGATGCCATCAAGACCGTTTTGTATGTAATGGGTTATGACTGCTTGTCTGTAAAAAGATGAGATTTCTGTCTCTGCAGTCTCTTTAGTGGGCTGCCTATGATGTGTCTCACACTCTGGCTTAGTGCTTTTTTAATAACTAAACTGAGTTTCTTCTACATTTGTAGAGAGGTTTTCAGGGTTGAAAGAAGATGTGCTTTTAATTATACTTCCCAAACACTAACTTTTAGAGAAATATTCATCCAGAAAGAAAAATGAGAGGAATAAGGGGAGCACAGATGAGTGAGTGAGTGATAGTTGCTGAGTTGTGTCTGAATCTTTGCAACCCCATGGATCGCAGCCCCCCAGGCTCCTCTGTCCATGGAATTTTCTAGGCAAGAAAACTGGAGTGGGTTGCCATTTCCTTCTCCAGGTGTGCAGATGAGGGAGTAGTTAAATAATTTAGAAAACAAGGAAGAAAAAATATTGGTGGACATAAGATTAATGATAAATGTCTTAGTCTGCTCAGGGTGCTATGACAAAATATAACAGGCTGTGTGGCTTCAGTAACAGAAAAATATGTTATCTGGAGGTGAACCAATTCAGGTTCTGGTGAGAGCTCTTTTCCTGGATTGGAGAGATAGAGATAGATAGAGAAAGGGAAGGCAGGGGAAAGAGAGAGAGAGAAAGAAAGAAAGAGTATGTCCCTGTTTTTAAAGGCCCTAATCCCATCAAGAGGGCCCCATCTTCATGACCTCATCTAAACTTTATAACCTTGCAAAGGATCCACTCCTAATTCCATCACACTAGGGATTAGGGTTTCACACATGAATTTTAGGTAGACATAATTCAGTCCATAGTTACAATAAACAAAATTTATTGTAGACAAAATGTATCCAGTTATTACAATGGTTATGTTATATAACATTGTGTTATGTTATATTCTATTAACTATAATATATATTCATCTTTAGAAAGAGTCATGAAAATTCTCATGAAATTCCACAACTATATTTACAATTATTGAGCCAGAGGTGTATTATTCTGAATATATTTTTTGTCTCCCTAAAAACCATCAAATTTACAGACAGATAGATCAACAGAAGGTAAAAGTTTAGATGTAGAATGTTTTTGACCAATAGGATGAAACAAAATTTTCATATACAAAATCAGAGAATACTATAGTAACACATATTTTTTGATTAGACAAAGTATGAAATTTCAAATTAGTAGTTTTTCATATTCATATAGAAGTGAATATGTTTGGGTCAGAAATAGCTTCTTTGATATATAATTTTCATTTCTGCTTAATGAATCTTGATTAGAAAAAATCAACAAGATGTGTATATCATGTTTATGATTTTTTTCTTTGAATTTGCATACACATATATTCCTTCTCCTTCACACACACACACACACGCACACACACACGCATGTGCATGCACACACACGTCAATTAAGGATCTTTTTTTGAAATCAGAAAATAACTGAAGACCAGCAGTGAAACTAAGAAATTAAGCTGTGGTTTTTATCTTCTAGAGAAACTCTATATTTACTCCAGGTATGCCTTTCTTTGTTCCTTCCCTCCTTTCTTTCTTCCTTCCTTCATTCCACTGATGCCATGGGAGTCAGGGAGGCCTGCTTCCCTCTTGACCTTCTCTGACTGGTACCATTTTGGTTGGGGATTAAGGCAATACATCAAAGTCTAGCAAGGGTGGAAGTTTAGTCTCTTCCCTCAGGCTCTGCTGGTGGAGGTGACACTGGGGCTGTAGTTTTTCTTTGTGTTTGAAACTTTCCTGTCTTTCTAGGCTGCCCTTTTCCTGGGATGTTTTTCTGTCTGAGCGCACCAGCAATTCCACGCTACCAGCTTCTCTAGTATGTGGGCTGGGATACATGAGGCAAAAGAAACCCATGGAACTTATCAGCAAGCCATTCAGGTTCTGAGGTCCCTAGATGGTCTGTCTACCTGTTTTAACCTTTCAGAGTCTTATGTTTGTTTTATGTATAATGTCTAGGGTTGTTAGCTGTACTTAACAGGAAGAATAGGGAGAATTATATCTATTTTATCTTCCCTGACACTGAGTCCAGGAAATGAGTTTTTGTTTAGGTTCACTTATATTTTCTTATTTTCATATAATGCTTTATTCTAATCTGGTAATGAGATCATCAACTGTCATAAAAATGTCATGTGAAAAGTAATATATGTGAATTACCATAGAAAGAAATAAAATTATTGCCATTAAGATCTAAGTGCATTTTATATAATGTAAAAAATGAAAAGAAAATGAAATAAGTGGTTTTAATTATGACACCTTGGTTCTTTAAGGTTTATGTGGTTGAGCTCTCAGAATATAATTAGTTTTTCTTATGGGGAGTTATTAGGACAATGTCCAAATAAAACTTTTATGTGTCAAGCTAACTACATAAAGATTTCAAAGTGAAAACTCTAAAATTACATGTTGTTTTCAGTTCTATGCAGTAGCACTATATCAAGTTTTTGCTGAGCCTTTTAGTAAACAGGTTCCTGCAGATAGAGCGTGACAGCATCACAGACCCTAGAAAATGAGAAAATTAAGCAATAACATCATCAATCATGAAGATGAGATTCTGATGCTATGAATTTTTCCACCAGAGGTTCTTTAACATTTATTACAATAAGAACTGCTACCACAATATGTACATATCTATGTACTTAGGTTCAACCAGTGGAGAAGCTGCAGCAAAGGAGAGAAGGAAGATGGGTAGGAGGTAAGATGGTGAAATGGTTTTTGTGGTTGCCAGACAGAAATTTCCTGTTTGAATCCTAGATCATATTGCTGACTCTGAGGTCACTGGTGTTACTTAATCAGTAAGAGCCTTAATTTCTTTATTTATAAAATGGGGTTATTATAGTACCTACCTCAGAATATCTTAAAATATAAACTTTTAATAAATAATGTATCTGTGTGTTTGGTCAACAAGATATGACTAACCTTCCTACCAAGGGGGTGAAGTGAAGTGAAGTAAAGTCGCTCAGTCGTGTCTGACTCTTTGCAACCCCATGGACTGTAACCTACCAGGCTCCTTTGTCCATGGGATTTTCCAGGCAATAGTACTTGAGTGGATTGCCATTTCCTTCTCCAGGGGAATCTTCCCAACCCAGGGTAGAGTAGGTATTCTTAATGACGGACATAAACTAATATTTATTAATGCTTATTTTGAGGACCAGTATTCTAGACAGGCCAACCTTATTGTTGATCTCCCTTATAAGGGCAAAAACACACAAAATAGATGTTATAAATAAGGTAACTTAGGCTCAGAAAGCTTGAGCTATTCTCCCTAGTTCTTAAAGTTCAGTCAGTCAGTTCAGTCACACAGTTGTATCCGACTCCCTGCTACCCCCATGGACTGCAACACGCCAGGCTTCCCTGTCCATCACCAACTCCTGGAGCTTGCTCAAACTCATGTCCATCGAGTCGGTGATGCCACCCAACCATCTCATCCTCCATTGTCCCCTTCTCCTCCTACTTTCAATCTTTCCCAGGATGGGTCTTTTCCAAGGAATCAGTTCTTTGCATCAGGTGGCCAAAGTACTGGAATTTCAGCTTTAGCATCAGTCATTCCAACAAATATTTAGGACTGATTTCCTTTAGGATATCCTTGCAGTCCAAGGGACTCTCAAGAGTCTTCTCTAACACCACAGTTAAAAAGCATCAATTCTTTGGTGCTCAGCTTTCTTTATGGTCCAGCTCTCACATCCATACATGACTCCTGGAAAAACCATAGCTTTGACTAGACAGACCTTTATCAGCAAAGTAATGTCTCTACTTTTTAATATGCTGTCTAGGTCGGTCATAGCTTTTCTTCCAAGGAACAAGTGTCTTTTAATTTTGAGGCTGCAGTCACCATCTGCAGTGAATTTGGAGCCCCCCAAAATAAAGTCTGTTACTGCTTCCATTGTTTCCCCATCTATTTGCCATGAAGTGATGGGACCGGATGCCATGATCACCATTTTTTGAATGTTGAGTTTTAAGCCAGCTTTTTAACTCTCCTCCTTCACTTTCATCAAGAGGCTCTTTAGTTACTCTTTGTCTTCTGCCATAAGGGTGGTGTCATCTGCATATCTGAGATTATTGATATTTCTCCCAGCAATCTTGATTCTAGGGTTGTGCTTCATCTAGCCCAGCATTTTGCATAATGTACTCTGCATATAAGTTAAATAAGCAGGGTGACAATATACAATTCTTAAAGTTCTTAAAGACCATTCTTAAAGTTAGTATACAGCAAAAACAAAGAAAGGGGGAAGAAAAAAAGAAAAAAAAAACAGAAAGAGGTAAGTTTATTCTATTTAATATATTTCAAGCATATTTCTAGGCTCTGGGATAAAAGAGTAAGTAAACATGATTTCTGGAGGATTTCAGCTTATCGTGGGGAAAGAGACACATGGATCACACAACTGAATAACAAGGAACTAAGATCAAAGTCAGTGCCCACCTGACATTATATGAGAAGGACACCAGCTTAATGGTGGAAGCCAGAGGGGCTTCCCAAGAGATGTCTAGGGTGGGGTCTGAAATGAAGCTGAAATCTGTGTGACTAACCCATTATATCATGATGTCTATCCATGTTATCACAACTGGTAGGATTTCCTTCTTTCTTCTCTAGTTGAGTAATATTCCATTTTGTATATAAACATTTTTATCTATCCATCAACAGACACTTAGGTTGTTTCCCTGTCTTGGCTATTGGGAATAAAAGCTGAAATCATAAAACAAAGAGAAGATTGGTGGTTACCAGGGACTAGAGGGTCGAGGAAATGGAGGAGCTGTTGGTCAAAAGGTACCCACTTTAAGTTATAAGATGAGTAAATTCTGGGGATCTAATGTACAGGATGGTGACTGTGGTCATCAATACTGTATTTTATAGTTGAATAGTGCTACCAGAGTAGATCTTGTGTGTTCTTATCACCAAAAACAAACAAAAACCATGTGAGGCAACTGTAAAGTTGGGGTTTGGTATGCATGGTCCAAACCTTCAGCTTTTCAGAAGCTACAAGTTGGAGTTCCCTCCAGATGGTAAAGGCTTCCCTTGTAGCTCAGTTGGTAAACTGTCTGCCTGCAATGCAGAAGACAGGTTTGATACCTGGGTCAGGAAGATCCCCTGGAGAAGGAAATGGCAACCCACTGCAGTATTCTTTCCTGGAGAATCCCATGGACAGAGATGCCTGGCAGACTACAGTCCATGGGGTCGCAAGAGTCAGACATGACTTAGTGCCTAAACCACCACCACCAGATGGTAAGGTGCTGGACCACGGGTGAGGTTTACAGTGAGAATGTGTCACAATATATCATACCAGCTGTGGTGGGGGTATTTTCTCAGCTGCTTGATATGTAGGAGTTACTCACCTAGTCTCCGGATTTCTCTCAGAGAGAATTGGTCATTGTGGTAGCCAAATATTTGGTGCATCTGTTGATGAAGGAAAACTCAGGAGCCTCCCATGTCATCCATCTTGGTGACATTCCCTGAAGTTTTTTTTTTTTTTTGTATAATTTCACAAAAATAGAATATAAAATCACTAATTAAAAGGCAAGACTTTCTTTTTCCTTGAGAACTTGCCAAGTTAATTTTGTAAGTGTAAATGGCTTGTTTCTTCTTCACTGGGTTAATGAAAAATGTGATCAATTATTAAATAATATAAAGACATACAGCTTTGTTTTAAGAAGGAATTTCATTTCCAACCTTGTTGGTATTTAAAAAAAACTTTCTTTAATGAAACACTCATAAAAGATACCTTTGTATTGCAAAGATCTTTTGTATCAAAATTTCCATCTTAGGTTTTCTCTTAAACTGAACAGTCAAAAATGTAATTAAAGTGTTGTTATCAACAAATAAAGTCAAAATAAAACTGTCCCCAAAATAAGATTACTAATCCATATAATATGGATTAGTACAGTCCATATAATATGGTTAAATTGAAGTGAATTATTGAATAGTTAAGTGAATAATACATTTACCTCTGAAATCAAACCCTCAAAGACTTCTGTTCAAATTTTGCAATTATAATTTCTTCCAGAAATACCACTTCCTTATGACATATTTATGACAAAACATGAAAATTTTAAGCTGAGAATAACAAATTTGTTTTCCTAAGATAGTTAATATTTAAAAAGAAAAAATAATATATTTCAATTTACCTTGTGCCTGCTAAAGAAATTAGAAGATACAAAATGGTCATCATTCAAACACAAAGGTGACAGAAGAATTAAATACAATACAAGAAATAAAGTTACTTAAATTTTCTTCTTTAAATCAGATTATTTTCTTCTAAAAAGGTTTCTGAGATCATACTAACCAATTTATCGTGTTCTCGCTAAAGACTAATCATTCAGACTTTATCTTTTACTCACAGACTTAGAAATGCCATTCACCTCAAAATGATGCATTAACATATTTTTCAAAGACATATTCACAGATATGCATAATGTGACTTGTTAGCATAATCCACCTGCTCATGACATTCGGAAGTGTAGTAGCAAGTGATAAATAGCTATTTAGGGCTAAAAGAGATTCACAATCTATAAGCTATACCTCAAAGCATTTGAATTTGTGAAGGGAATGGTAACCCACTCCAGTAGTCTTGCCTGGAGAATTCCATGGACAGAGGAACCTGGTGGGCTACAGTTCATGGGGTCGCAGAGAGTTGGACATGACTGAGCAGCTAACACTTTCAGCACATCAAGCTCTTTACCTGCTTAGTCTTAATGGGTGACTTAATCGCAGAGTTTTTGGAATAAACATGGTTGTCTAAAAATGTGTAAACACGTTTATTACTAGGGATCACTTTCCATTATTTGCCATCTGAACCTTCTGCCTCCTGTATCATCCTTCACATGCTTCCTGTTGTCAGTGTCGCCACGAAGATAAATGCCACCTGCAAATGCAGAAATCGTTCTCACCCCAGAGACATCTGTTCCCACCGCATTAGAAGTGACTTGGTTTTTAACAAGTCTATCACTTCTAGTCACAATCTGTGAG
Organism: Oryx dammah; assembly: GCF_014754425.2. Classification (NCBI taxonomy): domain Eukaryota; kingdom Metazoa; phylum Chordata; class Mammalia; order Artiodactyla; family Bovidae; genus Oryx; species Oryx dammah. Next base: position 38,752,419 of record NW_024070211.1, on the reverse strand, counting down.
CAATTTATTAAAAACCACCCATGGTGGATTCATGTCAATGTATGGCAAAACCAATACAGAATTGTAAAGTAAAATAAAAAATAAATAAATTTAATTTAAAAAAATAAATAAAATAAAAATAAAAACAATGGGATGAACAGTGTTTTCTGATGAGAAAGTTCATAAATATTAACTTTTTCTCAAAAATTCTCTAATTCTCTAATCTTCTTTTATGCTTACCAGCAATAAAATACCAGACACATTAATTAGCCTAAAAATGTGGCTGGCTTCCCAACTTGTCTCACTGAGCCCTGCTTTTCTGTAGGCTCTTTCTACCTAACGTTTACTTCTATTAGACTAATATCCATGGCATGTTGTCTTCAATTACTGGGGTCTGGAGACAAGCTACAGTATTATGTTTTGTCCCTCTTTACCTTGGTAGTTGTTTTTGAAGTTATTTACTATGGATTTAATTTGGTGTCTGTGGTAAAACAAAGTGTTGTGGGAAATCTGGTTCCTTCTGCCACTTACAGTTCATTGTGATGCCTTGTCATGTAACATTTTATGTAGTCTTTTAAAAGAAACAGAAACAATCACTTAAATAGCTTACCTGATAGCTCAGTGGGTAAAGAATTTCCCTGCAATGCAGAAGACACAGGAGATGCAGATTCTGGCATAGAACGATCCCCTGGAGTAGGAAATGGTAACCCACTCCAGTATTCTTGTCTGGAAAATTCCATGGACATAGGAGTCTGGCAGGCTACAGTCCATGGGCCACAAAGAGTCGGAAACGACTGAGCAACTAAGCATGCAACTTAAATTAAAAAAAGAAAGATCCAGCCTCCAAAGAGGAGCAGAAAGTGAAATGTTTTGAGGACACCATATGTGATCAGGTGGGGCAGAAACATTAAAAGTAAAGGAAATCATGGAAAGAAAGATGAGGATATAAAAGCTATAAGCTACTAAGGTTTTAGAAATTACTAGCAAGACTATATAACTTCATTGTATTTAACTTTTGGAAATGCCAGTATGAATACATATTCAGCATAATACAGATACAGGTGAATATATATCTAGAAATATTTAGAGCTATTAAAATGTATTTATATAGGGGATAGTATGGAAATATATGTTGTCTCTTAATGTCAGCTGATTGGCTGAAAAATAAAAATACATAATACAATGAGTGCATCTAGCATCCAGGTCTTAGTTTCCAATCAAAGGAACCAACATTTATTTTAGAAATAGATGATGGTGTGGTCACTCAGCTAGAACCAGACATCCTGGAGTGTGAAGTCAAGTGGGCCTTAGGAAGCATCACTATGAACAAAGCTAGTGGAGATGATGGAATCCCAGCCAAGCTATTTTAAATCCTAAAAGATGATGCTGTGAAAGTGCCGCACTCAATATGCCAGCAAATTTGGAAAACTCAGCAGGGGTCACAGGACTGGAAAAGGTCAGTTTTCATTTCAATCCCAAAGAAGGGCAAAGCCAAAGAATGTTCAAACAATTGTGCTCATTTCATGTGCTAGCAAGGTAATGCTCAAAATCCTTCAAGCTAGGCTTTAGCAGTTGTGAATTGAGAACTTCCAGATGTACAAGACTAATTTAGAAAAGGCAGAGGAACCAGAGACCAAATTGCCAATAACTGCTGGATCATAGAAAAAGCAAGAGAATTAAAAAAAAAAAAAATCTACTTCTGTTTCATTGACTACGCTAAAGCCTTTGACTGTGTGGATCACAAAAAAAATTGTGGAAAATTCTCAAAGAAATGGAATTACCAAACAATCTTACCTGTCTGAGAAACCTATACGCAGGTGAAGAAGCAACAGTTAGAACCCGACATGAAACAACAGACTGGTTCCATATCGGGAAAGGAGTATGTCCAGGCTGTATATTGTCACGCTGCTTATTTAACCTTTATGCAGAGTACATCATGTGAAATGCTGGGCTAGATGAATAACAAACTGGAATCAAGATTGCCAGGAGGAATATCAACAACCTCATATATGCAGATAATACCACTTTGATGGCAGGAAGTGAAGAGAAACTAAAGAACCTCTTGATGCAGGTAAAAGAGGAGAGTGTAAAAGCTGGCTTAAAACTCAACATTCAAAAAACTAAGATCATGGTATCTGGTCCCATCACTTCATGGCAAATAGATGGGGAAAGAGTGGCAGATTTTGTTTTCTTGGGCTCCAAAATCACTATGGACAGTGATTGCAGCCATGAAAATAAAAGATGCTGGCTCCTTGAAAGAAAAGCTATTACAAACCTAAACAGTGTAATAAAAAAACAGAGATGTCACTTTGGTGACAAAGGTTCATATGGTCAAAACTATAGTTTTTCCAGTAGTCAGGTATGGATGTGAGAGTTGGACCATAAAGAAGGCTGGGTGCTGAAGAACTGATGGTTTTGAATTGTAGTGGTGAAGACTCTAAGTCCCTTGGACAGCAAGGAAATCAAACCAGTCAATCCTAAAGGAAATCAGCCCTGAATATTCATTGGAAGGACTGATGCTGAAGCTCCAATACTTTGGCCACCATGAAGAGCTGACACACTAGGAAAGACCCTGATGCTGGGAAAGACTGAGGGCAGGAAAAGAAGGAGGTGGCAGAGGATGAGATGATTAAATAGCATCAAATGGATATGAGTTTGAGCAAATTCTGGGAGATAGTGAAGGACAGGGAAGCCTGGCATGCTGCAGTCCATGGGGTTGTAAAGTCAGACGTTACTTTGCAACTGAACAACAACAAGAACAACGCAAGATAAGGAGTAGGCAAGACAATCCAAGAATATCTTCTATCCTGAAAAGAAATGAGGTGCTTTAAAATAGACAAAGCACAATACAGATGGTATGTCAAATGGACTCAGGAGCTACCTGAAAGACATCCAATGGCCAAAGTTAAAATAGTTCAAGCAACAAAATATATAAAATAGTATTGAATTATAATCCAGCATATAAAATAAATATCCATGAGTTCCCTCTGACATAAATGATTGCTGCTGCTGCTGCTAAGTCGCTTCAGTCATGTCCAATTCTGTGTGACCCCATAGACGGCAGCCCACCAGGCTCCTCCATCCCTGGGATTCTTCATGCAAGAACACTAGAGTGGGTTGCCATTACCTTCTCCAATGCATGAAAGTGAAAAGTGAAAGTGAAGTAGCTTAGTGATGTCCAACTCTTCGCAACCCCATGGACTGCAGCCTACTAGGCTCCTCTGTCCATGGGATTTTCCAGGCAAGAGTACTGGAGTGGGTTGCCATTGCCTCCTCTGCATAAATGATTGAATAAATAACAAATTGAGAAAATTAGACAAATCTCCTATACAAAAGTATTTTAGATAATCCATATAGATACTTCAGCCTCAAGGAGATGAGCACAATTCCCTACTGCCTAAGGGTTGGTTACACGTAGTGATTTCTTTCCAAAGTTTCTAGCATGGAAAGGAAGAAACAAAGGAAGAGTAACATTATAATAGAGAATGCTGGTGAACACTGCCTCAGCAGAGGCTCAAGGTTATCATGAAAAGTGGTAAGCCATGGAAATTGTGTGTACACTTGGGTTGATGACATCTCTGTGGTCTTCCTTCAGAAAACCTACAAATCCAGTTTAACTATATGAATCTATACAACACCTAGCCAATATTCCTTAGAACTGTTGAGGTCTACAACCAAAAGGAAAGTCTGAGAAACTGTAATAGCCAAGAGGAAGCCAAGGAGATATGAAGACCAATTGTAATATAGTAACCTGAATGGGATCTTCAAATAGAAAATGGATGGATATAAATTAAGAAAATCTGGATAAGGTCTGGGCTTTAGTTATTACATATTAGTTGGAGAAGGAAATAGCAACCCACTTCAATATTCTTGCCTGGAAAATCCTGTGGATAGAGGAGCTGGGCAGCTACAGTCCATAGGGTTGCAAAGAGTTGGACACAACTGAGCACACACACACAGTATATTGATATTACCTAATGGGTGATGGGAGTCAAAAACTTACTTCAGTAACTGTGACATATGTACAATACTAATGTAAGCTGTTAATAACAAGAGAAACTTGGTATGCTGCGCAGTGGATAGAACTGTCTGTATTATATCACAACCTTTCTGGGAAATCTAAAACTATTCTAAAATTAAAATGTATTTAAAAAATAGGGCTCAAAATGATCAATGTTAGAATGATTACTCACCACATGAGTCTTTCAGTAAAAGAAATTACTTTTCCCTTGAATTCTGCTGAGTATGTTATTTTTCATAGTCAAAGCCAGTGTCCTGACAATTACTTTCTAGAATTATTCTAAGAATGAGAATTATACAAAGGGAAATCTTCAGGGGGAGAAAAAAGAAAATAAATCTTAGCAATATAGGTGGGTGAACCAATTTAGAACCAACAAAGACTGATTTATTCTGTACTCAGAATTCAAATTAGCCCTAAGCTTCAGTTAAGAAGAGTAGTGATGAAGAATATTGTGATTTTTCTTATGGCTAAAAAATGAAGAAATAATGTTGATTGATATAAATTTAGCTAAGAATTAGATTTTAGAAACAGAGTACCAAAGAATTAAAATAGGAATCAGGGAGAAATACACTAAGTGGAGCTAACAGCTAAAAATGGATAATTTTACTGAGAGCTGTGAAAACTAACATACACTCTCTTACATCTAAAAATGCTATTCAAGTTGGATGCAAATAAATACATCAGAATGATATTTGTGTACCTTATCTTTGGGTCAACACTAGAATCAAGTATTATCATGCTAGAGAATGAGTAAAGGAAGAAAAACAGAGAGTACAAAGGAAATACATATGGGAAAGGAGAGAAAAGTTAGGATAGGAAAAGGAGACTTAAGATGTTAAAACCAGAGGACAGTTTACACAATTCTTTAGCATCTTCAGAAGAGTACACAACTTTTCAGATATGGAAAAAGTTAAAGAATACAATAATACTAAGGTGAGGATAACATGGCATGGATGAAAACCGGATGAAATTAAGAGGTGATGGGCTAGAACAAGGGAAGCAAAAGCAAATGAAATGGGATATGGATGAAAAAAGTTAAGATTTTAAGTTCCAGGTTGGCCGAAAGTTCATTTGGATTTTTCCATAAGATCCTGTGGAAAAGCCCAAATGAACTTCTTGGCCAATCCATAATTCAGGGTCATTGAATTTACCTTGTTTACAAAAGAGAAAAAATGTGCAGATGATGTAGTACAGAAATTTAAATAGTACAGTAGATAATGATAAATGAATACCAGAATCTGACAAAGAAATTACAAAATGAAAGATTATAAAGCAAGCATGTAGATTATAAACCAAGTGTGTGTGTATATATATATACTTAGTATATTATTCTTTCTATGTAGAGTATATATGCAACATATGTGTTATTGTCAAATATACATATATACTTGAGAGTCCCTTGGACAGCAAGGAGATTAAATCAGTCAATTCTAAAGGAAATAAACCCTGAATATTCATTGGAAGGACTGATGCTGAAGCTGAAGCTCCAAAACTTTGGCCACCTGATGTGAAGAGCCAACTCACTGGAAATGATCTTGATGCTGGCAAAGACTGAGAACATGAGGAGAAAGGGACAACAGAGGATGAGATGATTAAGCATCACCAGGCAATGGACACCAATTTGAGCAAACTCTGGGAGTTAGTAAAGAACAGGGAAGCATGGCATGCTGCAATCCACGGGTTCACAAAAAGTGGACACAACTCAGTGACTGAACAATGAACAAGACACATACACACACCTGGAATATGTATTCTCCATATAGAGAGCGTGAAGTGAAGTGAAGTGGCTCAGTCGTGTCCAACTCTTTGCCACCCCATGGACTGTAGCCTACCGGGCTCCTCTCTCCATGGGATTTTCCAGGCAAGAATACTGGAGTGGGTTGCCATTTCCTTCTCCAGGGGAACTTCCTGACCCAGGGATCGAACCTGGGTCTCCCGCATTGTAGGCAGACGCTTTAACCTCTGAGCCACTTGCAATGCTATGGACTGTCAGGCAAGAGTGCTGGAGTGGATCACCATTTCCTTCTCCAGGGGATCTTCCCAACCAAGGGATCGAACCTGGATCTCCCGCATTGCAGGCAGACGTTTTAACCTCTGAGCCACCAGGGAAGCCCCTATAACATATATATTTATGTGTAAATACATTTATGCTGCTACTGCTGCTACTGCTAAGTCACTTCAGTCGTGTCTGACTCTGTGTGACCCCATAGACGGCAGCCCCACCAGGCTCCCCCGTCCCTGGAATTCTCCAAGCAAGAACACTGGAGTGGGCTGCCATTTCCTTCTCCAATGCATGAAAGTGAAAAGTGAAAGTGAAGTCGCTCAGCCGTGTCCGACTCTTGGCGACCCCATGGACTGCAGCCCACCAGGCTCCTCCGTCCATGGGATTTTCCAGGCAAGAATACTGGAGTGAGGTGCCACTGCCTTATACATTTATACATTCTGACATAAATATTAGCAGATTTAATACCATAACATTGTAGCATAGTGTTTCAGAAGTAGTTACCTAGCCTGTTTAAGATCATTTTTTCCAATCAAGAACAATTACAAAATTAGGACAAAACCTCAAAAGAAATGTTTAAAGTCAAAGGAAACCTTGTGGGGCCAAAAATCCTACAGTGAAAGGAACCCCAGAGAGTAAGTGCAGTACTTGGCACTTCTTTTCTTCTTGAGGAATTTGTTGCTGTGAAATTAGCAATTGAGAGATGGAGGAGGTGAGGAGAACTTTAGCAGCCTTTTAGGACTGGTGGAAAAACTAGGGGGTCCAAAACTGCTAAGTAGGAGGGGCCATGGTAAATGCCAGGCTTTAGTAGGGACTACCAAGGGGTTGTGTGCTAAGAATAACTGAAAAACAGAAACAGACCAGCTGAAGACTGAAGTTCATGCTCAACTCCCTTCAGTCATCATTTGGGTTAAGTTGATTTGTCCCTGGATTAGGATGAGGTGGCTGGATGGCATCACTGACTCGATGGACGTGAGTCTGAGTGAACTCCGGGAGTTGGTGATGGACAGGGAGGCCTGGCGTGCTGCGATTCATGGGGTCGCAAAGAGTTGGACACGACTGAGTGACTGAACTGAACTGAACTGATTTGTCCCTTCCTACCTTTATCCTACTTGGTCTTCAGAAACAAAAGGAAATTATATTTGAAGGAAGATAATACCCATAGCTTCAGTTTATATCCACAATTTTTCATAAACATTTTGTGGCATTCAATAAAAAGTTATTGGGGATGCAAAAAAAGTGACCATAATCCTGGTCCCCTCTCCGTGGTGATCACAGAGTTGGGCCACCTAGTTCTCCTATCTAGGATATTCTACAGGGTACAGAGCTGACTAACAACATCCATTAGCCATGCCTTTGGAGCCATTAAAATGGTCACATCAAGGCCACACTTTCCCCCAGGCTGTTGTCAGCCACAACTGAGCATGGCAAGGGTATCGGAACTGAGGCATTTCTCCCTGATGCACAGGCCAACTCTTACACTGAAACTTTTTTCAAGTCCAGAAGTGATGGATAAGCAAAACATTTCTGAGCACAAAAGGAAAACATAACCTAGTTCATCTTCTAGTGTTTTGTGGCAAAGAGCTGGATCATTCCAATTTGCTAAAGAAATGTGGGACAATACTCTTTATTCTTTTGTTTATTTGTTTTTGTACACCAAACTTTACTCGATACTGTTTGTAGGTAGAAAAAACTCCAGGCAGGCATGACACAAATGTGTTTGGAGGGAAATGAAAGGTATAGACTTAAATATATATATATTTATATATATTAACCTTTCTAATTCCATAAAGCAATTAATCTTCAATTTAAAAAATAAATTAAAAAAGATAACAAAAATATTAACCATTCTTAGGATTTCTAAATCTGAAAATGAAAATGTTTTGTATTAATAATTCTAAAGCAAAACTATCATCTCTGCAACAAAATTATGATATGTCAACAATTTCATAAGTGTTAAATTTGGATGATGCGTATTTAGGGACAATAATTTAAAGTGAATGTAACCTAAAAGCTATTATAAATACATTTAAAATCTGAAATAAATTTTATAAGATGAATATGTTCTAATTGATAAGCATTAATTGGATTGAAGTCATCTTGTTAAAATCAAGATGATATAGAATAAAACTTTGGATGCTATGATTAATTATCACAATTTCCAGGAAAGTTGGTTTCACTATCCCTTTATTCTTACAGCTATAAATTATTCATGAAATAACTTAATATATGAAAACAAAAGATCCTTTTTATCTAAGTGATAAATGTTGATGGTTATTTTTACTGTTACAGTTGAAGGTTAATAGATCCATCTTCATTTAACTAATTGCCCTATTCTCTGTTACAAGATTTCTTCTAGACAACAACTCCATCAAAGTATATGTTCAGTTTCCAAGCAAGCTAAACTGGTTCTCATTATGTCTGGATAAATTGCAGTGTGGACGATTCACATTCTGGTAGTTTTCAGTGAGTTTATTTTATTTCCGAATTTTCTGGAAAATTATGTAATTAGATTTCAACCTCAACTACAGAATATCAAATATCCTACCAGCGTTAACTGGCACTTTCGGCCAAATTTAGAAATCTTGCAGGTTCCCAGGAACAGATGTAAACAAGGCTGACAACAGACTTCCTTGGTATTCATGTAGCTTTCAGCACAACACTTAAAAACCCTGAAGTTTCACCATATATGGGACAGAAGTATAATGGAATCATCTTAAGCTTTTGTGTGCATATCTAGAACTTTAATACTGAATATCTTTTTATTTCTATTTATGTTTTTTAAAATACCACATACCTTGTGAAATCTTAGTTCCCTAACCAGGAATAGAATCCTTGATCTAGGCAGTGAAATCGCAGAATCCTAACCACTGGACCTCTAGGGATTCCCCTAAATGAATCTTTTAATTTATTTCTGAATGAATCTTTCAATACACACATACACACACACACACATGCCACAATGGTGCCTGGAATATCAGTTCAGTTCAGTTGCTCAGTCATGTCCGACTCTTTGTGACTCCATGAACCGCAGCACGCCAGGCCTCCCTGTCCATCACCAACTCATGGAGACCATCCAAACCTATATCCATTGAGTCGGTGAGGCCATCCAACCATCTCATCCTCTGTTGTCCCCTTCTCCTCCTGCCTTCAATCTTTCCCAGCATCAGGGTCTTTTCAAATGAGTCAGCTCTTCACATCAGGTGGCCAAAGTATTGGAGTGTAACATATTAAAATTTTCTGCTTTTGAAATTCCAGCAACAGTTAGCTATATTGTTAAGACCAATTTTCCCACTGAGAACAATTAAAAATTTAGGGAAAAATCCACTCCCCAAAAAACCCCCACCTGTTTGGAATTAAGCCAGAACTTGAGAAGCAAAGATCCTGGGGGCACCAAGGAAGCCCAGAATGTGAGATACAATTACCAAAACTGACACAATAATTCTGGTATCTAGAAAGAAATTGAATTATAATTAGAAATTTTCTCACAGAGAAAACTACGCCTAGATTGTTTTGCTGGTGAAATCTATAAAACTTTTGAAGTACCCAAATTACAACTCATTCAAAATATAGAAGAGAAATCCCCTTTGTACCTTTTATAAGAGCAGCACAAATCTGTGACCAAATCAATAAAGACCATTTCTAGGGAAGCAAAACATAAACCGACATCCCACAGGAATATGACACCAAAAATGCTCAACAAAATATAAGTGAATGAAATAGAGTAATATATAAAAACTAGCAATGTAACATTAACATTAGTGATTTTCCTAGAATTAGTATTATTAATAAATATTAATTATAATAAATATTATAAATTATTAATTAAATAAATATTAATAATTAAATATTTATTAATTATTAATAAATATTAATAATTAATGATTTCTTAACGATTAATTCAGATATTATTTATTGAATCTCAGTGTCCACATGGGAAAACAAAGAACAAAAAACAACGTCATTCCCATCCTTATAAAACAAACAAAAATTCTTAACAACTTCAGAGGTTGTGATTTTTTCTTCAACCTATCTGAGATCTGAAGTTGCAGGTCAACCAACCAGACCAAAATCAAAGGACAGATGGAAGCCTTCAGGCAGATTGGGGCTGGTGGGCAAACCCAGGTGCAGCTAGATGTGGGCAAGAAGAATTCAGAGTAGTTGACCTGGTGCCCTGTGTGTGATGATGGGCGAGGATGGAGCCCATGGTGCCTGAAACTATAAAGAGAATGTGCAAGTAGTTGCCAATTAGCAGGAACCCTGAAACAAACACCCCCTCCCAGGCTGTAAACTCGAGAGAGGGGAACAAGAGCTGCAGTGAGAGTGTCATAAAATCTGGCCAAGAATCTCCTCTCCTATTTTCTTCTCTTGCAGCACAGATGAACAATATCTTTGCCTCCAGGGTCTCTGAAAGTATGGAATCTTTTAGTCTCTAAATGAGGTAATTTAAAATGTTATACTAACTTCTATGGGAAGAGAAATGGTAAAATTTCTGAATTTATATTATACACGTAATGTATAAGAACAAAATACCTTTCTTCTAGCTTCTCTGAAATATATGGCTGTGTTCTAGGCTGATAATTTCATGACTTTATGGAATTTACTTATTAACTCTATCGTTCTTCTAACTGAAGTCTTGCTGGAAACCTCCTGAGGAAAGTCTTACCTTTGCCAGGAAACATTTGGTGCCAGGAGGGAATACTGGTTAACTCAGAGGAGTATAAATCTAGAGAAAACCTGTCTTGTTATGATATTTGCCAATTATTAATTTCTGTGTTCTTCCAGCCAATAAATTTATGTAGTGGCATTTATGTGTCGGTCACTCATAAAATGGGGATTCATGGCATTTACATACTTATTGAGGGGCAGAGAATTTATCAAATAACAACAAGCATGCATTTATCATACCTGAAATGAGTGTTAGAAAGGAGAGACTGGTCATTCTCTGACAGCTTAACACTAAAGACTGATCTGGACTGGGATGTCACAGAGGGCTCCCTGAGAAACAAAGTCATTGAGGTCGAACGAATAAACAGAGGAACAAGGTTGATTGGGGAATGTCCTATATGCGGGTTCCCAAGGACTGGACAGATGTATGGACAATAACCCTGCGGCAGAAGGGCCACAAAGTCAAGATGCTGAAAGAAGGCAAGTGACTAGACCCTACAAAGCAGAGAATTGAGAAGGCTGCAATAAGCCGTGAAGACCGAGGGAGCCGGACCTCTTTGAAAGAACCCGGTCTTCATTCTAAAGAAAATGAGAAGCTAGCTACCTACTGAAGAGTTTTAAGCAAAGCTTGGAGAAGGAAACAGCAGCCCACTCCAGTATTCTTGCCTGGGAAATCCCATGGACAGAGGAGCCTGGTGGGCTAGTCTATGGGTTACAAAGAGCCAGACAGGACAGAGCGACTTTCACTTTACTTCACTTCAGCCACTCAGTCGTGTCTGACCCCTTGAGACCCCACAGGCTGTACAGTCCATGGAATTCTCCAGGCCAGAATACTGGAGTAGGTAGCCTTTCCCTTCTCCAGGGGATCTTCCCAACCGAGGGATCGAACCCAGGTCTCGTGCATTGCAGGTGGATTCTTTACCAGGTGAGCTACCAGGGAAACCTTCACTTCGGAGTTTTAAGCAAAACTGAGAACAGCTAGCTCCTCCTAGTGGCCATACTGGGAACAGCTCTGAGGAAGCCAAAGAGAATGTGTGCCAAGTCCCTTCAGTTTTGTCTGACTCTGTGCGACCCCATGGATTGTAGCCGCCAGGCTTCTCTGTCCATGGGATTCTCCAGACAAGAACACTGGAGTCGGTTGTCATTTCCTTTTCCAGGGGATCTTCCCGACCCAGGGATCAAACCCCACCTTCTTCTGGCTCCTGCATTGGCACTCTGCCACTAGCGCCACCTGGGGAACCCAAAGAGGATGAAAGAAGTGTTCAGTCAGTCACTCGGTCCAGTCAGACTCTTTGTGACCCCGTGGACTGTATCACAGCAGGCTTCCCTGTCCTTCACCATCTCCCAGAGTTTGCTCAAATGCACTTTCACTGAGTCGGTGATGCCATCCAACCATCTCATCCTCTGTCACCCCTTCTCTGAATGTGAAAATGGAAAGTGTTAGTCGCTCAGTTGTGTCCGACTCTTTTTGACCCCATGGACTGTAGCCAGCCAGGCTCCTCTGTCCATGGGGTTGTCCAGGCAAGAATACTGGAATGGGTTGCCATTCCTTTCTTCAGGGCATCTTCCTGACCCAGGAATCGAAGCTGGTTCTCCTGCATGGCACGCAGATTCTTTACCTTTTGAGCTACCCAGGGAAGTCTGCCCACTTCTCTTTCCCCAGCATCAGGGATTTTTCCAGTGAGTCAGTTCTCATCAGGTGGAAGTGTTAGGAGACCTCTGTAATCACCTAGCCTTGCAGCATGAGCCCTTGTGGGTGTGGCTGCTGTTGTCCCTTGGCTTGTTTGACTGAATTTCTCAGCTGACACATAAACAATGTTGGTTTTATTCTATTTCAGGAGAAATAAATATGCAAGGTGATGTATAAGAGGAGTATGAACTTGGCTGTGAGTAGCTATGCAGTGCTTCCTGTTGTGAAAATCCCCAACAACAGTATTTAGTAAGCAAAACCATCGCTTTTCCTTAAGAGAACTTGTAAACATTTATTTTATTATCATAGCATAGATATTTGACTTTCTACAACTTAAATATCAGCTTCCTAAGTGGTTCAATGGTAAAGAATCCTCCTGCCAATGCAAGAGATACGAGTTTGAGCTCTGGTTTGGGAAGATCCTCTGGAGGAGGCAATGGCAACCCACTCCAATATTCTTTCCTGGGAAATCCCATGGACAGAGAAGCCTGGCAGGCTACAGTCCATGGGATGTCAAAAAAGAGTTTAACTTAACTTAGCAACTAAACAACAACAACAAACTGAAATACAGTCGAGAGATACATTTAGAAAAATCTTTAGAACTGCTTTTTTCACCACACCATGATACCCTTGCTGAGGCAATGGCATTATAATTAAATTGTTGAACTTTACTCCACTCAAGGGAAAAAGCTACAATTCTTAATCCATGATCTCTTTGGTGAGCGTAAAACAGTATCATTGGCAACTCCAGACCCATTTTTAGAATGGATAATCAGATACATGAATCAAGGAAATAGCTGCCTTACTGTTAAGTGTTTGTGATTTGTTTATTTTTTTATTTGAGATTTGTTATTATTTGGATTGCTTAAAAAATCATCAAGTCATGCTTGTTGCATAGTGGCCAGAGTATTTGGAAAACAGATCGCTGGCTTGGCAAAATTCTTAATTTCATAGTGAAACAGAGCAGGACCCCTATGTTCCCGGCCCCCCGCCCTCACCCCACCCACCCACCCATTATATCCTCTGCCTGCCTTTTGTCTGAAGAAAACTTTAGCCAAAGAGTAAGTTTAATCAGAGAAGAGAGAAATGCTGAAACAAAGGAAAACAAAGGAGATTAAATAATAATAATGTAGTTGTTAGGCACAGTCAAGGACCTTTTGCTCTTCTCAAGGGCTGTAGATAATATTCTGAGCCATATCCTGTGAACTGTCTTATAGATACTAAAACTCCAGTTGGAGAAGTTAACTACATGATGACCAGACTGTACGCAGGACATGAGCTGCCACGATTCCAAGAAATCGCAGCAAAGAAATGGGAACAAATGGACCCTGAAACTAAAGATTAACTCTACCTAAAGCTACCCAGGTGGCACTCGTGGTAAAGAACCTGCCTGCCAGTGCAGAAGATGTAAGAGGCTTGACTTCTATCCCTGGGTGGGAAAGATCCCCTGGAGAAGGAAATGGCACCCCACTCCAGTACTCTTGCTGGAAAATCCCATGGACGGAGGAACCTGGCGGGTTACAATCCATGGGGTTACAAAGAGCCAGACATGACCAAAGTGACTTAGCACGTGTGCAAAACAACTATGATGCTGGTCAGGCCACTGACGACCAGTTTGAAGATGACTGTTAGAGATGACTGTGCTGCTTCTGCATGTAGCCCCCTCCCCACTACAAACACACACACACACACACACACTCTGTAAAAGCTCCCACCCTCTATTGTGTGTGGGGTGTCAGCCTTCGGACAGATATCTGTCACCCTGCCCCCCACTCCCCACCCTCCCACTCCCCACCCCTCCCCCTTCTCGTGCACCAGTTGCCAGCATCTGAAATAAAGCAAACTTCTTTTCCACCAACCTGGCCTGTTTATTGGCTTTTGAGTGGCAAGCAGCCAGATCCCCCCCACACCCTTTCAGTAACAATATTAACACTTTCATAGACAAACCATGAACTACGCTGCTGGTGATCTTGAAGGCTTTCCTTGCCTATGTTCCCATTCGAGTGAATGTTGGCCTCTTTTTTCTTTCTAAATGGTACAGAAGATACGATGACAATTGCTGCAGCTGGGGGGATGGTGCAGTCATTTGGGCTGCAGGTCCTTAATGTTGTTGTCAACCCATATTTTCTTGAAATAAGCAAAATATTATTAAAAACATTACTGCAAAATATCTTCTTACCACCAAGAAGGCTTCTTTTTCACTGATCAAGAAAACAGATGTCATAATTGCCAAAATAAAAATAAATGATCTCCTAAATGAGTAGTTGACTGGTATGCCAGTAGAGAATAGCTACAGGCCAAAAAGACAAAAGAAACTCATGTCCTGAAAGTCACAGAACCTTAGGCAAGAACTGCTACTATTGACCTGTGAGTCCAATGAGGACAGGATGGACAGGAACCTCAAAAAAAAAGAGGCCTTGAAACAATATGATGTCCATATCAGAGCTCTTGAAATCCATTTGGGGAACAACCCTGGAAATAAACAGTGACCAGTGCTTTTCTCACTGCAACACTTTATTTTCTCCTTGTTATACTTTGTTTGGAAGCAAAGTAGAATCAATAAAAATATCTTTTCAGGCAACCCATACATTTCAGAAAAAGTGTCATAGTCATCCCAGTTTAAAGTTTCTCTTAGGCATGGTAGGAAGACGGGTTTCACAATCACACTGATGGCTCAGGAGACTACGGAGGCCTTCGATAACCTCAAACCAGCTCTGCTCATATGTGTCAGACACATGTGCTCTGGCAATGATGTCGTCATGCCCTTTGCCTCACCTTCTTCCTACCCATCAGCGATGAGGTGGGAATTAATTTGATAAGAAAAGAAAACAACTAGTCTCTGGTGAATGCTTTTATATTGATATATTGAAATAGTTAAGAATTTCTAAGAGGACTTCTGAACAGGAAATATGTTCAAGGGAAGTAGGTTTAATTTTTCTCTTTGTTCCCAATATCCTGATGTTGGCATACCTGTGTATAAGGTATCCTGATTTAAGGGCATGTGGAGTATATATGGAGTGTTACGGCCCTTCAAAATTGTTTGGAAACTTGTTTTTTATTCATTGGATTTTTATCAGAGAAAACTGATGTGCTTTTTTCTTATTTTACCATGACTGTGTCTTTAATTGTCATTCTTAAAGAGTGGGAGAGAACAAGAATGCTGGAGCCCCTAGGAAGTGTGTACTTGAGGGAGTGTGCGCGTGTGCATTATGTATGTGTATGTGTGGAAGAGTTATTTTGGTGGGTCACCTGATGGGCTATTTCCTCCTTTCTTTTTTTTATCTTATTTCTTTCTGTTTATTGAACACGAGTGGAACAAACGATAAAAATGTTTTTTTGAAGTAGCATTTTGATGCTAAGCTTTTGCTAAATTATTTTTAGAATGTCATTGGATCTGTGAAGACATATCAGGAATGACTCGCCTACCTACATGTGGCAACAAATAAGTTTTGTCACATGTAGAATCCTGAATCAGTGAATCATCAGTGACCTTTAAAGGCAGAAAATGGCCTCATGGAAACAAAGCAGATGAAAAAATCAAAATAGTCTAAGATCAGTTCTTTCTTCCATTGTCGGATGACAGAAAATTCAGTTAACAAATGTTTAATGTAACCCATTTTGTTTTCACTGATATTAGTAGTTAATGTGAAATAAAAATATCCAATGTGGAGATAGGCTTATAAAAGTGAAAGTATGAAAAGGGAGTTGAGATGACATTTAATTTGCACAAAAATGTATCGTTTATTTATTCACACTGAAGCATTCCCCCTAAGAATTAAGCAGTTTATTTGCTGGATTAAAAGGCCACTATCTTAGCAACATCCCTGGTGGTCCAGTGGTTAAGGATCTGCCTTGCAGGGGATACAGGTTTGATTCCTAGTCTGCGAACTAAGATCCTACATGTTGGAGCAACTAAACGAATGTGCTGCAACCAGGAGTCCACGGGCCACAAGGAAAGACCCCTTGGGCCTCAGCTAAAACCCGATGCAGACAAATAAATAAATATATAGTTTTTATTTTTTTATTTTTTTATTTTTTATTTTTTTTTTACCTTGTAGGATTTTATTTAGGCCAAGTTCTTAGTACACAGCAACAATTAATTCCAAATACAGTTTCAAAATTAAAAAGTGAAATGTCCCCCCAACTTATAGTTTTTAAAAAAGAACACTATCTTAGAGCTTTCAGATGGTCTGTGAAAGCACCTGAGAGATAAGAAGAGTTTATGTTAGAAAATGTCCTCAGGATTAGTATATGGAGGAGCATCTGTGTTTCTCTGTGATTAGGATGGTGAGGTCTAGAAACCTCAAGCCTCTGGCTGAGTAAGAGGCCCATCATGTGGCCTGAGGTGTTGAATAGAATTCAAGAACTCCTGTATAAGAGAAAACGATCGAGTCTACTAGCCACCTTTTTTTTTTTACATAAATTTATTTTAATTGGAGGTTAATTACTTTACAATATTGTATTGGTTTTGCCATACATCAACATGTATCCACCACAGGTATACTCGTGTTCCCCATCCTGAACCTCCCTCCCTCCTCCCTCCCCGTACCATCCCTCTGGATCGTCCCAATGCACCAGCCCCAAGCATCCTGTATCATGTATTGAACCTGGGCTGGCGACTCGTTTCATATATGATATTATACATGTTTCAATGCCACCTTTATTTTTAAAGACTCATTTGATGAATTTGAATTTTTAGAAAAAAAATCCTCAAGTCTCTGCTTTTATTTTTCTTTAGGAAGAGAACATAAAATTGAGAGGAAAAACAGCAAACAAACAAAAAACCTCTGGCTGAGCTAGTCGGTGGGCTTTTCTGATGGCTCAGAGGTTAAAGAATCTGGCTGCAATGTGGGAGACCTGGGTTTGATGCCAGGGTTGGGAAGATCCTCTGGAGGAGAGCATGACAATCCACTAAAGTATTCTTGCCTGGAGAATCCCCAAGGACCAGAAGAGCCTGACGGGCTGCAGTTCATGGGGTCTCAGAGTCAGACACGACTGAGCCACTTAACACACACATAAGCAAATAGGTATTTTCTAAAGACTGATTGCCAGGCTTCTATTGGCCTCTACCAGAGAGTTGAAATGATTCTTCTTACTTTTTTCCACCAAGAAACGTTCCTTAGGATTTTACGTCTCCAGTAGCTCAGGTTTTGTTTACACTTTAGGGAATACAAGTAATCAACACAATCTAAACTAAAACTATGACACTGGTTCCTTATTCAGTCTTTATAGAGCTTGCAGAGAAGCTGAAATCTGAACATAGAGAGACTCGTTTTATATTGGAGGTAATTAAGATTTCTATAGACTGACTAGGCAACACTGAGCCCAGTGTTTATCATAATGAAGCTCAATAAATTGCTATTAAACAGGTGAATGGATAGAGGCATGAGTGAAAGATGAAAGAGAGAAAAATTAAAAATTAAAGGAGACTACAGTGAAGTAGTAGGAAAGGGAGCTGATGTGAAAGGTCAGGGGATATTTGTGAATTCTGATCAACCTTGTAGAGACATCTTGCAATAATTTGGAAACAGAACTGAAGAGCAGTTGAAAAAATAGGACTAGATTGTTTTTCATAGTCATGGTTTCTCTGGTTTTAAAATTTATATATATTCATTGTAAAATATTCAGAAAATGAGGCTTCCCTGGTGGCTTAGTGGTAAAGAATCCACCCACGAATGCAAGAGACACAGGGTCAATCCCTGGAGAAGGAAATGCAACCCACTCTAGTGTTCTTGCCTGGGAAATCCCATGGACAGAGGAGCCTGGCAGGCTGCAGCCCATGAGGTCAAAGAGTTGGACAGTGACTAAACAGCAACCACCACAACAACATTCAGAAAATACATGAAAATGTAATGAAACATAAAAATCCCTACTCCCTTACCTAGAGATAAAAATTATTAACATTCTCTATACCTATAATTAAAAACAAATCTTTGTAAGTCATAGAAAAATTAGGTTTTGAAATCAAACTTGATTGTGACTCATCTTATATTCTAAAAAACATCCCATGATTTGTACTAAAAGGTAAGCCTATTTTTTACAGGCATTGATGGGAGAATATGAAAATTTCAAAGCATCATCCAATTTGTTTTTTTGCTGTTGTTGCACTATGTCAGTTGTACTGTGGCAGAGCATAGTAGAACCTTTTCATATGCAATGTTGGGTTTGTAACCGAGAGGTTTCAGAGTTACTAAATTGCCAGTAAAATAAAGTGGAAAAGATGGTATTTGGATGAAGTCAAAGGGAAGATGCTTTCCAAAGAGATATCGACCTAAATGGGAAGCAAATCCAAAAAAGTGGGGATATATGAATACATGTAGCTGATTCACTTTGCTGTACTGTAGAAACTAACATAACACTGTAAAGCAACTATACGCCAATAAAATCTGTAAAAGCAGAGATGTGTGAAATTCTCTGGAAAGCAATGAAACATGGTTATAAGATGGGCCAAAAGATATTAATGATATATTTTATCTAACATTCTTTTTATAAGTTGTTTTATTGGGCATTACTGACCACACGGGAGGAGAAGGGGACAACAGAGGATGAGATGGTTGGATGGCATCACTGACTCAATGGACATGAGTTTGGGTAAACTCCGGGAGTTGGTGATGGACAGGGAGGCCTGGTGTGCCGTGGTTCATGGGGTCACAAAGAGTCGGATACGACTGAACGACTGAACTGAACTGACTGACCACACCCATCGCCCCTAATTTTCAGCAGAGCATATATTCTGGAGTCTGTGTCTGTGGAAATCAAGTTAAGAGATGATTTTTCCTATCTCTGGTAACGTGGCATACAAGAGGGGCCCTGTTCATGTGATGGCAATCTGATTCATTTACTGAACTAAAATAACAAATGTTGTGACTTGTACGTGGGAAGAACCTTTAAAAACAGGAACCATTGTTCCCCACTCCAATTCTTTCTCCCTGTGCCCTGTTGAAGGTTACACTAGGTGATTACACTATAAATTATAGAATGACTTCTTACCTTAACAATACAATTTTATTTTAAATCTCAAGAGGCAGACCTTTATTGGAGTTTCTCAACTTGCCTGTACATTGCAATCACTTGGGTAGCTTTTAAAAATACATGATGTGCAGTCCTTACCCAAAGTTTCTGATTTATTTGCTTTTCAACTGATTTAGCTACAACTTGTGGAGATGTAGATTTTGGGGTGACCGAGTCAGAAGAACATGCATAAACATGCAAAGAAAGGGAAACATAGAGAGAAATACCCAGAACAAAGGAGAGAGCATTTGAAAAATACCCACAATGAGAAAACAGAAATAACGTCCAGATATAGGGTCCAAAGGAACAAGGACGACATGGCGTTAGATTCTGTTGGGAGTTAACTCAAGGACAAGTCTCCCATTCTTGGTTAGCAGAAGGTCACAGGTGGTCTCAGACTGAACCTTCTTAGGTGTGGATGAATGGGGAGGTTCAGGGCAGGGGGTGTAGTCAGGATCCTCCAGCGGGGAGGGTGGACATAGCAGCTGAAGAGGACATCTTCAGTGAGTTGTACACACGAAGGAAAGAGCCAATATAGGGCAGCCTGCATGTAGGTGGTGGATTCAAATGAACATTTTTATAGAAGTGAAGAGAACTTGAGAGTATCTGAGAGCAGGTTGGAAGCAGCACTTGGAAACAGAGCTTGAAAAATAATATAGAGCAAAGGGCTATCTTGAAGTGACAATGCTGAGAAAGCATAGATTTTAGGATCTCAGGGAAAAGAATGCAAGATTCAGAGTCAGATTGCTCAGTTTGACTCCATACTGTGAATGCCACAGAGGATGTGATTGTCTGAGATCAACATGTGTGATTCTGATTAAATTCCTTCCCTTCCTATGCATCAGTGTTGCTTCTGTAAGATGGACATAAAATAATATGGTAAAGGGGTATTGTGAAGAATACAAAAATAAATACAAATAAATACTTTGCTTTTACGTCCATAAAAACATCCACACTATCTCTAAGAAGATTTTTCTGAAAAGAAAACTGAATTAGCTGGAGCTCCCCTAAATTGAATATGATTATTTAGTAAATGAGAGTCAAAACCAGCCTGGTGAAAAATCCAAGTGCCTGTGAAAAGGTAAGAATGTCCTTCCTTTCACTGCAAAATTGGAATTGAGGACTGCATGAAACCCTTCCTTCCTTTGAGAACTACTTTGCTTCCTTTAATGCAGATTCAGTAATTATCCTATGGCTATCCTGCTGGTGCTATTTAGTTGCTGAGTCGACTCGGACTCTTTGCGACCTGTATCCCACCAAGCTTCTCTGTCCATGGATTTCCCCAGGCAAGAATACTGAGTGGGTTGCCATGCCCTCCTCCAGGGGATCTCCCCAACCCAGGGATTGAAACCACATCTCTTAAATTTTTATTGCCAGGTGGGTTCTTTAACCCTACGACCGTAGTGGGTTTCTGGGAAACCCCCTATGGCTATAATGATCTTTAAAATACAGAGCATCTCACACAAAAGGCAATGCAAAGGGACCTGATGCCATTAATATTTTCAGATCAGGCAGAGAGCTGGAATTACAGAAGCGATTTCCTCTTGCTTTGATAGCAGGCTATTAACGTTACACATCTCCCTAATCTCACAGACAGGCCTTTCATTTTCTCTTTTCCTAAATAGTAACATAGGGCATTAGATATGATGCTATTATTTTCCCACTGTGGTTGTTCTGATACTGTACAGTCTGCTCAATACCTCTCACTTCTGTTTTGTGCTGTACCTCACTGATATTTCCTAAGTGACTCCTCCACTTGCCATCTCGGGGTAGCCACAAAGCAGACCCCGATTGAAACACATTTCTTACTCTTAGAGACTCATTCCTATTCCTGTTATGCAGTAAATAATAGAGATTTATATTTATATAACACTTTTAGTGCTTCAGAGCCCCTTATACTCTACTCTGCTCATATAGTTTGATTTTCAAGATTTTTATTATAATTTCAAATCCAAAAGGTCTATGAAGATGGATCCGTTTAAAGCTCCAATTTATCAAATGCTGTTGCTTTTCCTAAATTATGGCTCAACATAACTGCTGCTTCAGAATGGACTAAAAGTATTTCTTTCTGTTGCTATTAAAATCCTTCTAACCCTATCCTGGAGGCAGGTGGATAGCCTACAAAGCACCAGTAGGTAAATAGATCTGTGGAGCAAAATTGAAATCTAATGATGTATATATTGCACTGGTATGTGCAGCGTGGACAGGACAGCCACCAGGTTGTAAGCCAATGGGACAGAAGTTGCTATCTGGTCAACAGAGGTAAAAAAGTAGAAAGAGAAAGAACCAAGAGGCTCAACAACAGCAATGGGGTTGAATGGCTTGTTTAGGGCAAAACTCTGGAGAAGATTCTTAAATTCTGCAGCCCAGACCAGACAGTTCTTTTTTTTTTTTTTTTTTAATTGGAGGATAATTACTTTATAATATTTTGATGGTTTCTGCTGTGCATCAACATGAATCAACTACAGGTATACATATGTCCCCTCCCTCCCACCTTCCTCCACATCCCACCTCTCTAGATAGTCACAGATCACCAGCTTTGGGTTCCTTGCATCATACAGCAAATTCCCACTGGCTATCTATTTTACACTGGTATGTGTATGTTTCAATATGACTCTCTCAAGTCATCCCACCCTCTCCCTCCCCAGCTATGACCCTTGGCCTGTTTTTTATGTCTAAGTCTCCTTTGCTGCCTTGCAAATAGGATCATCAGTACCATCTTTCCAGATTCCACATATATGCATTAATAAACAATATTTCCACTGGGTCACAAAGAGTCAGACACTACTGAGCGACTGAACTGGACTGAAATGATATTTGTCTTTCTGACTTATGTCACTCAGTATAATAGGCTCTAGGTTCATCCTATTATACTAGGTTCATATTATACTGAGTGAAAAAGTGTATATACACTGCAATTTCTTTATCCATTCATCTATTGATGGACATCTGGCTGCTTCCATGTCCTAGCTACTGTAAATAGTGCTGCAATGAATACTGGGTACATGTATCTTTTTCATCAATGGTTTCCTGAGGGTATATGCCTGGTAGTGGGATTGCTGGGTCATAAGATAGTTTTATTCCTACTTTTTAAGGGAATTTCCATACTTTTCTCCATAGTGGTTGTATCAGTTTGCATTCCCACCAGCTGTGTGAGAGGGTTCCTGTTTCTCTACACCCTCTCCAGCATTTATTGTTTGTAAATTGTTGTTTTCCATGATGGCCATTCTGACTGATGTGAGATGATACCTCACTGTAGTTTTGATTTGTGACCCCATGGACTGTAGCCTGCCAGGATCCCCTGTCCATGGAATTCTCCAGGCAAGCATACTAGAATGGGTTGCCATTTCCTACTCCAGGGTATCTTCCCGACCCAAGATCGAACCTGGGTCTCCCACATTATGGGCTGATTCTTTACCTGAGCTACCAGGGAAGCTAATAATAAGTGATGCTGAGCATCTTTTCATGTGCTTATTAGCCATCTGTATGTCTTCTTTGGAGAAATATCTGTTTAGTTCTTTTGCCCCCTTTTGATTGGGTTGCTTATTTTTCTGGTATTAAGCTACATGAACTGTTGTATATTTTGGAGATTAATCCTTTGTCAATTGTTCCATTTGTTATTATTTTCTCCCATTCTGAGGGTTGTCTTTCACCTTGCTTATAGTTTCCTTCATTGTGAAAAAGCTTTTAAGTTCAATTAGGTCTCATTTGTATATTTTTGTTTTTATTTCCATTACCCTAGAAGGTGGGTCATAGAAGATCTTGCTAGTGATTTATGTCAGATAAGAGTTTTATAATTTCTGGTTTTACATTTACATCTTTAATCCATTTTATTTTTGTGTATGGTGTTAGGAAGTGTTCTGATTTGATTCTTTTACACATAGCTTCACAATTTTCCCAGTACCACTTATTAGAAGAGACTTTTTTCTCCATTGCATATTTTTGCCTCTTTTGTCAAAGATAAGGTGCCCATAGGTGCTTGGATGTATCTCAGGCTTTCTATCTTGTTCCATTGGTCTATATTTCTTTTTTTGTGCCAGTACCATGCTGTCATGATGACTATAGATAGCTTTGTGGTATAGTTTGAAGGTAGGAAGGTTTATCCCTTCAGTTCCATTATTCTTTCTCAAGATTGCTTTGGCTATTCAGTGTTTGTGTTTCTATATAAATTGTGAAATTATTTGTTCTAGTTCTGTGGCAAATACCATTGATAGTTTGATAGGGCTGCCGTCTATGGGGTTGCACAGAGTCGGACATGACTGAAGCAACTTAGCAGTAGCAGCAGCACTAAATCTATAGGTGCCTTTGGGTAGCATGGTCATTTTCACAATGTTGATTCTTCTAATCCAAGAACATGATATATCTTTCCATATGTTTATGTCATCTTCAATTTCTTTCATCAGTGTTTTGTAGTTTTCTACATACAAATCTTTTGTCTCTTCAGGTAAATTTATTCTTAAGTATTTTATCATTTTTGTTGCAATGGTGAATGGGATTGTTTCTTTAATTTCTCTTTCTGAGTTTCATTTTTAGCATATAGGAGTGCAAGGGATTTCTGCATGTTAATTTTTTTATCCCGTGAATGTGCTATATTCGTTGATTACAAATATGGAACACTTCATGAATTTGTGTGTCATCCTTATGCAAGGGCCTTGCTAATCTTCTCTGTATTGCTCCAATTTTAGTATATGTGCTGTGAAGCAAGCACCCCAGAGAGTCCTATGTGTGAAGATTTTACTGGAGGAAATTCCTGTGGGAAAGTGAAAGAGTTTAAGCTTCCACAGGCAGTCCAAGGCCCTTTAAGGAGGAGGTGAACATTCTCTCTCAAACTTTCTTTAAGCCTTGTGCAACAATGTATCTTACCCAAGAACTGGCCTTTCTTTAGGTCCAGAACTAACCATCACACAGCACAGTGTCTTACTCATGGAAATGCTTTTCTTAGGCTATGTGTTAATGATTATAATTGTAACAAATCTTGCCTGGGAACCTCTTTCTCAAGACTTGTACCCCTGATTACCCAGCAACAGTATATCTACCCCAGAGATGTTGCTGGGAACCTGTTCTCCCAGACTAATCTTGTGCCAAAGTTATCTCAGGATGTGTGCCTTGGGAAAGGGTCTGGTGGAACTCTTACAACCTTGAAGTATTCTTTTTATCTATTTTCCACAGCTAGTTGAAAACTATATAAGGCCCCACTTAAACTAGTGAGGTGGGTACTCTCCTACCCCCTTCTGATGTCTATGTCAGAAGCTTTCTCTGTCCTGTCACTTTAAATAAAAATTTTTACACAAAGCTCTGAGTGTCTGAAACCTGTCTTTAGCCCCGGAGTTAAATCTTCTCCTTCAGAGACCATGAATCCAGCGGCACTGTTCACCATAAGCTTTCATCTTGGGAGCTCGTCCGGCATCTTCAAGACAAGGTAAGAATGCTCAGAGCTGGACTCTTCTGCTCTTTTACTGTAAATTCTCTGCTTTTCTAACTCAGAAGCATATGGACCGAACTTCTTTCCCTGGTCTCTGACTTTTTTATAACTACTTGGGGAATTAAAGCTACTAACCTAATGTGCCAGATTCTAGACTTTCAGAGGACTTGCAATCCATGCTGTTATTATGTTTTTCTAGCCATACCCCCATTTCAAGTTTTACAGGACACTGCAGACAGGAACACTCCAGGAGCTGGAGTTCCAGGGACTTCTCTCAGACTGGAAATCATCATCCTGACCCAAGAGACCCAGAAGCAAATTCTTGTCATGGCTATGCCTCTGGATTGTATGGATGGAGACACTGCTGGTGAGCATAAGGTTCCTGAGGACACAGATCAGGGAACTCCAGATTTAGGCAGATTGGAAATGCATCAGACTTCTTCCCTTGGTAGTGCTAGCTCTTAGTGGACCAGAGAAAGCCTGCCAGTGGCTCTTGTCTCAACTCCTTAGATATTCATTTTGTACAATCTGCTGGACAGGAATAGATAGGTTGACCTTGACACTCCATGAACATGAACGACTATTTTTTCCTCATAGGCCAGCCCTCCATCATGTCCTTTGTTATCACGTAGACTCATGTGGCGACTCTCAGAAGGGATACCATGGGTTTTCTGTTCATCCCTTTATGACTTATCACTTCTATGCAGTCAGAAATATGCTTAAGAATGTGCACAGCCATGAAAAACGTGGATGTTTCCCCTAGTGGTCTTAGCTTGGGAGACATTCCAGAAGGCTACTCTGCTCCACCGTGGTGGCACCAGAGAAAAAGGGGAAATAAGTCAAGGTTTTAGTGATAAGGAACTGGACATCAATCTGGGATGACATCAAAATCTACCCCTGGTGCATCTCCACCCCACCTCGGTGGTAGAATGGGGAGGGATGATAATGAGACACCTGCTTCGGTAAGAGACAGATTAACTCCAGCCAGGGAAGGAAGCTTAGGTGGAAGATCTGTCTCCACCCCCATCTAGAGCAGGGAGGGATGCCTCCAGTAGAAAAAAAGCTGTGGCACTGGGTGCTGCTTTTTTCTCTCTTACAGATGGGAGCTAGCAGTTCCAGAACCACTCCTTTGAGTTGTATCTTGAAAACCTGAGATAAGTTAAATCCCCAAAGCCTAAAACGTCCCTTATATACAGTCTTTCTTTGCTTTAAAAGAAGACCTCACCTACTCAGAGAGGAAAATCTCTGCTGGGACAGCTTCTTATCACACTGTCTACCCCTGTCATCAGAGCCAATTCAAACACTCTCTGGTTTAAAATTTTTATCTATGAAAGAAGACTCTTGAGAGTCCCTTGGACTGCAAGGAGATCCAACCAGTCCATTCTAAAGGATATCAGCCCTGGGTGCTCTTTAGAAGGAATGATACTAAAGCTGAAACTCCAGTACTTTGGCCTCCTCATGCGAAGAGCTGACTCATTGGAAAAGACTCTGATGCTGGGAGGGATTGGGGGCAGGAGGAAAAGGGGACGACAGAGGATGAGATAGCTGGATGGCATCACTGACTCGATGGACATGAGTCTGAGTGAACTCCAGGAGTTGGTGATGGACAGGGAGGCCTGGTGTGCTGCGATTCATGGGGTCGCAAAGAGTCGGACACGACTGAGTGACTGAACTGAACTGATGACTACAGAAAGAGATGACATTTTTTGACACTGAATGGCCATGACACTCTTTAGACTCCTGAGAAAACTGATTAAAATGAAATCTTTTTGAAACTGCAAAATTGGTTCTTTTTGCACAATTTCCTTGTGAAATTAAGAAAAAGCTGGCTTGTTGAAATACTTTTTTTGGAGCTCTACTTCTTCTTGAGAAACAAAAACATGCCTGGGGAAAAAAATCTGAAGTTAACCCTTGGCATGTCCTTGAGATACACAGCCCATTCTGTCTAGGACTCCACCATGAGCAAACTGGTAGAACTTCAAGCCAAGGGAAAGAAAAAGAGGGCAAAGAGACAGTTTAAATTTCAAGTGGAAAACTGAGGTCTCTGTCTGTCCAGATTTGTGTGTGTCTCAGTGTGTCGCTGTCCTTGGATAAAATTGCTAAAGGCTAATTGGTCAGTGAGCTCTATTTAACTGCTCTAAAGAAAAGTAAGTGCTTAAAAAGCAAATAGTTCTAAATTCAAGAAAATTAAAATGAATTGCAGGCATATGTGAACTGGGAGATAGTCACTATTCAATTGCTATCTGGTATTGATGTTTGTTTATTGATTTAATTAACACATTGTGAAGATACTTTTACAAATGACATAATTTTGGGTGATTTATGTTTACCAATCTACAAAATGATGATATAAAGTACAGTTCATGGTTGCAATAACGAATGGATAATATTTTATTAAGGAAAAAGAAAGTAAGTCTAAACTAACAGGTCACTGTTTCTAAATGGCAAATGGGGTGATAAATACAGAAAGTGTTAAAAAAAAAAAAAAGGCTTGTGACAAGTGGAATAGAGTTTTGTGCATGGTACAAGTTTCTTAAGACTTTAAACTGCCTATGAACTCTTTTCTTGTTACTTTGACTAAGTGAGTAACTATTGTTTCACAGTGAATGTAAGCTAGTACCAAACTAGAATTTAGTTTTCGCTCCCTATTAAAAGAACAAAGTTTTCTTGAAATATGGTTTTTGATAACAGATTATGGCACGCATAAACAAAGCTTGTTCTGCTTCTACAAAAATTAACCCTTCATCAGGGAATTTAAAATGGATAAACAGTGGCTATAAACCAAATAGTTGGGGCCATGTGAAATCCAAGATGGCCGCTTGGCTTTTCCCAGCTCCCTGACAAACTTAATTTTATTTGAAAAGAGAAAGCCTTTTCTGGCTTCAGGGTTAATGTCTCACAGTGGATAAAAAAATGGTTAAAATGTGTCCTCTACAACCTCCAGTTACTGGAGCATGCACTTTGTGGACAGGTCATACAGACTTTGGCAAAACAACTTCGTGAGTTTCTTGGAGACTATTGCTTTCACTGGCATCCTCTGTTGTCAGGCAAGGATGGCAGAACAAAGGGATTGGTTGCATGAGATTAAATAAAATGCTAAATATGATTACAATTTTCATGATTTTTTGTCTGACATATCACTGGCTTCTAATCTTTGTTTTCAAATATAAAGAAGCTCTTCTCAAGTCACTGATGGTTTAAAACAATTTAGTGATTTACACCTGTGGATAAAATTAAAACTTTTTTTTCTCTCTGCCTCATCCCTTCAGAAATTGGAGACATTTGGGTTCTGAACAGCCTCATCAAAGTGAAAAAGACTGTCTCCAGACATATACTGAAATCTCAGAGTATACTGGGGAACTCTAAAAGAGAAATCCACCCAACTGATGTCAGGCCTATGCCAGCTAATATGTTTCACTGAATATTAAGTTCCAGTTTTGTTAATGAAGGTCTGTATTTACTAAGGCTCACTTCTTAGATAGTTTCTTGTGGTTATGTTACATTGCTAAGATGTTTAATCAAGTTATTAAAAAGGACACTCTGAGTTTATTTATAAACTTATCTCAATAACCAGTCTATGAATAAAGACCAGATGCTCCAGGTTCTACAACCAGGAGATTAACAGTAGGCTGCAGTCATTTAATAAACTGAGTCAGATGACCTGGAGATGTCACTGGGCTATACCTAATGGAAGTTTTTGACTTCTTATGACTTTACTATTACTGCTAACTATAGTGTTTTCTATACTGCCTGTTTCAAGAAGTGTTGTCAATTACATTATCAACTAGGTGACTGAGCCACTGATATGATGATGGTGCACAGTTCCTTATGAAACCCATAGTCATAATGATGTGACTCTATATGAGAAGAAGCAACAAGAGGGAATATTTTCCTGGACCAAGAGACTAGTGATACTGGTGTGGTCCAGAGATTTTGCTACTCACAGGGCCTAGCCCAGTAACAGCACATTGATTGGCCTATCAGTGAAATCTTCAACAGACCTGGGAATGAGCCTTTCCAGTACCACGGGACATGATGGTCATGAAATGCCCCCCAAACCATGGTCAAACTGATGGCTATAAAGGGGCCCAGGTCTGGTAACTTGCACTTGCTGCCCATCTTTACAAAGATTAACTCATGGTCACTACAGCTGCTGACCTTCAACATCCTCTGAAAGGAGTTTAGGGTGAAAATCAGAAATTAGACACTCATTCTGTACTCAAAAAAAAAAAAAAAAAGGACAAAACAGGCCTTGGACAGTTAGATAGTTTCAGGTAAAAATTTTCTTGAGTCCTAATTCTTGCATCTTCTCATATCTAGAAAAACACTAAAATTGTTCATGGTGACAACTACATAGGCTTGTATATTAATACCACAATAAGAGGCTAAAGCCTACTTAGACAAACAGACCGTTGGCTACCTGGCTATAAGTCTCTCTAAAACAGCTGTCTATATTGGGGTTCAGACTCATTCTTCTAAAAGGAAATGGTAAGGTTTATTTTGTCTGTTAAAGTTCAGATTGGCATTCTTTCAACTACTTCTAACTGGATTTGTTATACCTACATTCAAAATGTATATAAACATGCCAAATGGCCCCATTCTTATAAACAGGGCAGCCCAAGCATTGACTCTGTCTAGACCAGGATCGAAGTTACTACCAAATGTGCCCTGATTCTTATTCTTGGTTGGACTCCTGACTATAATAATTCTTTTACTGATTTTTGGTCTCTGCAATTTAAATCTGTTTGTTTAGTTTGTTCTTTCTAAAGGATACAATGGCTTCCCAGACAAAGTAATCATGATGCAGAGATTCTGGTTTCTCTTCAAAATGGACTTCCCTGATGTTTCACTCTGGTCACAGACACAATCTTGGTTTATAAGCTCTCCTTGGTGGAAAACTATCTTAACATTAATAACTGTAATCATATTATTCTTGCTGTTTGCTCCTCATATCTGTAACTGTATAATGAATTTTGTATCTAAGAGGCTTGAGGCATTTAAGTTACAAATGATTGTTCAAGCTCCTATGATTGCCACAGGCTTTTCCAACTATTACCTGGGGCCCCGGGATCAGAGATCCTCAGTATGAGGGTAAGGAGAATATGGTGCCTCAACAATTTAGGGTCTGCACCTCTTACCAGGAGGAAGAAGTTACAGAAAGATTTCTCCACCCCTTTCCCTGGCAACCATATTCTCCTAAAAGAAAGGGTGGAATGAAAGAGCTAAAGCTTAGGCAGGCAGTCCAAGGCCCTTTAAGGAGGAGGTGAACATTCTCTCTCAAACTTTCTTTAAGCCTTGTGCAACAATGTATCTTACCCAAGAACTGGCCTTTCTTTAGGTCCAGAACTAACCATCACACAGCACAGTGTCTTACTCATGGAAATGCTTTTCTTAGGCTATGTGTTAATGATTATAATTGTAACAAATCTTGCCTGGGAACCTCTTTCTCAAGACTTGTACCCCTGATTACCCAGCAACAGTATATCTACCCCAGAGATGTTGCTGGGAACCTGTTCTCCCAGGCTAATCTTGTGCCAAAGTTATCTCAGGATGTGTGCCTTGGGAAAGGGTCTGGTGGAACTCTTACAACCTTGAAGTATTCTTTTTATCTATTTTCCACAGCTAGTTGAAAACTATATAAGGCCCCACTTAAACTAGTGAGGTGGGTACTCTCCTGCCCCCTTCTGATGTCTATGTCAGAGGCTTTCTCTGTCCTGTCAGTTTAAATAAAATTTTTCACACAAAGCTCTGAGTGACTGAGACCTCTCTTTGGTCCTGGGATTAAATCTTCTCCTTCAGAGACCACGAATCTGGCAGCACCGTCCACTGTTCACTGTAAGCTATCAAAAGAAGATAGAGAAGGGAGTGAAAAAAGATTGGAGAGCTATCAGATTGTGGAACAATTCTGAACCTGAGTGAAGGAGATGAAGAGGGAAGGATGGGAGCATGTGGCTCTTACACCACAGTGAAATCTAAGGAAGCTTTGACAAGACCATCAAGGAGTCCGTCAGACAAATTCAGTCATCAGATGAGTCCTATGCCTCCATCAATGGGCCTGCCTGACTATCCCTGCTGCTGCCAGTCATCAGAAGGTAGTGATTAATTTCAGGGTAGCAGCTGGGCCCTTGGCCAATGACTCTTTGAGCAGTTGGGGGTCTGCAAGGCATATTGTGATGACAGTCATGGGATTCCTATGAAATTCACACATTTGATATTTAAGATATGTATTTATGAGAATTATACTTCATATACTTTATGGAAACCATATATTCCCAACATTTCTGATGTTTTTCAGGAGGGAAGAAAAAGAGGAATGAGTCCCTGCCAATATTCCAGTGAAGAAACTAATACAATATTGTGCAAGACATATGACTAAACATGAAGTACGATATCTGCAGAATAGCTTCTCTTGCTCTTCTTTTCTTTCTTCAGTTCAGTTCAGTCACTCAGTCGTGTCTGACTCTTTGCAACCCCATGAATCGCAGCACACCAGGCCTCCCTGTCCATCACCAACTCCTGGAGTTCACTCAGACTCACGTCCATCAAGTCAGTGATGCCATCCAGCCATCTCATCCTTGGTCGTCCCCTTCTCCTCCTGCCCCCAATCCCTCCCAGCATCACAGTCTTTTCCAATGAGTCAACTCTTTGCATGAAGTGGCCAAAGTACTGGAGTTTCAGCTTTAGCATCATTCTTTCCAAAGAAATCCCAGAGCTGATCTCCTTCAGAATGGACTGGTTGGATCTCCTTGCAGTCCAAGGGACTCTCAAGAGTCTTCTCCAACACCACACTTCAAAAGCATCAATTCTTTGGTGCTCAGCCTTCTTCACAGTCCAACTCTCACATCCATACATGACCACAGGAAAAACTAGACGGACCTTAGTTGGCAAAGTAATGTCTCTGCTTTTCAATATGCTGTCTAAAGGGAAAGGTTCATGCCTGAGTCTGCATGTTTGTCACAAACCACAACCAAAAAAGAGAATGAAAAAATGGTGATTCAGTCATGGTTCTATCACACACACGTGGTGAGACACTGAAAATGTTACATCACCTGGGCTTTGGGTTTCTCCTTATTGAAATGTTATGGCTGGATTAGATTATCTCTGAGCTCTCTTTCAGCTCAGAAATGTTGAGTGTTGAATGCTCTCCACTGAAATATTAAATAATAGCTCAAGAAACTAACATATGGATTCGAAGTACTTATAATTTGGAGAGATACCAAACATTTTGTTAAAATATGTAGAGGAAATTAAGCATATTGCCTTAATGATCCATGAAACCCACATGATTTTGTAGGGTCTGCGCAGGAAATTGACATAGGTATGGTTGCTTTAGTTGACATACGTTCCAGAGTTAAGGCTGTTCCAGACCTGAGCCACACAGCAAGGAACCACAAGTTCCTACATACAGAGGGTCTTGTTGAATGTGTGCAGGCTACACTGTCCTTCAGTCTCTGATCTGCTAGATTAAACCTAAAAATAATCATTCTCAGAATATGAAGCAAATATGACCCCTGATTGCATCACTAATAGAAAGGGTGTTTTGTTGTTTTTAATGGAACAGATTTTCAAAATATGCCCTACATTTGAAGATTTTTACCTGCTGCATTTTGGATCTAAAATGGGTAGTTAGTTCTGAGGCTATTCTGACTTTTCCCATGAATTAACTTGCCGGGAGCCAGCGTGAGGAATTCCACCCATGACAAGGTCATGAGGCAGAGCTCTGATGGCAAGGCTAATCAGACCTCAGGTTTTCCCGCTAGAATTTCCTGAGCATCCACCACCACCCCCCCACAAAAAAAAAAAAAAAAAAAAAAAAAGAATCTGCCTGCTTTTCCACTTTTCTGACATTCTCTGGAAAAAGTCAATTCAGGGCTTTAGTCTTCTACATTTGATAGAGTGTTTCAATCCAAAAACCCCTCTGATGGCTTTCTAGCCTGTGCATGTGATTGTTTGAGGCCTCCTGACCGCAGGAGGCACAGGAAGCTTCAAACATCCTAGGAATGTAGGGGCTTCCGAAGAGTCAAAATCATTAGAATAGGACTGATTAAAGGTTTCACTTGTTGAGCCAATACTTGCTGCCAAATTTTCATATCCTTTATTTTTAGATATAGTTGGTATATAGAAAAACAAGTAGTAGGCCTGGTATTAGCAACATTAGATCTTTGAGTTAAGTACCTTCTTTGTTATAACCCACTGCACCTTTGTTCTATACAGATGTAACTTTAGTGCTTTAAGGAGATGCAGATTAAAGAAAAACACTTCAGGGGAAACGAGATTAACATTCATTAAGAAAGAGAGCCAAAAAAGTGTTCACAAGCCTCCTCCTGGCCAGAAGATAATGTAAATCACCTGAGACCTTTTGTATACAAAAAAGATATACAGAAAGGGTCAGGACTGCTGCCCCTGCGTGACTCTGTATCTTCCATTATGTAAAATTTAGGGTATATAAACACCTTTTAAATAATAAAGTTGGAGGGGGGTTTTGCACAAGCCTGGCCTCCCCCGTGTCGATTCTTTCTCTTGCTCCCTCCCTCTCCTTTTCAGGCTGATCCCTTGGAATGTGGAGGCTCACTGTGTCTACTTACTTGTCCCGGCTTCTAAGATCCGTAAGAGAGAGAGCCCAAGGCGGGGCACTCTCCGATATCCAAACGGGCGCCAGCGGCCTAACGTAGACGGTGCAAGCTCCTTGTCTGGAGCTGTATTGGTCTCCCACGTAACCCAAGTTAATCAGCCTCTTCTCTCCACTTAATTTTCTTACTACACTATTTCTTCCTAATCTAATCTTATGTTAATAAATAAATAAGTCTTTCCTCGCTAACGCCATCCCCGCTTCGAATTCCCTGGATCCACCGGGCTGGACCCCAGCATTAACTGGCTGAAGAGAGAAGGATTTCAGGTTCCAAGAAGTTTTCTTAGATACAGAAATTTTTATAAAATCATCTTGAATCCACATTTGGAGGTCTATAGCTATTTTAATTCATCCAACTTGATCAAAATACAGTAGGCTTTAATTAAATCAAAACACAATTACAATTATGTTTTAAATGTTAGAAATCAACAAAATGTAATTTCTCAGAGAAATAAATTCTTCAGAGGAGAACTTATTAATGCACAAATAGTGGCAATCAGAAGTAACAGACCTAATGATGGCCAAGTTTTATTCTTAGAAAATTGACATGCTTTAAGAGCATACTACCTAAAAGTTTTAGGCACAGTCTCATAATATAACTTATGATATGTGGAGTGGGAAATCTGATTAATATTCATAGCAAGAGGAAACACACCTTCATTATGAATTAGAGGAAGAATTGGCTCAATTAACTGGGGACAATAATTTATAAGGTATTTTTGATGTATCTTGTAATTCTACAACTAATGATGAAAATAAAGGACAACATTTAGTTAAGTCAGTTTCTGTGATAAAACATTATTTATTAAAGCAACAAAGATAATGGGGAACAAGCCTGAGATAAATTTAATACCACTGAAAATATATAATTTGATTAAAAGACCACAAAAGGACTGAGAATCCCCAGGGAATTTGACTTTGGAGGCCAGTGGGATTTGATTACAGAACTTACACAGCACTGGGGAAACAGACTCTTGGAGGGCACAAACAAAACCTTGTGCTCACCAGGACCCAGAAGAAAGGAGCAGTGACCCCAGAAAAGACTGACCCTAACTTGCTTGTGAGTGTTCAGGAGTCTCAAGCAGAGGCTTGGGTTGACAGTGGCCTGCTGCAGGGTTGGGGGCACTAAGTGCAAGCAGTGCCTGCACAGGACTTTTTGAAGGAGGTGCCATTATCTTCATTACCTCCACCATAGTTTGGTCTCAGGTCAGACAACAGGGAGGGAACACAGTCCCATCCATGAACAGAAAATTGGATTAAAGATTTACTGAGCTTGGCCATGCCCAAATAAGACCCAGTTTCCCCCACAGTCAGTCTCTGTCATCAGGAAGCTTCCATAAGCCTCTTATTCTTATCTGTCAGAGGGAAGACAGAATGAAAATCACAATCACAGAAAACTAATCAAACTGATCACATGGACCACAGCCTTTCCTAACTCAATGAAACTATGAGCCATGCCATGTAGGGCCACTCAAGACAGGTCATGGAGGAGAGTTCTGACAAAAACGTGGTCCACTGGAGAAGGGGATGGCAAATCACATCACTGTTCTTGCCTTGAGAACCTCATGAACAGCATGAAAAAGCAAAAAGATATGACACTAAAAGATAAATTTGTCAGATCAGTAGGTGTCAAATATGCTACTGGAGATCAGTGGAGAAATAACTCCAGAAAGAATGAAAAGATGGAGCCAAAGTGAAAACAAAGCACAGTTGTGGATGTGACTGGTGATGGAAGTAGAGTCTGATGCTATAAAGAACAATATTGGATAGGAACCTGGAATGTTAGGTCCATGAATCAAGGTAAATCGGAAATAGTCAAACAGGAGATGGAAAGAGGGAACATCAACATTTTAGGAATAAGTGAACTAAAATGGACTGGAATGGGGGAATTAATGCAGATGACTATTATATCTACTACTGTGGCCAAGAATCTCTTAGAAGAAATGGACTAGCCCTCATAGTCAACAAAAGAGTCTGAAATGAAATACTTGGGTGAGATCTCAAAAACAACAGAATGATCTCTGTTCATTTCAAAGGCAAGCCATTCAATATCACAGTAATCCAAGTCTATGCCCAACCAGTAATGCTGAAGAAGCTGAAGCTGAACGGTTCTATGAAGACCTACAAGACCTTCTTGAACTAACACCCAAAAAAAGATGTCCTTTTCATCACAGGGGACTGGAATGCAAAAGTAGGAAGTCAAGAAACACCTGGAGTAACAGGCAAGTTTGGCTTGTAGTACAAAATGAAGCAGGGCAAAGGCTAATGGAGTTTTGCTAAGAGAATGCACTGGTTATAGCAAACACCCTCCTCCAACAACACAAGAGAAGACTCAATACATGGACATCACCAGATGGAAAATAATGAAATCAGATCGATTATATTCCTTGCAGCCCAAGATGGGGAAGC
This sequence comes from Oryx dammah, assembly GCF_014754425.2. Lineage (NCBI taxonomy): Eukaryota > Metazoa > Chordata > Mammalia > Artiodactyla > Bovidae > Oryx > Oryx dammah. Next base: position 38,716,588 of record NW_024070211.1, on the reverse strand, counting down.
TCTAAACAGTCAGCAAAAAACAAGGCTGGGAGCTGACTGTGGCCCAGATCATGAACTCCTTATTGACAAATTCAGACTGAAATTGAAGAAAGTAAGGAAAACCACTATACCATTCAGGTATGACCTAAATAAAATCCCTTATGATTATACAGTGGAAATGACAAATAGATTCAAAGGAGTAGATCTGATAGACAGAGTGCCTAAAGAACTATGGATGGAGGCTCGTGACATTGTACAGGAGGCAGAGATCAAGATCACCCAGGAAAAAGAAATGCAAAGAGGCAAATGGCTAACTGAGGAGGCCTTACAAATAGCTGAGAAAAGAAGAAAAGCTAAAGGCAAAAGAGAAAAGGAAAGATATACCCACTTGAATGCAGAGTTCCAAAGAATAGCAAGCAGAGATAAGAAAGCCTTCCTCAGTGATCAGTGCAAAGAAATAGAGGAAAACAATAGAATGGGAACGCCTAGAGATCTCTTCAAGAAAATTAGAGATACAGAAGGAAAATTTCATGAAAAGATGAGCACAATAAAAGACAAAAATGGTATGGACCTAACAGAATAAGAAGATATTAAGATGAGGGGGCAAGAATACACAGAAAAACTGTACAAAAAAGATCTTCATGACCCAGATAATCATGATGGTGTGATCACTCACCTAGACCCAGACATCCTGGAACACAACAAGTTCAGGTGGGCCTTAGGAAGCATCACTGCAAACAAAGCTAGTGAAAGTGATGGAATTCCAGTTGAGTTATTTCAAATCCTAGAAGATGATGCTGTGAAAGTGTTGCACTCGATGTGCCAGCAAATTTGGAAAACTCAGCAGTGGCCACAGGACTGGAAAAGGTCAGTTTTCATTCCAATCCCAAAGAAAGTAAATGCCAAAGAATGTTCAAACTATCACACAATTGCACTCATCTCACATGCTAGCAAAGTAATGCTCAAAATTCTCCAAGCCAAGTTTCAACCGTACATGAATGATGAACTGAGGTAAAATTGGATCCATTGGATCCAATTGATCCATTGGATCATCAAAAAAGGAAGAAAGTTCCAGAAAAACATATACTTCTGTTTTATTGACTATGCCAAAGTCTTTGACTGTGTGAATCACAGCAAACTGTGGAAAATTCTTCAAGACATGAGACTATCAGACCACCTTACATGCCTCCTGAGAAATCTTTATGCAGTTCAAGAAGCAACAGTTAGAACTGGACATAGAACAACAGACTGGTTCCACATTAAGAAGCAGTACGTCAAGGCTGTATATTGTCACCCTGCTTATTTAACTTATATGCAGAGTACATCATGAGAAACGCTGGGCTGGATGAAGCACAAACTGGAATCAAGATTGCTGGGAGAAATATCAATAACCTCAGATATACAGATGACACTACCCTTATGGCAGAAAGTGAAGAACTATAGAGCTTCTTGATGACAGTGAAAGAGGAAAGTGAATAAGTTGGCTTAAAACTCAGCATTCAAGAAACTAAGTATATAGCATTTGTCTCCCCTCACTTCATGGCAAATAGGTGGGGAAACAATGGTAACAGTGACAGACTTTATTTTGGGGGGCTCCAAAATCACTGCAGATGGTTACTGCAGCCAAGACATTAAAAGACACTTGCTCCTGGGAAGAAAAGCTATGACCAACCTAGAAACCATGTTAAAAAGCAGAGACATTACCTTGCCAAAAAAGGTCCATCAAATCAAAGGTGTGGTTTTTCAGTAGTCATGTATGGATGTGAGAGTTGGACTATAAAGAAAACTGAGCACCAAAGAATCAGTGCTTTTGAACTGTGGTGTTGGAAAAGACTCTTGAGAGTCCCTTGGTCTGCAAGGAGATCCAACCAGTCCATCCTAAATGAAATCAGTCCGATATGCTGAAGCTGAAACTACAATACTTTGGCCATCTGATGCAAAGAACTGACTGATTGTAAAAGATCCTGATGCTGGGAAAGATTGAAAGCAGGAGGAGAAGGGGACGACAGAGGATGAGATGATTGGATGGCATCACCGACTCAACAGACATAAATTTGAGCAAGTTTCTGGAGTTTGTGATGGACAGGGGAACCTGGAATGCTGCAGTTCATGGGGTCACAAAGAATCAGACACGACTGAGCGATTGAACTGAACTGAACTGAATTGAACTGAAAAGACAACAGACATGTTTGAAGACATTGCCAGCTGTCTCCTGTACCTGGTTGAAATACCTGTAATATTTCTCTAACACATCCAAAGCAATTAAGAAAACAAAAGGGCAGCCACCTGTTTTTCGGTGTTCACTAAAAGAGCCACCTTGTTCTTATCTGTCTTGGTCTTGTTATCAACAGACTTAATAAAGTTCTAATTTGAAGTAACCAGCCAGGAATTATGAAGGTGACCAAAAAGGAGAAGACCCAAGCCAGTGAATGATTATCATAGACACTCACTCACCTAAAGTGAGAGTCTTTATAGAAACTAAAAGAAAGCAAATTTATATTCCAGTCTGTACTATCAAATACTAAGCTACTCTGAGATACATGGTAACTGGGTTCTAGATCTGACCCTGCTGTGAACTCACTGGCACATGTCACTTAGGCCTTTTGGGTTCCAGCAGCATCTGTAAAAGTGAGAACCTCACATGCGGGAGCTCTTCCTTCTACCAATCACCCTATCTCTTTGGCTCTAACACTTCAAGACCATCACCATACAGTCCAGAGCACATAAGCAGGAATAGTAGAACAGCTAATGGGAAAAACCAACACTAACTCATCTAGCCTCTTAAGTCTCAGCCATTTTAAAAAAGACTTTTTCTTGATGTGGACCATTTTTAAAGTCTTTATTGAATGTGTTACACTATTGCTTCTGTATTATGCTTTTTTGTGTGGCCACGAAACATGTGGGATCTTAGCATCGCGACCAGGGATTGAACTTGCACCCCCTGTACACTGATCGAACCAGCACCCCCTGCACTGGAAGGCCAAGTCATAACCACTGGACTACCTCAGGAGGAGGAGGTACTGAGTAGTCCCTCATAGTCATTTTTGTTGAGGAGTTTTTGTTAATTATCCACCTTTATGAGCTTTAGCCAGTTTCTCTTGCTAGGCAGTTCCTCATTTTATTTCTAAGAAGAACTACACATCAGAAACCTTTTTGTTGCAAACCAGTGACCCTTGGGTTAACCAGCCTTCTGAGGTGTTTTGTTTGGTCCTAAAGAACTGTACTCAGCTTGAAAGTCAAGGTCACTGGGCAAGTGCTTTGTAGTGCAGGCAGCTGCCCCCTTCTTGTACTGATGATTCACGCTTGACCTCTGTAGACCTGAATTTTCATCCCTTACACTGAGATAAGCTTTGCTTTTACATAAATCAGGAAAAGCACACTGATGCACAGAATATTTTTTTAAAAATTATTTTCAAATAATTGGTATTTTTCTTTTCTCCCACAAAACTTCAGGGAACCATAAGTGCTTAGTGACAACACTAAGAAGGGAAATACACACACAGAGAGACTCAAACACACAAAAATAATTCTACTTTGATGATGTTATATAGAGTTTTGCACTTAGAAAAATCTCAAAAATAATCTCAATTTTTAGCCAATACATATGTTTCGGTTGTTTTGGTGAACAAAATCTTCTTTGAACTTTACAAAGATGTAGAAAATGGGATAGAGACTGTTAACTGGAGGAGAACAAAATCTTTCTGAAGCTTCAGAATCACCAAGGTCACCTTCTGGCCCCGAGTGAAAGTCGTTCAGTTGTGTTTGACTCTTTGCTACCCCGTGGACTATACAGTCCATGGAATTCTCCAGGCCAGAATACTGGAGTGGGTAGCTGTTCCTTTTTCCAGGGGATCTTCCCAACCCAGGGATTGAACCCAGGTCTCCTGCATTGTGGGTGGATTCTTTACCACCTGAGCCACAAGGGAAGACCAAGAATACTGGAGTGGGTAGCCTATCCCTTCACCAATGGATCTTCCCGACCCAGAAATTGAACCAGGGTCTCCTGCATTGCAGGAAGATTCTTTACCAACTGAGCTATCAGGGAATCCCAGAATCCCTGATATCTGGCCCTGGAATCATGATATTAATATTATTCTCTTTGGAAGTTTAATCATGACTCTCTTGTTTCTCTAAATTTTTACCCTTCACTCCCACTTCTTAATTCTGAGTATTCTGCACACAGAGAACCTTATTCTATGAAATGAGTTACTCCAAATTCTGTACACAATATAGCTGCCTCAGTTCCTTTGAAAGTGAAAGTGAAGTTGCTCAGTAGTGTCCAACTCTTTGTGACCCCATGGACTGTAGCCCACCAGGCTCCTCTGTCCATGGGATTTCCCAGGCAAGAGTACTGGAGTGGGTTGCCATTTCCTTCTCCAGGGGATCTTTAGTTCCTTTACTTGGTTACAATTGTTCACTATAAGCTTGTGTCTGTGTAGATTTCAGGACTTAGATATCTTTAGGGATTAATTTCCCTCCTTTCTGTGGAACCAGCACAGAGAAGTCCAAATGTTCTCCTGGGCTAATTAACTACTTTGGGAGCCTGGCATCTCAGAGTAGAAAGAATTGTTAAAGGTCATGTAGTCTAACCATTCATTAGACAGTTAAACCTCATCTGTTATTTCATGTTGGTAGTTAAAATATGGCATGTTTATTTATCTTTACTGAAAAAGGACCGATGCTGAAGCTGAAACTCCAATACTTTGGCCACCTGATGTGAGGAACTGACTAATTAGAAAAGACCCTGGTGTGGGGAAGGATTGAAAGCAGGAGGAGAAGGGGACGACAGATGAGACAGTTGGATAGCATTACCGACTCAGTGGACATGAGTCTGAGCAAGCTCTGGAAGTTGGTGATGGATAGGGAAGCCTGGCGTGTGATAGTCATGGGGTTGCAAAGAGTCAGACATGACTGAGTGACTGAACAGACTGAATGACTGAAAAAGAACTCTGGTAAAGCATGCCACACCATATCAAGGCAGCCTTGTTAAGTCTTACTGTGAGCTCACATCACTTCCTGTTTCTACTCATATTGTCAGTTCTATACTTGGGAATGTACCTAAAGTGACATTTCTTAATACATTTTGATGTCCCTGCATTACTGCCTGTTTCTGCACCCTAGAAATTTCTAATCCCTTCAAGTCATTGCTTCACTAATTTGATGGTTCTTTGGTAAATTTGGTCCAATCAATTTATGCCAAAGGATAATGCCCAACTCAGGCAGCCCTAGTGGTAAAGAACCCTCCTGCCAATGCAGGAGACATAAGAGACTTGGGTTTGATCCCTGGATCAGGAAGCTCCTCTGGAGGAGGGCATGGTAACCCAGTCCAATATTATTGCCTGGAGAATCTCATGGACAGAGGAGCCGGTGGGGCTACAGTCCACGTGGTCACAAAGAGTCAGACGCTGAAGTGACCCAGATTGCATGCACAATACCCAGTGCAGAACAGGACGCTTTCTACAGCTTTAGTTCCTGGACAGAAATTCCAGCTTCGTCCTGGATGTACTAATATCTAAATCACATTTCTGGGCAAGGGCTCATCCTTAACAGTTCTGTGAAACACTGGGGGGATTAATGAAGCCAGACACAGCTGTTAAAAGTTTCCTTCCTGGAGAAATTTGCCTGAGATTCATATCTCTTTCCCAACTCTTAAAAACTGAACAAAACTATTAACAAAATGAAAATGAAAATCTGGTTCATTTACATTTCAGGCTAAAGATTTTATTCAGTTTTTTTAATATCTGCAATTTCTTCATAATATTTAATTTAGATTTAAGTAATGTACTTGGTTTTATTTGTGTGTGTTGCAGATATTTTTACCTGCTGAAATGCTTTGATTATTATTAGATATTCTATTCTAGAATTTTGTAGGAATGTCACTTCCATTTTCTACCCATTTTATCCCCATCCTCCCAGACTAGCCCAGAGCAGTTGTATGTGGAGATAGCTGACTAGGTTTTTCAGGCTAACTTGGTTTCTTATTCTTAGCATACTCATGGCTCACAGCCATGGCCAGGTTGCAGTCAAACTGAACATTTGGAAGCTGGTGGAGTGCAGGATGGGCTGTACCAAGGAGACACGGGAGAGTTCATGCTCTGCAGGTTCACAGAACTCACAAGAGAAAAAGAATTCTAACTATGTATGTTGTGTACGTCCTCAGTCATGTCTGACTCTTTGCAATCCCGTGGACAGTGGCCCAGAAGGCTCTTCTGTCCATGGGGTTTCCCAAGCAAGAATACTGGAGGGAGTTGCCAGTTCCTTCTCCAGGGGATCGTCCTGACCCAGGGATCGAGCCCATGTCTTCTCCATCCCCTGCATTGGTAAGTGGATTCTTTACCATTGCACCACCCAGGAAGCCTAACAATGCATGGTAACAGATGTTAACTAAACAGTGTGGTGATCACAGGCCAACAGTATATACAAAATATATTCCTTAATTAAAAAAAAATAATTCAGGAAACCCAGTATCTTCAGAAAGCAGAGAGAAAGCAACGAATCTACCCTCATATTATTTCAAACTCATCATCATATTAATCAGGTTGGGCCCTGAATAAACGACTTCTTCCCCCTCCCCCACCCTGCCTCCAACCCCCACTCTTCCCTACCCCCACCCCAGCAAACATTTCCAGAAATGCTAGTACTCCCCTTCTGCTACCAGCTTATCAGGGGTTGAAAGTTGTGTGGCAGGAAAGTATCTTCATCTCTGTGTCACCACAGTTGCCTTAGAAATTGCAAAAATTTAGAAATTCACCCACATACACATGAGAATTTGTCAACAGATTTGGATTCTGGGGACTTTGGGTGCATCTGAAACAGATGAGGGGGGGTTAATATGTGTCCATTCCTCATGAGTTTCTGTTCTAGCCTATTCACAGATGATCTCATTTCATCTGCACAAAAGACCTGCAAAGCAGTTACTGTTAGTCTCATTTTACAGATTATGTAGTTGAGGTTCAGAAAGGTGAAAAAAAATTATCCAGAATATCCCATTACAGCTACTAAGGTTATGAATAATGGTGTTCTCATGGGGTCATGTTCCACCTCCCTGGAAAGCTATGCTTTTTTTTTTTTTTTTCTCTTCTAATTGCACTAAATTACCATGAATTCTATTTTTTCTAAGAATATGTCCTTTATACAACAACGACAACAAAAAGGAAGGAGTATCACATGTTTTAAGGGAAAACAAAAACAAACAAACAAGACACGGTGAAATCTCTCACCCCAGATCAGGAGCCTGCAAACTTTTTCTCTAAAGGGCTAGATAAATATTTTAGGCTTTGCAGAGTACGTGATCTCTGTGACACCTCTGAAACACAGCCATGGTGGGATGAAAGCAGCAATAGACAAGAGAGAAACAAATGAAAGCACCTGAAAAGCTTTAGTCACAAAAACACTTTTTAAAAGCTTTATTTACAAAAGCAGGTGTGGATTTGAACCTCTCCTGGGGGATCCATAAAGTCCTGAAGAACTGGGTTGCCCACGAAGACCTCTTTTCTCCCTGTCACTGTGCTATGCGGCCATGCAAAAGCATGGGAGATCACCTTTTTAGGTGGGTCAGGATATCTGATGTGATACATCTGATGAGAAGAGCCAACTCATCAGAAAAGTCCCTGATGCTGGGAAAGACTGAAGGCCAAAGGAGAAGAGGGTGTCAGAGGTTGAGATGGTTGAATAGCAGCCGGGGTCCAGCCCCGGTGGATCCAGGGAATTCGAAGCGTGGATGGCGTTGGTGAGGAAAGACTTATTTGTTTATTAATATAAGATTAGATTAAGAAACAATAGTATAGTAGGAAGATTAAGTGGAGAAAGAGGGCTGAATAACTTGGATTACGCGGAAGACCAGTAAAATTCCAGACAAGGAATTTGCACCATCTACTGTGGGCCACCGGCGCTCGCTTTAATATCTAAGGGTGCCTCACCTTAGGCTCCCTTTTGTGCGGGTCTTAACAGCCAGGGCAAGTAAGTAGACTTGGCGAGCCTCCGCACTCCAGATGGGAATTCAGCCTGAAATTAAAGTAAAAAGGAAAAGGAGTGAGAGGGAGAAAAAAAGAGAGAGAGAGAGGGGGGAAACCAGTCCAGTGACTGGCTCCGGCTCCTATTGTTTAGAAGGCCTTATATACCTTTTAGATTGTACATAGAGATCAATGGGTAATACAAAATTATGCAGTGTTAGCAGCCCAGACTCTTATCAAAACCAGGCTTTTCTCACTGCATACCTAATTGTATACACAAGTCTTAGGTGATTTACATCATCTTCTGGCCAAAAAGGGCCAATTAACATTTTACAGCCTTTTTTCTGATAAGGGTTTGTCAACCAGAAGACTTATTTGTGTTGATCTTCCCAAGGTTTGGTGCCACTCTCAGAAAGTACTAAATAAAGTTACATTCTTACATAGCAAGGACACAAGAGGAGTGCAAAGAGAAGTAATTAACTCAAAAGTCTAGTGTTGCTAACATCAGAACTACTATATATCTTTTTCCCATATCCCGTTTACATTGATTAACATCCTCCCAGGTGCCTAAAAGATAAAGAATATGGAGGCCTGGCAGCAATCATTGAGTCAACAGTGAAATCCCATCACCAATATAATTTTTAACTCTTTAGAAAAGGCTCTGTATCTTTAAGATGCTTTTAAGCTTTGTGCCTCTCGCGGTTGGGGGCTGCAAGCAATTCACAAGCTGTAAGAGGTCCAGGGAACCTGTTAGGCAAGCTAGAGAGCAATCAGAGGGGGTTAACTGACACATCCCTTTCAAATGCAGAAGACTAAAGCCCTGAGTTGACTTTTTTCTAGAGAATATCAGAAAAGTGGAAAAGCAGAGTACAAAAGCTGGCAGATTTTTATTTGGGGGGGGGGGGGGTGGATGTTCAGGAAATGCCAGGGGGAACTCCTGAAATCTGATCACGGCCTTGCATATGTCAGCTTCCTCCCTCATGACCTTGTCACGGGTGGGATTCCTCACACTGGCTCCCGGCAAATAGCATTACTGACTCAAGGGACGTGAACTTGGGCAAACTCTGGGAGGTAGTGAGGGACAGGGTGGCCTGTTGTGCTGCAGAGCCTGGGGTCAAAAGAGTCGGACATGACTTAGTGACTCAACAACAGGATAGCTGAAAGGTCTGACCTGTTTTGCACAAGTCAAGAGAAGCAAAACAGAATTTGCTTCTTCAGTTGTTCAATATGTGCTCTTCATAGATGGCAAACATGTTTTCCAAACTTAACGTGAATAATATTTTTTGACAGTTTGTTGAGGAAAACAACTAAATCAAGAATGAACATAATGTTTTCTAGTTGATTTCAACAGTACTTTACCCTAATCGGAAATTATGTGCATAACTGCAGGTAGTCTGAAGGTAAACTGCAGGTAATACCTTCATAGTATTTTGTCCCTGTCTCTTAGATAACTTTATTTTCCCTTATTCTTATTCTATTTTCAATTAAGCTTAACAAGGAAGAATAATTTGGGAGAAAAATAAAAATCATGAACTCTACTTTTTTATTTTCAGTTTAGAAATAACATCTGTACAATGTTTTCACCCAGAACAAATACATTTTTAAAATAATTAATTAATCCTGAGAGGGAAAACAGTGGAACAATAAGTAACTGTGATTGTGTGGCAAGTTGACATTTAAAAGATTTAAATTTAAAATTATATTTTTGAAAGGATATTATTTCTTTACTGTGTTAATTGAACTACCTCCAAGGAACAGCTCAAAGAAGAGTCAAATTAAGTTTATCAATGTTTTCTAAAATATCTATGAATGTTACTAACTCTCTTTCCTTGTAATAGGTACAACCACACTTACAACAGACATAAGCCAGCAACTATTAAATCTTGCTCTCTCTTAACAGATCAACAGTGAATTAGGGCTCTTCTGCTGGCTCAGTTCAGTTCAGTTGCCCAGTCGTGTCTGACTCTTGGCAACCCCATGAATCGCAGCACGCCAGGCCTCCCTGTCCATCACCAACTCCTGGAGTTCACTCAGACTCACGTCCATCGAGTTGGTCATGCCATCCAGTCATCTCATCTGCTGTCGCCCCCTTTTCCTTCTGCCCCCAATCCCTCCCAGCGTCAGAGTCTTTTCCAATGAGTCAAGTCTTCACATGAGGTGGCCAAAGTACTGGAGTTTCAGCTTTAGCATCATTCCTTCCAAAGAAATCCCAGGGCTCATCTCCTTTAGAATGGACTGGTTGGATCTCCTTGCAGTCCAAGGGACTCTCAAGAGTCTTCTCCAACACCACAGTTCAAAAGCATCAATTCTTCAGAGCTCAGCCTTCTTCACAGTCCAACTCTCACATCCATACATGACCACAGGAAAAACCATAGCCTTGACTAGACAGACCTTTGTTGGCAAAGTAATGTCTCTGCTTTTGAATATGCTATCTAGGTTGGTCATAACTTTCCTTCCAAGGAGCAAGCATCTTTTAATTTCATGGCTGTGGTCACCATCTGCAGTGATTTTGAAGCCCAAAAAAATAAAGTCTGTCACTGTTTCCACTGTTTCTATTTCCCATGAACTGATGGGACCAGATGCCATGATCTTAGTTTTCTGAATGTTGAGCTTTAAGGCAACTTTTTCACTCTCCTCTTTCACTTTCATCAAGAGGCTTTTTAGTTCCCCTTCACTTTCTGCCATAAGGGTGGTTCATCTGCATATCTGAGGTGATTGATATTTCTCCCAGCAATCTTGATTCCAGCTTGTTCTTTTTCCAGCCCAGTGTTTCTCATGATGTACTCTGCATATAAGTTAAATAAGCAGGGTGACAGTATACAGCCTTGACGTACTCCTTTTCCTGTTTGGAACCTCAGTGATAAAGAATCTGCCTGCCAGTGCAGGCAACCTGGGTTTGATTCCTGGGTTGGCAGATCCCCTGGAGAAGGAAATGGAACCCACTCCAGCATTCTTGCCTGGGAAATCCTATGGACAGAGGAGCCTGGTGGGCTACAGTGCATGGGGTCGCAAAGAGTCAGACACAACTGAGCAACCTAAGAACAGAACAGAAATTCAGAAAATAAACAAGAATTACAAGCATACATTGATTTGATAACCCACAGTAGGAGACAATTCCGTAAAATCTATCTGGAGATGAACATCATTCTTTTCACAAACCACAGTTAAAGTTCTTCCAAAATTAGATAAGTTACACAAGAAGAATGGATGGCCATATTTTCTGTTTTCCTAGAAAATTTTTAGTGTTTGATAGGCCAGCCAATGGAGATATTTCATAGAAGATTTTGGTAAGGGTCTAATTGAGTTTTTCTGGGGCTATCAGTTGACTGTTCTGGATTTTCCCAATCATCATCATAAACTTTTTTAACTGATTTTTTTTGTGTGATATTTTATACACTTGCAAAGGAAATAATAAGCTCTCCATAGATATGTCTTCCAGTTTTACAAAGCATTTAAATTAACCAGCATATTTAGCTGTTGATCTGCTAAAGAATTTCCTGTAGCTTTTATCACTTCAGTTCAGTTCAGTTGCTCAGTCATGTCCAACTCTTTGTGACTCCATGAACTGCAGCACGCCAGGCCTCTCTGTCCATCACCAACTCCCAAAGTCCACCCAAACTCATGACCATTGAGTCAGTGATGCCATCCAACCATCTCATCCTCTGTTGTCCCCTTCTCCTCCTGCCCTCAATCTTTCCCAGCATCAGAGTCTTTTCAAATGAGTCAGCTCTTCACATCAGGTGGCCAAAGGATTGGAGTTTCAGCTTCAACATCAGTCCTTCCAATGAACACCCAGGACTGATCTCCTTTAGGATGGACTGGTTGAATCACTTTTATAGTAATGTTTAAAATCTATGAATTTGTTTACTTTTTAAAGAGTCAAAAGAGGAGCTAGAAATAAAAACCTCTTTGATTCCTTAGCATCCCAAAGTCATGAATTATTCCAAAATCATCAGTGTATATGTTTAGCCTTACTACTTAACACATTAATATGCTTTACAGAGTGACACAAATTTGGCTAAATTAAACAAAATATGCTTTTCATGAAGAACTGGATACTATAAGAAAGTATAGAATAGTTATTGTATATTACTATTACTGCCTTTTTCATTTTTATAGTGGTGGTGGTTTAGACACTAAGTCGTGTCCGACTCTTATGACCCCAAGGACTGTATAGCCCGCTAGTTTCCTCCGTCCATGTGATTTCCCAGGCAAGAATACTGGAGTGGGTTGCCATTTCCTTCTCCACATTTTTATAGGAAGCCCCGTCAGTAAATAATATTAATTTAGGATCGGGTAAAGGAAGCTTCAAAAGCTCTGTTTTGTGACTGGACACAAATTGAACAAACATAGTCATAACATTCTCTTTCACTGGATAAGATTAGTAAGATTGGTTGTTACACTAGTTATGTGAAAACAGTTAAACAGTTATATGAAAAAGAAAAAGTAAAAGTATTTCATAATGTTGAAACAAATGCAAAAGAATAACTACTAGAAAGAAGCAGGTAAAATGATTCTAGGATGATTCTTTGTATGCTGATATTAGTTCATGATCCCACCATCCAGTGTGGGAAAAACCTTTTGTAGCTTTCACATGACTTGTCACATCTAAAATTATGATTTAATTAGTCTACTTTTAGCATCCACCTACATTGGCTAGAATAAAATTTAAAAGGGTAGGCTTTCCACCTATTTTGTGCAATAATTATTCTAAACACCTAGGGCAGTTATTTGGCAAAGAATAGTAAGAACATTCAATAAGAATAAACCTTTCTTTCTGAATCATAGTAGTAAAAGGATAAAGTTTAAGAATTTTAGAAATTAGATGTTAACTAGGGTGAGACTATGGGAAATATTATTCAATTATTTTAGCTGTTGCTTTATGTTCTTGTCCTCTAAGAAAAGGTAATTTGATGATAGGGGTCTGAAACAGATTTCTCTATGGAGTAATAATTCTCTTTTTGTAATCTGCACATAGAAGAACAGTTAATATATCGGTAAAACTAAATAACTTGAAAGAACAACAGAAAGTACAACATACTATTTCCTCATATCTTAATTTTTAGTTTTTTAAGAAAGGATCATAAAACCTGTCTGGCTATTTTTGTATTTTCTGACACTTGTTTCTCTCTTTTTAGAGATGAATAGAATTTTATGTGATAAAGATAAGTATCTTCCAAAGCCTCTGGTATCTCCAAACTGAACATCTTCATTTTGTAGAAAAAGTAAACCAGAGAGATTTCTTGAGTTATTTACTGTCATAGAGCTAATTAAAATACTAAATTTCTTTTAATCATAAATTATATCATTATATATAACTCAAATGTTCAGATATATATTATCATATATTCTATTGGATTTTAGTATGCAGCTTTGTTTAATTTTAGAATTCAATATTATTCTTTTCTGTTGTAGCAGGCAATTTTAAAAAAAATTTTCCTGTTAAAAATGAAAAAAATCTTTGCTACTTTTTGAGAATGAGGCCAATTATATTTTTTCATTTTCCTTAGAACAAAATGTACACTTCCTGTTGTTGAGGTTGAATTACATAACGATTCAGTTAATAATGACATACAAGAAGCTCTTAGAACAAAAAGGAATAAACAATTGAGAAAAAATTTGCTCTAGGCTATGATGGCTGCTACTTCTAAGTCGCTTCAGTTGTGTCCGACTCTGTGCGACCCCATAGACGGCAGCCCACCAGGCTCCCCGGTCCCTGGGATTCTCCAGGCAAGAACACTGGAGTGGGTTGCCATTGCCTTCTCCAATGTGTGAAAGTGAAAAGGGAAAGTGAAGTCGCTCAGTCGTGTCCGACTCCTAGCGACCCCATGGACTGCAGCCCACCAGACTCCTCCGTCCATGGGGTTTGCCAGGCAAGAGTACTGGAGTGGGTTGATTAGATTTTTCTTATTCATGTTTTGTATATAGGATATGTATGACAACAGCACAAAGAAATGAAGAGGGAAATATGAATCAAGATCTGTTTTTGATGTTTACTGGCTTATGTGTTTATTTTGTTTAGGACTTAATATTTTAAGAAGACTTCTTTAAAAAAAAAAAAACAGTCTGCTATAATTCCCAGTTTTACCATTAATGACTGTTTAGTAAATAAAGACAATGACTAAAATTTTTCAAGTAAAAAAATTCACCAGTCTTGCTTCCTGAGTAATTTTTAATATCTTTTTCTTGGTTTAATTAAATTATTTGACATCAGACATTTAAAATATATTATGCTTTAAGAAGGGCTTCCCTAGTGGCTCAGACGGTAAAGAATCTGTCTATAATGTGGGAGACCTGGGTTTGATTCCTGGTTTGGGAAGATCCCTGGAGGAGGGCATGGCAACCTACTCCAGTGTTCTTGCCTGGAGAATCCCCATGAACAGGGCACCTGGCGGGCTATAGTCCATGGGGTCACAAGAAGTCAGACACAACTGAATAACTAAGCACAACACAGAGAAAAGTTTAGCAATTTTAAAACAGAAAGAATAATCTTGTACTTTAAATGTAAGTTTATTTTCTCCTCTGCTATTCTGAGGTAGAATTCTTTTCCAGTAAATACATATTTTATCACAGAATGTATTTAGAATTTGGATAACTTAAAGTGCATATGATGCAATTTACTTCGTCCTCTTTTTCTTATTACCATGAAATTGAAAATTTTACTTCATAAAAGGAGAGATACTTTATACATTTTATACAGTCTGCATTTCACAACTGCTCTCATAAATCAATCAAACATGAATTGCCTTTAAGTTATCTCCTGTTCTTAGCATGATTACAATAAATACATTAAAACAATGAATTCTCATATTAAATATGCAGACGGCTTGTAAGACCTTGATAGAAGACAATTTGGGGTTCCCTGATAGCTCAGTTGGTAAAGAATCCACCTGCAATGCAGGAGACCCTGGTTTGATCCCTGGGTTGGAAAGATCCTGTGGAGAAGGGAAAGGCTACCCACTCCAGTATTCTGACCTGGAGAATTCCATGGACTTATTGTCCATGTGGTCACGAAGAGTCAAACACAACTGAGTGACTTCACTAGACTAGTGATGGAAAGGGTTGCCTTTGCCTCAACTGATTAATATTCAGGCTAATACTGCTTTGTATGTTTATATCAAGCTCCCTTGAGAACCTTGGTACCTTTCTGTGACCAGTGTTAGGGAACTGCAGCTGCTTCTTCTTGAAACAAACTCAATTACAAAGTTTCATGGTATACAGCCTATGATTTTTAGAGTAAAAATATAATTTGTTAGCTTTAAATATTTTATTCTCAGGAGGCCTTAAAAATACTTCAGGAAAGATTACAGTTACTAGGAACTTCATTATTTGATACATATCTTTGGGAAAATAAACATTGATCCAAAGTTTCAAATAATGAAACAATCGGTTGGGAGAAAGTTTGCCACATCCTTTTGGGAAAGCCTGCTTATAAGCCTTTAGAGAATAGACCCTCGTGATTCAAGCTTTTCACATTTTCTTGCCAACATACTTAGTATTATATGCTTTATTTGACAGTGCTTCAATTCCCCATTTTATATCCTGAATTGTTTCCTAAAAGACTGTTGTTACTCTTGATGCTTTTCCCCAAGAGCTTAGAGGAAAAGCTTAAATGCCCTAGTAGCACATTTGGAATATGCAGGATAAGAACAGATTATATCATTGCTAACCTCTGTGCCCAATGTCTCTATACTACTTGTTTTTTTCTGTTCATACAGTAATAAAATCTTTCCCCATGATTTCCTAACTAATATAAGTTGATGCCCTCCAGTTTCAGTTTCCTGAAAAGTTATACTTACAAGGAAATCGACTCAGCTTTAAAGTTTGCAGGTTAGAAGGTTGAGGGTAATGGCGAAATTTAAAAAGCAACATGAATAACCAACTAATTCTCCAGGATCTAAAAAGCAAACCAATAAATCGCTGTTAAGATTCAAATGAAACAATTTCATCTTCAGACAACCGTTTAGAAACCTTCAAAACAGAGCCCCAAACTGCGATCAGCTTCTAGACCAGGTTGTGAATTTGTCAAAGCCCAGTTTTAGTGCATTCTCATTGCCAGTGCTTCACAGTGCCCCCCCAGCCCACTGTTCACAGACTAATCCCCAGTTGTCCAGAACTTTCCATGTGATATCCACCTCATTCTTTTTCTTTTTGGCCCAGTGCCATGAGCTAATGTTTCCAGAATTTATCACATCAGGATTTATCAGGCCCGTGTTTTGTTCTCTCAGGATCTTTTCATGATAAATTAGCAAGTGGTACTGGGAAATTCATCTACACTGAGCTGTAGAGGGAAAGCAATTTCATTATGTCCTGTGGCTAGTAGATCAAATATTTGTAGTTTAAAGGGTATTATGAGATTCACAATACCTTAAACTAGTAGTCTTCAAATATTTATCTTTTTAAAATTATCATCATCTAGTGATCAAACCGTGTTTTCAAATAAAATTTTCTGTAAAATAGGTACAAGTGAAAACACTCCCATTCAAGTAGGGGATAGGACAGGGATACTCCATTTTCTCCTCTTCCCTGTTCTCTGAGTGGCCTCAGAGCATCTCTGAGGAATTTCTGCAGTTCCACAAACACAGCCTGCAAATGATCCTATTAATGCAGGGGGATAACTGCTTGTAAGAATGTCAGGTACATGTCTAGCACTTTGAAATCAGTGGTTTTTAACAGGGCTGATTCTGCTCGCCATGGGGACTTTGGAAAATATCTGAACACAGTTGTCATAACTGGGAGAGGAAGGAAGCAGGTGCTACTGGCATCTAGTGGGCAGCAGACAGGACGTTGTTAAACATCCTACAATGTTCCAGCCTAAAATGTCACAATAGTACTGAGATTGAGAACGCCTGCTCACAGAGAGTAGGGCACCAGAAGCTGCTGGGAGTTGGGGGAGGAAACAGGGACTATAGGGGAGGAGGGAAGACTCCAGTTCCTGGAATCAGGGACTTAACTAGAGAGCAACTTAGGCTTGCTCAGGGTTGGGGAAGGTAGAGAAGGCAGAAACTTTGCAAAATTTCTGGGATTTAAAACTTGGTTATATTTTCAGGGTAACTTGCATTTGACAGCAGCTAGATCCAAACAAAAAGGCTTAGCACTTAGCTAGTAAAAATATTAAATAGAAATTTACTATGTGATTAATAACCACCATGAGCTGCCTCATGAACTCCAGAGCTGGGAGCTTCCTGGGAGACACTGGCTGCGTCTGGAGGTGACCTTGGTCCATCAGTCTCCAGGGAGCAGAGCTGAGCCACGTGCATGAACAGGGCTTCCTGGGGTCCACCCCCCCACTAATTTCCTCCCTCCAGCGTAATGTTTGCTGCACCCACTCCTCAGCCAGGAGGATGGGAGAAGCTTCTCTCTGGGGAAAACCCCATCCTCGTTCATCCATCCTGTGCAGAAGGCAGGCGCCTCTGTGTCCCACATCCTCACACCAAGGAAAAGCTCTCTCATCTAGACGCCTCCCGCCAGCGCCCATCCTGACCTCTGACCTTGTCACTACCCCGTGTTGTTCCTCAAAAAGAGATCACTTAGAATATTTAAAAGATAAATAAAATATTTCATTACAAGTGTTAACCCGGTTAAGCGCTTTTGCTCTCTTCCCATCTCCTGAATAGGCTTCATTTAAAGGCCCCAGAGGCACCAAGTGACAGTTTTACGCGGGTCATCAGTTCGAAAGCTCTGGAGAGTCTAAGAGAAAACATACAGTAAGTCCCCCACCCCACCCCCGCCGTCATTATATAGAAAAGAGACAGAAAGGAAATCCCCCTCACCCGGGGGCCCCTTTTGTGTTGTTCCTGCCAACGCAGCAGCCCTCCGCTATATAGACCGCGCGCCAGCCCCACCGCACTGAACTCCATCCCCGCGTCCAGCAGCCATGGGGAAGGTGAGCCCCGCGCCGGCGGGAGGGGCCCGCAGCCCGGCTGGAGGCCAGGCCTCTGAGCCTCTCCTTCCCTTCCTTGCAGATCACCTTCTACGAGGACCGGGGCTTCCAGGGCCGCCACTATGAGTGCAGCAGCGACCACTCCAATCTGCAGCCTTACCTGGGCCGCTGCAACTCCATCCGCGTGGACAGCGGCTGCTGGATGCTCTACGAGCAGCCCAACTTCCAGGGCCCCCAGTACTTCCTGCGGCGGGGCGACTACCCCGACTACCAGCAGTGGATGGGCCTCAGCGACTCGGTCCGCTCCTGCCGCCTCATCCCCCACGTGAGTCCGGTCCCCTTGGGCCTGCCGTGGCCTCGGGTCACACCGATGCCCCAGAGCTGTGGTCAGACTGTAGGACGGTGGCCTTACTTTGGTGGTTCTAACCAGGTTCTCTTTTCCTTTATAATATCTCTTAATTGAGAATGCAATGCTCTTAATTGAGATTGTATTTTCCTTTGCTAATATAAACTCACCTCTACTGGGGAAAAGTGGCATGGTATTTGTTCAGATTGTCTGTGCCACAGGTATGAACTCCTCACACTCCAGTGGTCTTAGGCTAGTCCCTGGGCTATTTGTCTCTTTCCTCACCTGTAAAATGGGGCTACTAGGGCGGCTAATTCATAGAGCTGTGATGAGGTGGGAAGGAGATTGCCTGTCACCTGGCAAGCCACCCTCCCCCTCCAGATATTGACTACTTTGAACATCCAGGGATGCTCAAGTCCTGCTTTTTGATTCGTGGAAACAACTAACCAGCAATGTGATTCCAGTAGCCCCTGCAAAGCCATTGCTATCCAAATAAAGCCCAAACAGCCTGGAATTCCACAGTTAGGGGTGCTGTAATTTGACTGTGACTGAGTCCTGTGGAAAATGTACCGCTTTGGGTAAGTTTGAAAGCCCCTCAGAGGGTTTAATGCCTTGATAGGACCCAGACTGGCATGAGGAGCCTGGAAATCTCAGCTTCAACCTTCCTGTGCTGACTCTTCTGATTACAGCCTGGAAGCTCTAGTCATTAGTTTCTCATAAAAAAAGACAACATGGTGTGTGTCAGGCGGTTGTGAAGATCAGATTAGACAACAGACATGTGAACCCTTTGCAAACCATGGGAGCTGCCTTATTAGCAGTTTTTATGCCTCAGAATGAATTGCTTATGAGAACCTTTGCTAAGGAGGGTTTGATGGTGGAAGAAGGAAAACTGAATATGTACATGCCGGGAAGAAACAAGCAGATAAAAGAACAAGTGCTTAGAAGAGACAGACAGGATTCACCCAGGACTAACAGCCTCCCTTCCATTTTCCTAAAGGTCTATAATCTATCCATCTAGGCAGGAATTATTTTGACAGCTCACACGTTAGAGCTGAGAAATCAAACTTAACCGTTAACAATGGCTCTTGCTTTTCAGGACTTCAGAATAGCAGGACTCAAAGCAGAAAGGCAGGAATTAGATGTCTGGGCTGAATGGTCATCACGCTGTGCCTTACTTACTCTGGGGAAAGCAATTCTGCTTCCTCTCTCCGCAGCCTCTTCTAATGCTACTGAGATCCAAAGTAATGCCTTTTGCAAGGGATATATTTGCTTTTTTACTTTAACATCTAATTATTTTATATCCTCCAAGGGGACTCCTTGAGAAGGCAATGGCACCCCACTCCAGTACTTTTGCCTGGAAAACCCCATGGACGGAGGAGCCTGGTGGGCTGCAGTCCATGGGGTCGCTAGAGTCAGGCACGACTGAGCGACTTCACTTTCCCTTTTCACTTTCATGCATTGGAGGAGGAAATGACAACCCACTCCACTGTTCTTGCCTGGAGAATCCCAGGGACGGGGGAGCCTGGTGGGCTGCCGTCTATGGGGTCGCACAGAGTCGGACACAACTGAAGTGACTTAGCAGCAGTAGCAGCAAAGGGGACTCCAGACCACCAGAAATCTATCAAGGAAAGAACAAAAAATTATATATAAAAACTGTTACTTAAGAGTGGTACTAAGTAGGTACTAAATATGGTTCATGCAGTTTGTGGCCCTGGAAAGCTCTAGGGAGAACCATGCATATCTTGATCTATGTGAACAGCACTCCCTTCAGTTCTGCAGTGGTTTGCAGTCTACCCAGTTGCACACAGTGGCTCTGGTGTTGCCTGTCTTTTAAACTTGTCATCTCTGATGTAAAAAAGATTTTGTAAATGCCCATCCTCCCAGAGGTGTGAGTGATTAGTGGCTAAGGACTAGGTTCTCTGACTTCTCCCATGTGCCAATTGCTGAACCCACAGACTGGTTCCCACCGGCTGAGGATCTATGAGCGAGAGGACTACCGAGGCCAGATGGTGGAAATCACAGAGGACTGCTCCTCACTCCACGATCGCTTCCACTTCAGTGAGATCCACTCCTTCAATGTGCTGGAGGGCTGGTGGGTCCTCTACGAGATGACCAACTACCGGGGGCGGCAGTACCTGCTGCGGCCGGGGGATTACAGGCGCTACCACGACTGGGGGGCTACAAATGCCAGAGTGGGCTCCTTGAGGAGGGCCGTGGATTTCTATTGAAATATTTTTACTCTACCATTTTCTCCACATGAAAGTTAATAAAATATTTCCTGTGTGCTTGATGCAATAATGTGTTTCTCTCTTCCTTTCAAGCTCCTTGAACGGGCTCAACAAAAATAAAGCTGGGAATAATGCTGATTTTCTTACAGGTATCAGCGGGAAAGGTGATGTGGAGTTGCAGTAAAGAGGACAGGCTCAGGACAGAATGCCTGGTGCCACAACCACTAAAGAGCTTTAGTTGATCAACACATTGCTTAACATTTCCGTGCCTCAGTTTCCTAATTTGCAAAACTTGGTGTAATGATACTCTTCATTTCTTAAGTTTGTGGGGTGGAAAAATCCTTGACACATTTCAGCTTTGCATATAGTAGTTTTTAGGAAACTTCTGCAAGCTTGCTGGTGAAACATCTGGTCATCTTCTTAGTACTCTTTCCTTAGTAGAACTCCCTTTTGGAGACCACATTAAGTAAGATGGCTACCTGCAATTGCATCAGAGGAAGACAGAGTTAGATAAAGATAGACGTGTCTAACACATCTTTGGTATAAATATATGTGACTACCAGAATAGTTTTATTAACATATGTGTATCCAGAGCACAAGGATAAGAACTAAGTGCTACCTAATGAACAGCCCAACAGTCGCTTCCAAACCTTTTTCTACTTAGGCGGGATACAAAACATTCAGATAGTGTGCACTGATAAAAATAAGCACAGAGGGACAGAAGTAAAGGCACAAGGTACATGATCAGGAAAATAACTTGCAACCATGCAAAGTTCTTGAATCTACTATTGGCTAGGCTGATATTGTCCCCATACTTGGATCAGTTTTCATTACCTCTTGCTCATGAATCAACATTTGATAATAATCATAGCACTAAGGAAGAAACAGGGGGACTAATCATTTAATTGAATTCAAAATTTCTTTGCAGGAATATAAAGTTTATCAAATGTAATCTAAGTAGGTATTCTATTATCTACTGAATTTTCTTCAGTTGAAAATACTAGATTTCTTGATTTCAGATGTTGACACATAATTGAGGAAAAAAAAAATTACTTCCCAACTTAAGGGTTTGACTTAATTTTGAAAATGGCAACCTCTTATTGAAATAAGTTCTTGGTGAGTTGAGTGGCCATGATTAGCAAAGAACTACTGCAAATCATTTTTTTACTTGAAAATATCTAGCAGTTAAGAAATAAGTTGTTCCTGAAATCCTAAATATAGTAGTCAAATTATGTAACAGTTTACTTTCCTAACACACATGCACATTACAAGATATTTGAAGAAGCTCTAAGGACATTCAGATCTGTGCTAATACAATAGTCACTATCATATGACTCTATTTGGCTAGACTTCATTTGGCTAAGTCCAGATTTCAAAGACTTAGTAGGGATGTAAGAATGCAAAATATCTGAATATTTTTCCAATTCATTTAATGTTGAAATGATAATATTTTGGATATATTAGATTTAATAAAATCTGTTATTAAAGTTGATTTTACTTGTTTAACTGTTTCAGAAAAGTTACATTTATGCCTCTTAATATAATTCTGTTGATCAGACTTTCAGGCTAAAAAGATGAGTTGTAATTTGTTTTCAGATACAACTCAACCTGAAACTTGAGTTATATGAAAACCTCACAGTTAGGAGATGGCAGAGAACATGGTTAAGCTTTACATAGTCATTGAATATCCACTGCCTTATGAGGAGATACTCAATGAAATTATAATATCCACCTATCACTGATTGAGGGAGTGGGAGAGTGGGCCCTCATTTTGTCTTATCATAGGTTTGTTCCATTAACTACATTGAATTGAAGTTTCAGCAACAAATGAGAATGATCCTACCTTCTACAGATAAAAGTCCCCTCTTTCCTCAGCTAATTTTCCTTCCTTTCCCTCTCCCTGTCCAGGATGGCCCTTCAATTATAGCATTTTCATTCTGGAAGCTGCCATGTTTGCCTCCCTAAAGTTTTTCAAACACTGTTGACAATGTTATAGATTTTATAAAGAGCTTGAAAAATAACTGGCTAAAAATAATCATCTTTGACTCTTTAACTACTCTGGCCAAATCAATAACCATTGTGGAGCAAGATCGCATGCTACTATTTAGGAGAACAACCAGTTTTTTAAGAGTTATAATGATGAGAAAAAGACAGACAACTGCTAAAGAGATTTGAAAAATGTTAAGTACATGGAAAGTGAGAAAGAATAATTGAACATTCTAGAAGCCAGTACTGGCATATCAAGAGGAATTAGAGCTGAATAGAGGTGGTACAAGGCTGTGGTCCATGTGATTGGTTTGATTAGTTTTCTGTGACTGTGGTTTTCATTCTGTCTGCCCTCTGATGGAGAAGGATAAGAGCTTATGGAAGCTTCCTGATGGGAGAGACGCCTGTGGGGGAAATTGGGTCTTGTTCTGATGGGCAGGGCCATGCTCAGTAAATCTTTAACCCAATTTTCTGTTGATGGGTGGGACTGTGTTCCCTCCCTGTTGTTTGACCTGAGACCTGGTTTGAAGCATGCCTCCCCTGATTCACTGGCATTCTTTGGAAGATACCATGGTTGTATTCATAATACCTATGGTCTTTGTGTGCATGATCTCCAAGTGGGCGCCTCTTCTGACCATCAAAATAATTATCTGAATAATAATATTTGGAATCAGAGTCTCCATTTTAGGAAATAAGGTTAACTTTTGATAAAAATGACTGAGAAGAACCATATTCCCTAGGGACATCAGCTAGCCTCCTGGCAAGGTAAGTGAAATCGCTCAGTCATGTCCGACTCTTTGCGACTCCATGGACTGTAGCCCACCAGGCTCCTCCATCCATGGGATTCTCCAGGCAAGAATACTGGAGTGGGTTGCCATTTCCTTCTCCAGGGGATCTTCCCGACCCAGGGATTGAACCCAGGTCTCCTGCATTGCAGGCAGATGCTTTAACCTCTGAGCCAATCTGTTGATTTATCTTCTCATTATTTCATGAGGTGTTCTTTGAATTGGCGTTCTAAGGAAACTATGGTTTCTTGAAACTATTCCATCTCCAGAAGCTGAAAAGGCATTAGTGCTTGAATTTGGAAGACAGTATCTGTTTGTCTTGGAATTGTTGGGCCATGCTGAATAAATATGGAGAAGACAATGGCACCCCACTCCAGTACTCCTGCCTGGAAAATCCCATGGACGGAGGAGCCTGGAAGGCTGCAGTCCATGGGGTCTCTAGGAGTCAGACATGACTGAGCGACTTCACTTTCACTTTTCACTTTCATGCATTGGAGAAGGAAATGGCAACCCACTCCAGTGTTCTTGCCTGGAGAATCCCAGGGATGGGGGAGCCTGGTGGGCTGCCGTCTATGGGATCACAGAGTCGGACACGACTGAAGTGACTTAGCAGCAGTAGCAGCTGGATAAATGAAGGCATAAGATTCCACAGCAGAGGTGATGTCTCCTTCTTCACATACTTCCCCTGTACTTTGGCCAGTTTGGACACTTCGTTTTCAGTTTTCTTTCTTTCATGAAAGAAAACCAAAAACAACCTTGACCATGAGGCCCCAGACTCTCGTAGAGTTGGATACAATTGAGTGACTGAACTGAACTGAACTGAAGAGGTGGTACAATTCTGTTTTTTAAAAGGTTATATATTGTGCATAGAATTCAGATTGCAGATGTTCAGCAAGAGGACACCAGTTCTCATTCATTCATACACAGGAGGGTTTTTTTTTCCATCTATTTGTTTATTCTACTTTTTCAATAATTGGAAAAAATCAGATAAGGTAGAGTTTAATTTATTAATCCCTGAAATTTAAAGAATGTATACATGGTCCTGGAGGAAGAGTAATAAAACAAGAGGGATCCTAGGTTTTTCCTTCCTTATTAATGGCCTTGATGAGAGGATAACAGGCAGGAAGGCTAGAGATCTTCAAATG
Source organism: Oryx dammah (assembly GCF_014754425.2). NCBI lineage: Eukaryota > Metazoa > Chordata > Mammalia > Artiodactyla > Bovidae > Oryx > Oryx dammah. The sequence goes on along the minus strand of NW_024070211.1, from coordinate 38,692,284 downwards.
GAAGAAATAGGCTGCAAGTGTCAGACATTTTTTTATCTCTCTCATAAGCAGCAGGAGGAAACAAACTACAAGTGTCAGATTTTTTCCCCCTTTCTGTACAAATTTAAAAGGAGGTTTCTCTTAAAATTCTGTGTTGCCATAACGACATCTGGTTCCACCTGAACTTAACTTTTCTCAAATCTTGAACTAACCAACGCATTTTTCTTATGGAAATGTTTTTCTTAAGCTATGTTACTGAACTATGTATTTACCCCAGACTCTTTCTTCAAGTTCTTTGCCTAAGACTCAGAACCTATGTTTTACTCATGCAAATATTCCCTTAAGCTAATTTTCCTTTCTCTAATTAGCAGCCTGCTAGTAGCTTATACAGCTTCCTGCTAAAGACTAGCAGGGGAGCACTCTTTTCTGCCCCCTTTTGATATCTATGTCAGAAGCTTTCTCTAACTCTTTTATACTTTACTAAAACTTTATTACACATACGCTTTGAGTGATCAAGCCTCATCACTGGTCCTGGATTGAATCCCTTTTGTCTGGAAGCCAAGAATCCCGGCATCTTTCATGGTTCAGCAACAACCTTTCACTGATACATCCACAGGTTTTTCTAGGTACAAACAATAAATTCTTCCTCCAAATATGTGTGTGCTTAGATATGGGATAACAATTTTGCATTTTATTTGTGTTGTTGCTGCTGTTCAGTTGCTAAGTCATGTCTGACTCTTTGCAACCCCACAGACTGTAGCATGCTAGGCTTCTCTGTCCATTGTCTCCCAGAGTTTGCTCAAACTCATGCCCATTGAGCTGGTGATGCTATCTAACCATCTCATCCTCTGCCAAAACCTTTTTCCTTTGCCTTTAATCTTTCCCAGCATCAGGGTCTTTTCCAGTGAGTCAGCTCTTCCCAACAGGTAGCCAAAGTATTGGCTCATCAGCTTCAACATCAATCTTTTCAATGAATGTTCAGGGTTAATTTCCTTTAGGATGGACTGGTTGGATACTCTTGTTGTCCAAGCGACTCTCAAGAGTCTTCTCTAGGACCACAATTTAAAAGCATCAGTTCTTTGACACATAGCCTTCTTTATGGTCCAACACTCACATCAGGACATGACTACTGGAAAAACCATAGCTTTGACTATATGGACCTTTGTGGGCAAAGTGATGTCTCTGCTTTTTAATATGCTGTCTAGGTTTGTAATGTGTGACTTCCCTGGTGGTCGGATGGTAAAGCATTTTCCTAGAATGTGGGAGACCCAGGTTTGATCCCTGGGTTGGGAAGATCCTCTGGAGAAGGAAATGGCAACCCACTCCAGTACTCTTGCCTGGAAAAATGAAGGAGCGTGGATGGAGGAGTGTGGTAGGCTACAGTCCATGGGTTGCAAAGAGTCGGACACGACTGAGCAACTGAACTGAACTGAACTGGAACTGGCCTGGCACCTCTGGATGTGTCATTTAGCTTGCAGATTGAGGAACAAGGTTTCGTTGAATTTGACTAGTCATCTTGGGCCCATTTGATTTTAATCAGTTTACGTTATGTCCTTGGGCTACGTCATTCTTTCAAAAGTTGTGCCCTTCCCCCTTCCCTCCTGTTTCTTGCTCTTTTCCTGAGCCCCATCTGGGCCCACAGTGTTGCCTCTACAGTCTTCAGGGGGACAACCAGAAAATAGCTGGTTCTTGGGAGGGAAATACTGTATAATATCCAATCCCGCTAGATATTCAGGCCTTCATCTTCCACGATTCCTACAACTTGTGCAACAACAGCATTTCTCAGTGAACCTGCTAGGGCAGATGACAGGCACACAATGCCTGCTAGAAGTCCATCTCTTGGTGGCATCCTTTCAAGGGCAATTGGGCTTCCAGGGATAATGTTTGCCACTTTGGGAGTTAGCCCTGCAGGCTGTTTATGCCCAAACCCTTGCTACCTTTCTCCTAAAGTTACAAACATACCCCTGGATCAAGCCTCCACTCTACTTTTATGGAACATCTGGTCTGTTGCCTCTTCTCAATTTGTTCTTAAGCCACTTACTAACTCCTACAATCAGGACTCTGCCCCCTTATAGGCAACATTGCTCCACCTCACTTATTATTAAAATACTCTTAATGCCCCTAACAGGACCAGATAGCCCACTTCTTTGTCATTACTTCTGTTATTACCTAGGGCATGACAATAGAGAGGATCTATGACAATGAAATGTTTACCATTGGAGACATCCTAAGCTGCTCTTATGAAAGACTAAGGGAGGAAATCAGTGACTTACTTATTGCTCCCCTCAGAGCAATAAGAGGATAAGGCTTATGTCTATTTCCAGGTTCCCAGTCTCAGGGCATAGACTTGAATTACTTTAAATCATGGTATCTATTCCCATCTGCAGTGGACAAACCAGCCATAAGTTAAGACTACAACCCCTTATTCCTACCCAGTACACTGGGGACACCCAACTTCAGCCTGGGGATCCCAGGAAGTCAACCTGCCATGACCTGCCCAGGGATCTGGTCCTCAGAAGGTTGTCACACCTCAATCTGTTCAGGGATCCACCAGTCCAGGGGTCCCAGGAGGTCAACATGCCTCAACCTGTCCAGGGATTCAATCTCCAGGAGGCTATCATGCTGCAGCATGCCTGGGGACCTGCACACTGACCCAGGGACTCCTGGATCTCAGATTGCAAGAGTACTGGCTAGGATAAGCTTCAGAAAGACTCACCCCTAAGGAAGTCCACCCACAGAATTAGAAAGAAGCCCATTAGTTGTAGGACTGCACCCGGTCTCAGCAATAACTCAGGTGTCCAATGGAAAGTCTGAAAGAGGCCCTCCAAAAGTTTACCAATCTGTACTTACACTCTTACAAGGGACAGGTGATTTTAAAGGACAAATTCCTGCCCCAATGTGCATCAGACATCAGGATAAAGTTACAACAGCTACAGCAGCAGGTTCCTGATACCTCTTTTGATAAGATGGTCCAGACAGCCACCAATATCTTTTATAATAGAGAACAGGAGATGGAAGCCAAGGCCCAGGAAAGGGAGAAAAGGAAAGAGACAAGACATGCCCAGATGCTGGGTGCCCTCCAGGGAAGCCCTATGGCAAACCCCAAGTCCTTAAAGGAAAAGGCACAAGGCAAATGCCTAATCTGTAGACAGGCGGGACATGAGGCCAAAAAGGGTCCAAACTGTGACAAGTCTCCTAAAATGGCTTGCTACAAATGCCATCAATTGGAACACTGGGCAGCACTCTACCCTCAGTACCCAAGAGCCTCAAGGTCAAGCACCAAGCCTTCCCTCAGGGTGGTTCAACAGGACTGAAGCAGCCTGTTCCAGCCAGCCTGCCTGTCACAGATAACCATCACGGGGCTGGAGCCAAGGCTGCAACTGGATGTGGCAGATAGGTCCAAGAATTTCTTGGTTAACACAGGAGCTACCTACTTTGTCCTGACCTCCTACTCTGGAGCCTTCTCCTCCCAAACCTGTACTATTTTGGGTGCTATAGGAAAACAATTACAAAAATATTCACCCAAGCACTTCTTTGTTACCGGGATGGACAAATATTTTCCCACAAGTTTTTGGTCATCCCTGAGTGTCCTACTCCCTTATTGGGAATAGATCTTTCCCTGCCTTCAAAATCTTACAGCTATTCCACTCCTGATAGAAGACGTTTTAAAAGTCTCTTGGGGCAAACTATTTTCACCAGCCACCAAGTGAAACAACTCCTGAATGGGAGAGACCACTTATGGATGTCTGATGAAAGGATCCTCAGATATCAAGTAGTGCTGATGGAAAATCCAGGCCTGACTATATCCCCTTGTGAAGTTCTTAACCCAGCTACCCTCCTGCCTACTGCTGAGGGCTCTCTCCCCTTTCACTCTTGCCTAGAAACCTTAGACCACTGGACAAAACCCTAAGAGGGATTGTCAGAAGATCCTCTGACCAATCCTGAGGAAATCTGGTACACTGATGGAAGCAGCTTTGTCTTGGATGGAAAAAAGAGCTGGATATGCAGTAGTGTCCAATGTTGAGACCATGGAGGCTAAACCTTTGCCACCAGGTACTTCAGCCCAATTAGCTGAGCTCATAGCCCTGATTCAGCTTTAGAGCAGGGAAAAGGAAAAAGAGTAGTCATTTACACTGACTCCAAGTATGCCTTTCTGTGCTACATGCACAGGCTGCTATTTGGAAAGAAAGAGGCCACTTGACCATCTGAGGGTCCCCAGTCAAATATGGTGATAAAATCCTAGGCTCTTGGAGGCAGTCCATCTGCCCACTGAAGTTTCAGTCTCCCACTGTAAAGGACACCAAAAAGGGAGCACAGAAGAGGTGCAAGGAAACGAAGCAGCCCATCAGGCAGCTAAGAGAGCAGCATTAGAGAACAATGACCTAATAGGGGTGGCCACCCGAGTTCCACAGACTAATTTGCCAGAAACTCCTTCATATTCTGAAGGTGAGACTCTTAAAGATAAGAGTGAGGGCTTTTAAGAAGATCATATGGGGTGGTTCCAAAAGGAGGGACTCCTTTTTCTTCCTGGGAATCTCCAATGGAAGTTAGTTATCTCCTTACATGCCATTACTCCTTTAGGGGAGAAGGCCCTCCAAAGATTACTAGAAAGGTCCTTCAGAGGAACAGGCCTTGAAACAACTATAAGGCAAGTGGTCTCCTCTTGTCCCACTTGCCAGTTAAGCAACCCCATGGAGCTCGAAGTCCCCCGCTGGCCCAGCCCATCCAATGGCATGGGACCCACCCAGGAGAGGACTGGCAGATGGACTTCACCCACGTGCCAATTTCTGAAGGGTATAAATACCTACTAGTCATGATAGATATATTCACAGGATGGATTGAAGTCTTTCCCACTCAGACAGAGAAGGCTGAGGAGGTGGTAAAAGAACTGCCCCATGAGATTATTCCAATATTTGGTCTGCCCAGGTCATTACAAAGTGACAGTGGGACATCATTTACTTCTAAGGTCACCCAAGGGGTCTCCAAAGCACTGAGCATTACTTATTATCTCCAATGTGCCTGGAGGCCTCATCCTCAGGAAAAGTAGAAAGAGCCAACCAATTCTTAAAATCAGCGATAAAAAAGATAACCCAGGAGATCTCCCTGGGATGGAAGGTGGCTTTACCAATAAATAACTCTCCTCCACACCCATACTGCCCCTAAGGAACAGGTTGGTCTTAGTCCTTATGAGATGCTATATGGGAAACCTTTTGTTTATGTCAATGACCCCTTCCTAGATCCAAAGGCTCAGACCCTCTGGTCTTATACCATGGCCATTGGGCAATTCCAACAAGATATATCTTGTGGGATGTCAACCAGGACCCAAAAGATTTTAAAGAGCCACCACTATATGCTCCAGGGACTAAAGTCTGGAACAATGGGTCCCCAAAGGCTCAACTCCAGCCCACATAAAAGGGCCCCTACCCTGTAATATTTTCTACCCCACAAGTCAGTCAAGGTACTAGGACACAACTCCTGGATTCACTACTCATGAGTCAAACCATGGAAGAAAACAGAAGAGGACACTCAATACACCTGTGAGCCCCTGGGAGATCTCAGATACCTATTCAGAACTACAAATGAGTGCCATTCTAATGAACACCCCCAAAATTAAATTTCTGGGGATAAGATTTCTCAGGACAGCTCTAAAGAGCCGACACAACTTGGCAGGGGTTGTACTCCAAGATAGACAGGAAATAGAACTCCTGATCCCTTAGCAAGGAGGGACTTGAGCCATCTTGAATGAGATATGTTGTTTCTGGATAAATACCCCCAGTTATGTTAAAAAAAAAAAAGTCTCACAGTCCTCAAGAAAAACACTATAGATCCTACAGGACCTCAAAGAACAAGCTTGAGAGTTCTTAGAGTGGCTACAATCTTTCTTTGGGGGGATACTTCTCCTGAAAATGGGGAATTTGGAGTTGACTAATGCCCCTACTAATCCTTGTTATCACCATATTGATGCTGCTTATGATTGCTCCATGTATTATCAATTGTATAACCCATTTTGTCTCTGCCCAGGTCAACAGGCTACAACATGCAGTGGAAGTTTAACAAGGATATATAAAATTACAGCTGACCATGGAAAATATCACTCACCTTTAGATGGACATGACTAAAAGGACTCTGAGCCTTGAGACTAGCAAGAGGCAGAGGTCCAATGCTCCTCACTGTCCCAGTCAACTGGAAGTAGCCAGAGAGACCTTGACCCCCCTATTCCCAAAGAGTTGGGCCTTCAAGGGGGTAATGTTATGTGGTTAGAATAGGAAAAAGGAGTCCAAAATGGTGGTGGCTAAAAGACAAAGAAAGGAAAAGCCCACGAAAATAGAACAAAGGAAGGTCTAAGGACTGGAATGAGGACCTCAGGTAAAACAAACAGCCCTCTTGGCCAGCCCAATTTACATAGGGCAGGCTCAGGGGGAGGAGAAAAAACATATAAAAGGAGGAACTAAAATTAAGCCGGGGGCTTCTCTTCTCTTCGGTCTTTTGGGTCAACCCGCCCTCACTCCTTGAGGATGTATTTTCCTTTGCTTTCTAAATAAAACTGAGCTGAAACCTGAACTATAACACTGATCTATCCATTGCTTCAAAGTTTTGCTACGGCAATACAGAACCGAGGAAATTACAAGCTCCCCTGACAAAATATACCCTTGATATCTCCAATTTTCTTGAAGAGATTTTTCAGTCTTTCCATTCCATTATTTTCTTCTATTTCTTTGCATTGTTCACTTAAGAAGACTTCCTTGTCTTTCCTTGCTATTCTCTGGAACTCTGCATTAAGTTGGGCATATCTTTTCCTTTCTTTGTCTTCCACTTCTCTTCTTTTCTCAGCTATTTGTAAAGCCTCCTCAGACAACTACTTTCCCTTCTTGCATTTCTTTTATTTGGGAAGGTTTTGGTCACCGCCTCATGCACAATGTTAAGAACCTCTTTCCATAGTTCTTTAGGCACTCTACCAGATCTAATCCCTTGAATCTATTTTGTCACCTCCTCCATATCATCATAAGGGATTTGAATTATAATCATCTCAGTTATAGATGAATTCAAAGGGAGAGATTTTGCAGAAACACATGAAAATATTTGTCAAATAGCTAGATGAGAGTAACATTTTATGGAATTTCAAAACTAAAACCTAGAGAATTTGGATAATGATGAAATATTTATTAACATGTGCAACAGAAAACCTGAAAATGCTGTTCTTTGTGAACAGAATGCTAGTAGATCAAAGGCAAAGAAAAAGACATACCAAAATGGGAAACTTCTTTTGTTTGTTTCAAATCATATGCTATCTTTCAAAACTCAGTTCAAGTACTTTTTTTGTTGTTGTTTTTAACAAGATGAGGCCAACAGAAAGTTTTCAGGATGTTTGTTCTGACATGCAGTTTTTTGTTTTTTTTTTTTACCCTGCCACATTTGTAGACATAGAGAAAAATACTGTCAGGCTGACTTATTGAAGGAGTTCTCCACAGTCAAGCAAAATATAATTTTGATAAAAGACTAAATAATGAAGTGATAAATTGCTTATGGCACTTGAAAGGTAAAGAGTTACTTTTGCAAGAGTTATACGTACTGATTGGCTTTATGAAAAATCTTTGCCCTAGACAGCAGAGGAGCTGTGTGTCATACTTAATAATTAAAAGGAAAAAGAAACACTGAAAGATTTAATAATCGCTCAACCTGGCAAGTAGTGTGCATTTCACACAAGAGGTTCAGTAGTGATACACGTGTATGGATTATGTGCACTCGCATGTTTATGTCAGATGTTAGCCAAATCAATTATAATATCAAATTAGAGAGGGGAAGGGGAGCATGCAGAAAGAGCAGATTTGCCAGCAAGGTTCAGAGTTTACTTTCTATTTTATAATTTATATATCAACTTTGTGAAAAATGACAACAGTGAAATATTTTCAAAACTATATTGTCAGAAACTCTCAGGCTACAGGCAACGTTGTCCTCAGAACAGCCTCTCCTTGGTGAAGGAGAGGATATCACACATCCTCAATTAATGTGAAAAGCTATGCCGTGGAACACCATCTTTGGCAGTACAGTGGCTAAGACTCTGCGCTTCCAATGCAGGGGGTTAGGTTTGGTCCCTGGTCAGGAAACTAGATCCAATGTGCTGCAGCTAAGAGTTCACAGGCAGCAGTGAAGATCAAAGATCCCACGTGCCCCAACTAAGAACGTCCTGGCACAGCCAAATAAATAAATAATTTTTTTAAAAAGAAAGAAAAAGCTATGCCTTTCTCATGTCCTTTTTCTTTAATTGGGAGCAGATTCTTTGTGTTTGTTAAAACTGGTATTACCAATTACTAGCAGCTCAGTTCCTATAAGAATACTTCCATGTTAGTCTGCTTCTACATGCACAGACCTGTAGCTTTGGGCATATCATCAAATCTTTCAAAGTCAATTTATTTATTTACTTTGTCAGTTAAATGGAGTGAGATATTTTATTGATAATCACCTTGCACAGTGCCAGGACTGGGTGTTCAGTAACTATGCATGTCTTTTCCTTTCCTCATAGAAACTGATTGCTCTGTCTACCTAGTGATTCATGATGGGATAGTGCTATTTTGAAGGTATTAGGAAAATCATGGATTTCAGAACCTTCCACTTACTCATCAGTCATTTGAGGATATTGAGAAAAGTGAGACAAAGCATCTAGCTGAGCTGCTAGCATGTAATATCATAAATGCTAGTTTGATTTTCTTTCTTTTCTTAATTTAAAGGGACTGTTTTTGAGACAATAATTGACTACATTGGATTTAAGAAATATAACAATCTAATCTTTCCATTATTGGATTGGTTTTACCTAAATGAGTAAATGCAATTTGTTGTTGCTTAGTTGCTAAGTCATGTGAGACTCTTCTGTGACCCCAGGCTCCTCTGTACTGGAGTGGGTTGCCATTTCCTACTCCAGGGGATCTTCCCAACCCAGGGATTGAACCTGTGTCTCCTGAGATTCCTGCGTTGGCAGGAGGATTCTTTATCACTGAGCCACCAGGGAAGCCCCATAACAAAATTTACTTGTCAATAAATAACAACTTAATTTTGTCATCTCTAACTAACAAAATAATGTTTTAAAGTGACTTAGAAAATCTTGGTTCTCTGAATTCCACTTTGTCTCTATTACATATTGATAAGATTACAGCCAATCTCTTCCTATTTTAACTCCGTGAGTAAATTATTTCAGCCTATAAAATATTCTCAAAAGACAATCAGGGTTTATCACCCATTTATAAGCTTCACTTGTCCTGGTCCTGGCCTTCCTTTCTTAGAAAGGAAGCTGATCAACGGTAAAAGGGAGGGAGCCAGGAAGCAGATGTTGACATCTGAACTGAACTCTGCTCTGATCTAAGAAATGAACTTCTGGGTGTTTTGTCTTCTTTGCTGCAAATGCTGTTTACAAATTGCCAGTCAATGCACTGTGATGCACAAAAGCTAGTGCGAAATGGAAATTTCTCTTTTAGGAACCAGGAAATAAGTTCTGAATAAAAGAATACTCATTCAGCGGAAGGAGATGGTTAGTCTCTGGGCATCAGAGTTGACTGGATACAGAGAAACTGGAAATTTATTCAGAAGTTTCTGGAACTCTAAAGAACAACCAAAAATCACTGAACATCATCAAGATTCTCAAATTCTGTCCAATATGGAAACCAGATGAGTAGTGGTTGCTTTGAATAGTTTTTGAAATTGAAATCTGATGGTTTCTAGAGTGGTACTCCTGAGAGACCATATTTTATTCAGGCAGGTTTTATGCATATTGTCAGCCAAGTGTTAAAAGAAGAAACATCATTGTCACAGGAATAATTTGTCTCTGTATTCCTCATCAACTGCTGTCTCTTCCTTTCTGAATATGGTTGTGTCCTGACCATTGATGGCTAAATATCCTCTGTCTATTATCTCTTTTCTTCTTACAAAATACAAATCTTGTTCAAGTCTTCAACCTTCTCTATGTGCTCTGTGACTCCCAGGAAAGGTGATCCCATCTCCAGCTCAAAAGTGATTACTAGTCCGGGACCAGTTGTGAGAATCCTACCTGCCTGTCCAATAACAGATTTCAGCTTTCAACCAGACAGATCACGGCACTCTCCTGGAGACTGATAGGAGATGAAAGTTGACATATGACCCAAATTGGTCCAAACATACTAAATAAATGTTGAGTAAATGTAACTTTATTTTTGTTTTTTTTTGTTGTTGTTGTTGTTTGTTTGGTTTTTTATTTTACTTTACAATTCTGTATTGGTTTCGCCATTTTCTTTGTCCTTCTGGGTCATTCAAGTTGCTGTTTTTGCTACCTTCAAACTTCATGGATAGGATAATAGTACTTGTAAAGTCCAGAAACTATCCCATCCTAAGAAAGCCAATTCATGGAGACAGGCAGAGCCAAGGAACCTGCAGAGAAGCAGGAGTCCCATTTTAACTATACTTGGAGACTCCTTTCTCAGAACTTCCTACTATTCTACATACTAAATATTGGTTAAGCTAATTAGAGACGCAATTTCTATTACATGGTGTCCAAGGCATTGTATCTGAGAAAGGGAAAAACTGATTCTATCTTAAGCTCCTGAGAAGGCCCTCCTGAGTTTAATTACACTTTTACAAATTACATTTTACAATTACATTTTTCCAAATCTGAGACACTAGATAGATCATGTTTGACCCATGATGGTCAAAGATCTTCAGATCCACAAACTCAAAATTTGGGGAAACTGAACTTTCTTTCAATTCCTCACTGGATAAGAATGAACCAAGATGAATCAGGCTCTGGTGTGTACAGTAAACCAATGATTCTCCACCTTTTTTAATGCCATTTTAGATCAGATTTTCTGTTCCTTGCAACTGAAAGCATTTACATGAAAGTTAACCCTCTAAAACATATGAGTTTTGGTATATGTCTCACTGAGTTTTCACTTTTTGAGTCTGCGATTGACAGTCTAATGACATCAGTCAGTTTTCAAAAAGTCTGAAGGATTTGAAAGGGCCAGAAACCCATTTTTAAAAAATAAATAAATAAATCTTCAATCAGGAAATTAAACCAATGTGAAGAAATGGACGACATATCTTTTCCCTTTCAAAACTTACAGCCAATAGAGAACCTCTCCTGAGTTCCTTCCTTTACTCCATTCCAGTAGAGACTGTAGCAGATTGGTTTCCATGAGGCCCTGTGTTTTCCAAGCAGCCACGAGAAATCGAGAGAGAGAGATCATCTGATCATAATAGCTGTGCTGTCTTCTCTTGTCTCAGGCCAAGCACAGTCCATATTCCACGGTAGAAAAATGGCAAAAGTTTATACCTGCAAAACTATAATAACATGCTTCATATTTTTTAAAAACAATTAAACACTGATATTAATGCTGGATTTTTCAAATAGTCCTGCTGGGAGATTATTTACATTTTTATTGTTCAGAAGTAGTTCTGGAATTACATTTTTTTGAAACCCTGCTATAACATTTGGCATATTCTTTTGATAATTGTCCATGATAACAGATTTTGTATTCAATGTAGAAATGACATTCATCAACATCGATGACTGAGAGGGACAAATTAGGTGAGTGATTAAATTGGGTGATATGGTTTTTAATCAAAAAAGAATTAAGTGATGTTAATTAAAAGAAAAACCTGTATGTTCAAGAAAATGCAAACTATTTCTCCTCCAATTTGAATGGGACCAAATCTTCAGAAAAATTCTTTAAAGTTTAATAAATCAACAGAAATTCTTCTGGAAGAACACTAGACCTCTAGGAGAAATGCATTCTTATGGTTATGGAAAGGGCTTCCCAGGTGGTGCTACTGGTAAAGAACTTGCCCGCCAATGCAGCAAACATATTCCAGAGGCAGGTTTGGTCCCTGGGTCAGGAAGATCCCCTGGAGGAGGGCACAGCAAGGCACTCCAGTATCCTTGCCTGAAGAATTCCATGCACAGAAGAGCCTGGTGGGTTACAGTCCATGGGGTAAAGAGTCGGATATGACTGGAGCCTCTTGACATGAACACATGCATGGTTATGAAAGTTCTTTTCTCTTTAAGAATATTCTTTAAAAGTGAAAATATTCCTGTTTGGGAGTGCTGGAGAATAAACTAATAATCAAAAATAATTTGGTGAGAAAAGTGGGAACTAGAAGAGATAGGATTAAGTATATGATTGTTGAAAGGAAAGGCGAGATATCTACCTGAAAAAATTCTCTATCTACTCTGAAAACTTGCCTAGGTCTTACCTATAGGGCAGGAAGAGAATAGCTACTATGTGCAACCTCAACATAATGAAAATCTATTGCAGGTAATGGGAACAGGTGCAACCATCAGTTCCGTTCAGTTTAGTCGCTCAGTCGTGTCTGACTCTTTGTGACCCCATGAATTGCAGCATGCCAGGCCTCCCTATCCATCACCAATTCCCTGAGTTCACTCAGACTCAAGTTCATCGTGTCCATGATGCCATCCAGCCATCTCATCCTCCGTCATTCCCTTCTCCTCCTGCCCGTAATCCCTCCCAGCATCAGAGTCTTTTCCAATGAGTCAATGCTTCACATGAGGTGGCCAAAATACTGGAGTTTCAGCTTTAGCATCATTCCTCCCAAAGAAATCCCAGGGTTGATCTCCTTCAGAATGGACTCGTTGGATCTCCTGGGCAGTCCAAGGGACCCTCAAGCGTCTTCTCCAACACCACAGTTCAAAAGCATCAATTCTTTGGCACTCAGCCTTCTTCACAGTCCAACTCTCATAGCCATACATGGCCACAGGAAAAACCATAGCCTTGACTAGATGGACCTTGGTTGGCAAAGTACTGTCTCTGTTTCTGAATATACTATCTAGGTTGGTCATAACTTTTCTTCCAAGGAGTAAGTGTCTTTTAATTTCATGGCTGCAGTCACCATCTGCAGTGATTTTGGAGCCCAGAAAAATAAAGTCTGACACTGTTTCCACTGTTTCTCCATCTATTTCCCATGAAGTGATGGGACCAGGTGCCATGATCTTCATTTTCTGAATGTTGAGCTTTAAGCCAACTTTTTCGCTCTCCTCTCTCACTTTCATCAAGAGGCTTTTTAGTTCCTCTTCACTTTCTGCCATAAGGGTGGTGTCATCTGCATATCTGAGGTGATTGATATTTCTTCCAGCAATCTTCATTCCAGCTTATGTTTCTTCCAGTCCAGCGTTTCTCATGATGTAGTCTGCATATAAGTTAAATAAGCAGGGTGACAATATACAGTCTTGACGTACTCCTTTTCCTGTTTGGAACCAGTCTGTTGTTCCATGTGCAGTTCTAACTGTTGCTTCCTGACCTGCATACAGATTTCTCAAGAGGCAGGTCAGGTGCTCTGGTATTCCCATCTCTTTCAGAATTTTCCACAGTTTATTGTGATCCACACAGTCAAGGGCTTTGGCATAGTCAATAAAGCAGAAATAGATGTTTTTCTGGAACTCTGTTGTTTTTTCCATGATCCAGCAGATGTTGGTCATTTGATCTCTGGTTCCTCTGCCTTTTCTCAAACCAGCTTGAACATCAGGGAGTTCACGGTTCATGTATTGCTGAAGCCTGGCTTGGAGAATTTTGAGCATTACTTTACTAGCATGTGAGATGAGTGCAATTGTGCAGTAGTTTGAACATTCTTTAACACACTACAGGGAGCTTTAGGCTTCATTCTCAAGGATACTGCTCATTTTTTATGGCATAAAGAGAACAAAAAGTGACTTTTTTCTTTAAAAAATAAAGAATTTTAAGTACATTTGACACATCTCCCAGCATTTTATATCAAAGATTTGCCATGTCTGTTTCTGAAAGGGATTAGGATGACTTAGATATGAAAACATACCAGAAAGAGGCATTTAAGCCTAAAACAAACCAGATCCCATTTCAAATAAACAACATGAACTTTAGATGAATAGATCTAAAGCATTTTTGGGCAGTGAAGTAATTGTCTCCAGGCTCTGAAGCATCTACCACAAATATGGAGAATACAATGGGCTGTATAGCTTTCATTTTCTGACAATATAAAGTGGGTTCATTCATCTCTAGATAAACATTTTTGCTTAGACTGATGTATGTGCTCAGTCACTCAATCATGCAACTCCATGGCATGTAGCCCACCAGGCTCCTCTGTCCTTGGGATTTCCCAGGCAAGAATACTGGAGTGGGTTACCATTTCCTTCTCCAGGGGATCTTCCCGACCCAGGTATCAAACATGCATCTTTGGCTTAGACTGAAACCACGGCTTACATTTAGCATGGAAATCCTTGTTTACAAACAGAGGAACTTTCTTCTGGAAAATGTATAGTCAGGAGAATGTGGTTATCTAGGAGCAAGTAGATACTTTCCTTCATCAAGTAAAACCAACTGTGCCAGGAGTAACAGGACTTGGACACTTGGAAAAAACTGGAGAAGGGAATGGCAAGCCACTTCAATATTCTTGCCTTGAGAACCCCATGAACAGTATGAAAAGGCAAAATGATAGGATGCCAAAAGAGGAACTCCCCAGGTCATTAGGTACCCAATATGTTACTGGAGATCAGTGGAGAAATAACTGCAGAAAGAATGAAGGGATGGAGCCAAACCAAAAACAATACCCAGCTGTGGGTGTTACTGGTGATAGAAGCAAGATCTGATGCTGTAAAGAGCAATATTGCATAGGAACCTGGAATGTCAGGTCCATGAATCAAGGCAAATTGGAAGTGGTCAAACAGGAGATGGCAAGAGTGAACGTCGACATTCTAGGAATCAGCGAACTAAAATGGCCTGGAATGGGTGAATTTAACTCAGATGACCATTATATCTACTACTGTGGGCAGGAATCCCTTAGCAGAAATGGAGTAGCCATCATGGTCAACAAAAGAATCCAAAATGCAGTTCTTGGATGCAATCTCAAAAACGACAGAATAATCTCTGTTCATCTCCAAGGCAAACCATTCAATATCACAGTTATCCAATCTATGCCCCAACCAGTAACGCTGAAGAAACTGAAGTTGAACGGTTTTATGAAGACCTACAAGACCTTTTAAAACTAACACCCAAAAAAGATGTCCTTTTCATTATAGGGGACTGGAATGCAAAAGTAGGAAGTCAAGAAACACCTGGAGGAACAGGCAAATTTGGCCTTGGAATGCGGAATGAAGCAGGGCAAAGACTAATAGAGTTTTGCCAAGAAAATGCACTGGTCATAGCAAACACCCTCTTCCAACAACACAAGAGAAGACTCTACACATGGACATCACCAGATGGTCCAAATTGAAATCAGATTGATTATATTTGCATCCAAAGATGGAGAAACTCTATACAGTCAACAGAAACAAGACTGGGAGCTGACTGTGGCTTAGATCATGAACCCCTTATTGACAAATTCAGACTTAAATTGAAGAAAGTAGGGAAAACCACTAGACCATTCAGGTATGACCTAAATCAAATACCTTATGATTCTACAGTGGAAGTGAGAAATAGATTTAAGGACCTAGATGTGATAGATAGAGTGCCTGATGAACTATGGAATGAGGTTCGTGACATTGTACAGGAGACAGGGATCAAGACCACCTCGATGGAAAAGAAATGCAAAAAAGCAAAATGGCTGTCTGGGGAGGCCTTACAAATAGCTGTGAAAAGAAGAAAGGAGAAAAGCAAAGGAGAAAAGGAAAGATATAAACATCTGAATGCAGAGTTCCAAAGAATAGCAAGAAGAGATAAGAAAGCCTTCTTCAGCAATCAATGCAAAGCAATAGAGGAAAAGAACAGAATGGAAAAGACTAGAGATCTCTTAAAAGAAAATTAGAGATACCAAGGGAACATTTCTTTTTTTCTTTTTTTTTTCTTTGACTCTTTAAATGATGTCTTTTTTTTTTTTTTTTTACTTTATTGTACTTTACAATACTGAATTGGTTTTGCCATACATTGACATGAATCCACCACGGGTGTATACAAGCTCCCAATCCTGAATCCCCCTCCCACCTCCCACCCCATATCATCTCTCTGGATCATCCCCATGCACCAGCCCCAAGCATCCTGTATCCTGTATCGAACATAGACTGGCACTTCGTTTCTTACATGATAGTATATATGTTTCAAAACCATTCTCCCAAATCATCCCACCCTCTCCCTCTCCCTCAGAGTCCAAGGGAACATTTCATGCAAAGATGGGCTCGATAAAGGACAGAAATGTTAGGGACCTAACAGAAGCAGAAGATATTAAGAAGAGGTGGCAAGAATACACAGAAGAACTATACAAAAAAGATCTTCACGACCCAGATAATCATGATGATGTAATCACTAATCTAGAGCCAGACATCTTGGAATGTGAAGTCAAGTGGGCCTTAGAAAGCATCACTACAAATAAAGCTAGTGGAGGTGATGGAATTCCAGTGGAGCTATTTCAAATCCTAAAAGATGATGCTGTGATAGTGCTGCACTCAATATGCCAGCAAATTTGGAAAACTCAGCAGTGGCCACAGGACTGGAAAAGGTCAGTTTTCATTCCAATCCCAAAGAAAGGCAATGCCAAAGAATGCTCAAACTACCGCACAATTGCACTCATCTCACATGCTTAAAGCTCAACATTCAGAAAACGAAGATCATGGCATCTGGTCCCATCACTTCATGGGAAATAGATGGGGAGACAGTGGAAACAGTGTCAGACTTTATTTTTCTGGGCTCCAAAATCACTGCAGATGGTGACTGCAGCCATGAAATTAAAAGACGCTTACTCCTTGGAAGAAAAGTTATGACCAACCTAGACAGTATATTCAAAAGCAGAGACATTACTTTGCCAACTAAGGTCCCTCTAGTCAAGGCTATGGTTTTTCCAGTGGTCATGTATAGATGTGAAATTTGGACTGCGAAAAAGGCTGAGCGCCAAAGAATTGATGCTTTTGAACTGTGGTGTTGGATAAGATGCTTGAGAGTCCCTTGGACTGCAAGGAGATCCAACAAGTCCATTCTGAAGGAGATCAACCCTGGGATTTCTTTGGAAGGAATGATGCTAAAGCTGAAGCTCCAGTACTTTAGCCACCTCATGCGAGGAGTTGACTCATTGGAAAAGACTCATGCTGGGAGGGATTGGGGGCAGGAGGAGAAGGGGACAACAGAGGATGAGATGGCTGGATGGCATCATGGACTTGATGCATGTGAGTCTGAGTGAATCCCAGGATTTGGTGATGGATAGGGAGGCCTGGCATGCTGTGATTCATGGGGTCGCAAAGAGTCGGACATGACTGAGCAAGTCAACTGAACTGATTACAATTCAAAAATTAAAAGAGACAGAACTGAGTTTAAAATGAGTGAAAAGGGACTTCCCTGGTGGTAGTCCGTGTGCCAATGCAGGGAACACAAGTTTGATCCCTGGTCCAGAAAAGTCTCTCATGCCACAGAGCAACTAAGCCCATGCGCCACAACCACTGACCCTGTGCTCTAGAGCTCACATCCATGGCCCAACTACTGAGCCCACATGCCTGCAACTACTGAATGCCGCACGCCTAGAGCCCTGTGCTCCACAACAAGGGGAGCCACCACAATGAGAAGTCTGTGCACCGCAAGAAAGAGTAGTCCCGCTCACCACAACCAGAGAAAGCCCACACAGAAATGAAGACACGGTGCAACAAAAAATAAATCAATAAATAAAATAAAAATAAAATTAGTGTAAATATCTGAATAGGTATTTCTCCAAAGGAAATGTAAAAGAAGCTGAACATTATCAGCCATCAGAGAAATGCAAACCAAAAGCCCCATGAAAGAACACTTCACACTCACTGCTGCTACTGCTGCTGCTGTGGCTGCTGCTGAGGCACTTCAGTCGTGTCCGACTCTGTGCGACCCTGTAGATGGCAGCCCACCAGGCTCCCCCGTCCCTGGGATTCTCCAGGCAAGAACACTGGAGTGGGTTGCCATTTCCTTCTCCAATGCGTGAAAGTGAAAAGTGAGAGTGAAGTCTCTCAGTTGTGTCTGACTAGTAGCGACCCCATGGACTGCAGCCTACCAGGCTCCTCCACCCATGAGATTTTCTAGGCAAGAGTACTGGAGTGGCTTGCCATTGCCTTCTCCTTCACACTCACTAGTGTGGTTAAAAAATAAAATAAACAGATGAAACAAGTGTTGGGCAGGATGTGGAGAAACTGGAAGTCTCATACATGACCAATGGAAAGGTAGATACATAGTACAGTACAAGAAAACAATCTGGCAGTCCCTCTAATAGTTAAAGTTACATTTACCATGCTACCCAGTAATTCCAATTACCCAAAAGAAATGAAAACATATGTTCACATAAAAACTTTCAAACAAATGTCCATAGCAGCATTATTTATAATAACCTAAGATGGAAACAACCCGAAAATATCCATCTACTGATGAATGGGTAGAAAAAATATGATATATAATGAACCGTGAACTTCCAGATGTTCAAGCTGGTTTTAGAAAAGGCAGAGGAACCAGAGATCAAATTGCCAACACCCATTGGATCGTCAAAAAAGCAAGAGAGTTCCAGAAAAACATCTATTTCTGCTTTATTGACTCTGCCAAAGCCTTTGACTATGTGGATCACAATAAACTGGAAAATTCTGAAAGAGATGGGAATACCAGAGCACCTGACCTGCCTCTTGAGAAACCTATATGCAGGTCAAGAAGCAACAGTTAGAACTGGACATGGAACAACAGACTGGTTCCAAATAGGAAAAGGAGTACATCAAAGCTGTATGTTGTCACCCTGCTTATTTAACTTATATGCAGAGTACATCATGAGAAACACTGGGCTGGAAGAAGCACAAGCTGGAATCAAGATTGCTGGGAGAAATATCAATAACCTCAGATATGCAGATGACACCATCCTTATGGCAGAAAGTGAAGAGGAACTAAAAAGCCTCTTGATGAAAGTGAAAGAGGAGAGTGAAAAAGTTGCCTTGAAGCTCAACATTCAGAAAACGAAGATCATGGCATCCAGTCCCATCGCTTCATGGGAAATAGATGGGGAAACAGTGGAAACAGTGTCAGACTTTATTTTTTGGGCTCCAAAATCACTACAGATGGTGATTGCAGCCATGAAATTAAAAGACGCTTACTCCTTGGAAGAAAAGTTATGACCAACCTAGATAGCATGTTGAAAAGCAGAGACATTACTTTGCCAACAAAGGTCCGTCTAGTCAAGGCTATGGTTTTTCCAGTGGTCATGTATGGATGTGAGAGTTGGACTGTGAAGAAAGCTGAGCACCGAAGAATTGATGCTTTTGAGCTGTGGTGTTGGAGAAGACTCTCGAGAATCCCTTGGACTGCGAGGAGATCCAACCAGTCCATTCTGAAGGAGATCAGCCCTGGGATTTCTTTGGAGGGAATGATGCTAAAGCTGAAACTCCAGTACTTTGGCCACCTCATGCGAAGAGTTGACTCATTGGAAAAGACTATGATGCTGGGAGGGATTGGGAGCAGGAGGAGAAGGGGATGACAGAGGATGAGATGGCTGGATGGCATCACTGACTCGATGGACGTGAGTCTGAGTCAACTCCGGGAGTTGGTGATGGACAGGGAGGCCTGGCGTGCTGCGATTCATGGGGTCACAAAGAGTCAGACATGACTGAACAACTTAACTGAACTGAAGATGGAAACAACCCAAATATCCATCTACTGATGAATGGGTAGAAAAAATATGATATATTCATAC
Source organism: Oryx dammah (assembly GCF_014754425.2). Lineage (NCBI taxonomy): Eukaryota > Metazoa > Chordata > Mammalia > Artiodactyla > Bovidae > Oryx > Oryx dammah. The sequence continues at coordinate 38,672,688 of NW_024070211.1, read as the reverse complement.
AATGAAATACTATTCAACAATGAAATAACTGAAGTGGGACAACATGGATGAATATTTTGTTAAACAAAGAAAGAAAAATCACAAGGATCATATATTATATGATTCAATTAATAGGAAATTTCCAGAATAGACAAAGACAGAAAGTACTGATGGTTGCCTAGGGGTCAGTGAATTATTGGGTAGTATATACATAGACAAGGGCTTCAGGATATACGTCTCACAATGCTATAAACAAAATAACCTTAGAATTTTAAAAACCAATTTTCCCTTCCTACTCATAACTTTCTTAATTTTCTGCTCTGTAGTAGGATTTTATATTTGATTATTTAGCAGTGAAGTTGATAAAAAGATAAATTTTTTGAACAAGTGGATAAGCATAAGGTATAAGTGGTTTTCACAATGTCCTACATGATCAGTAACAGATGTGCAAAAGAATCCTGGTTTTCTGATTTTCAACCTAAATTTGGTCTCTTAGCAACATAACCCTTCAAGTTTCTTGTTCCAAATACTTAAGCCCAGAAAAATAGAATTGTTTTAAAAAGCAAGGAAATATAGTCATATGGATGTCTATTAGAATAAAAATGTATGTAATTTGACTCCAGACCTTTAGAAAATAAAGTACAAATAGGTCAGAACTCATTCAAGCCAAAGTTAAATAGAATCATTTCTTACCTCAAATTGTGATTTTTAAAAGGGACTTTTTTGTTGTTGTTCTTCCTTGCAAGAGTGATTTCTTAGGGAAAAGACACAATTTGTTGATTGACAATCAGTTTTTTTTCCCCTGACCTCTCATTCACTGATTTTAAAATTATATTTAGAGTTCAGTATATGGCTGGGATGAAGAAATACTTGTGGAAAATAGAAGGACAGGAAGAACAGAATGCTCCAAAACAAACTAGGAGGAGCTGAAGGTTGAAGAGAGCTTTTTGGCAACTCAAACCCTCATTTCAATCAGCTCTGTCCTTTTTAATAGCTCAAATGAAGTCTTTAATGTCATCTCTGTTCTGCAGAAAAAATACAGAGCTCTCTAGCTGAAATGGACAAAGAAAGGCAGATACAGTCCTAAAAATTTTGTTTGGTCTTCTAAACCTTTTTCTAAAATTTTGTTTATTTGTTTATTTATTGGTGTGTGTATATATATATATATGTTCTACTTTCTATCCATTTACAAATATATATACTTTTAAATTCATCTATTTTTAATTGAAGGATAATTGCTTTACAGTATTGTGTTGATCTCTGCTATATATCAACATGCATCAGCCAAATGTATACATATGTCCCCTCTCTCTTAAAGCTCCCTCCCATCTCCCACCCCATCCCATTCCTCTAGGCTGTCACAGAGCACTGGTTTTGGGCTCCCTGCATCATACAGCAAATCTCCCTGCATCATACTGGCTATCTATTTTGCATATGGTAATATATATGTTTCCATGCTCCTCTGTCCACTCAGCTCACCCTGCCTTTACTCACTGTGTCCACAAGTCTATTCCCTATGTCTTATCTCCATTGCTGCCCTGCAAATACCTCCAGACCTTTAACTTTTCATTTTTTTGTATTCCTGTTAACATTTCTATTATCCTCCCCTTAGGGCTCTGAGCCATATTTCAGACGTTTGGTCTCTGGTACCTAGATGAGTTCCTTCTTATAGAGTAGAGACTCAAAAATGTGGCTGAAGGTATTGGTCTTTGTTTCAGTGGATAGTGGGGTTTTATTCCCCTGCTTTTATACTGTCAGCACCTAAAAATCCCAACTGTTTGTGACATACCTTTGTCTTCCTCCTGTCTCTTCGCAAAATGAATTATATTTCTAGGAATGAGCCCATGTCTAGTTTGGGACCATGCTTTGGTTTTTCTGAAAATCAACTTGAAAAGTGTAGAGGCTGCTTTGCAGCTGACAGGATGGAACAGAAAGGTCAGCCGGGAAACAGAAAGGGCAATCACTAAGACTTCAGAAGAAAATGTCAAGCTTTTCTAAAATCAAAAACAAACTGTGTTTGTTTATATGTTGTCTCAGTTGGCTGTGTCTTTTTGTACACTCAATTCATAATTTGGCTGATTAACCACGTAAAGGTAAGTAAGTATTGCTGGCCTCTGGTGACTGGAATTAAAAGAAGCCAGGTATGTCCTCTTCACAACCCCACGTATACCATGCGGAAAGGAGCTAAACTTTGGCTAAACATAACAGCGTATTGGCAAGTAGGCAAGGAGAAAAAAAACAGAGGGGTCAATAACTGAGTCAGAGAGTGCACACTGCAAAACTGTTCACAGCAGCAGTCTTTGGACAATGTAACTATTTGTGGCAGACAATTTGGTCATGTACCTCCATTACTGATTCTCTCTTCTTAAAATTTGATTCTTATTTTTCTTGTTGTTTTCCTAGTATCTGCTTTTTGGAGATTCACAATTTTACTTCAGTTTTGGGAAGTGGAGTATAAATAAATTTAACAGGGGGCACTATGTGAGGTGCCAGGCTGAGACAAACTGCTCCTTTAAAAATAATGCTGTGCCCACTTAAGCCTCACCCAGTGCTCTGATAAATTTTTGAGCAATTTCACTCACTGTTACTACCTAAAATACCTTTCCCTTTTTAGACTGCCAAAGCATGCCATTCTCTCCCTCACAACCTGTTTTTCAGTTTATATCCCTCATCCTTCCTGTTACTCAAAATTTTAAAATGATCAAAATCAACAACTCTTGTGTTACGTTTGATTATTCTTCTTTTACTGTTCTATATGTAACTAACCTTTCGGCTTTTTCTTCAGTGTATTTCAAGTAACAACATCGTTTCTCATTAGCTCTGATACTTACACACAAGACCCAGCCTACTACCATTATTCCTTGCCTGGATTACCACAATAGTTTCATAATAAGGTTCTCTGCTTCCACCTTTTCCTTCTACAGTCTATTTACACAGCAGCTAGCATGATCCTTTTTAACATAAGTCATACGATACTACTTTCCTGCTAAAACTCTGGCGAAATGTCTCCATAAAATCAAAGTAAAAGCTTAAGTCCTTAATATGACTACAAGTCTCCACATAACCCAACTCTGTTATCTCTCTGACCTCCTTGTCTACAATTCCCCTGTTATTTTACTCTGAAACACACGGAGGAAGTCAGTATGCTCTTACTCTAAAGCTTTCTCTCTAGCCATAACTCTCTCTGGTAAATTATTCTCCAGATTACTTGACTAGCAATTTCATAACCTTCAGATCTATTCAGTTAACCACTTTCTGAACATCCCATTTAATTCTGCAATCTGCATTTTATACTCCAACTCACCTGCTCCAGTCACCATTACTCTACTTCTTTTTTTAACCAATAGAAATTCCCTCCCTCTAACATATACTAAATTATTTATTGTAGCCTGTCTTCATGCACTAAAATTAAGCTCATTGTATGTTGAATTAAAATACATATAATTTTATATGTATAAAATTTGTTAATATAATTTTTGTATATCAATTAAAATACATGAACTTTTGTTTTGTCCATTGATGATTCCCTTGTCCATTAAACAGCGCCTAGTACATGAAAAATAAATCAATGAGTCTATTTATGTTAAGATACTCAGTCACTTAAATGGAGACTTGAGTTTTACTAGTTTAGTCAGTTTTGTAAGAATATGTGTTCTTCATGGGACTACATGGATAGCAGCATGTTGGGTGTTGACACGTATATTTATCACCCTCATTACCTCAACTTAAATAGAATATCTAATAAAGATTCATTTATGGACCAATGAGTTTTTAAAGAACAATACCTAACTAATGACAACTGTTTGTCATTTGCTTCATCAAATCCTCATGTAGAACAAGAGAGACAGAGATGATTAAGCTCCATGATTCATCAATTTTTTCATTACCTGCTAATAGATTCTTTTCACTGTTTCTATCCTGCAAGTCATTTTCCTTTTTATAGTTTCTCCATATCTCTCTTCTTTTTCCTATAATAAAGCCTCAATAAAAATGATTAAAAATCCAAACAAATGAAGATAGTTATAAATTTTTTTCTTATGATGAGACCATTTAAGTCTATTTTCTTAGTAACTTTGAAATATATAATACAGTATTATTAACTGCAGTCACTATGCTGTATGTTACATCTCCATGATCTATTTACTTTTTAACTGGAAGTTTATAACTTGATTTGGGAGATGTTGAGTTCAAGACATATGTCAAATGTCTAAGTGGAGATGTTAAATAACCAATTTCTTCCAAGAATCTAGGGGTCAGGAGGAAAATTTATGTGACTATGAAAGAGAAGATATCCTGGACTACTTCCTTGTTTTATCCATGGCATAGAGGAAAGGAGATGAGAGGAAGCTCGCAAAGAAGACTGAAAAAGAGTGGACAAGGGTGTGGGGGAAGAAGAGGGATGAGGACCAGCTGAGGGTGTTATCATGAAAGCCAGATGAAGGAAGTATTTCAGCACCACGTCAAACATAACCAACATAACCATATGTTATGTTGGAAATGCCTAAATTATATGACGATACCACGGACCCTATTAAAACCCATTACCCCTGGAAAAATTAAGAACACTTAAATATACACTTGCTTGCCAATTTTTAGCACTTCTTGTACTTCTTGGATTTTTTAAAATGTTTTCTTTAGTACTTTACTGATAGAAGCTGAGGAGATACAAATATAATGATGCATGGTCCCTACTGAGATCTGCAGTCTGATGAGCATCTCATGGTTTTTTCCCATCCTTTGATTTTTCTCCATCTTACTACTTTGTAATTTGTGTGAGAACAGAGTGAGGCAGAAGGAGAGAAAACAGCACTCCTGGCAGGGCTACCGTGCTGTAAGTGCCCTAGTCCTACCCAGAGAACAATCTGCCCAGAGAACATTCGGTGACTTTTTATTGACCAGTTCAGTCAAGAAAATTCCAATAGAGCTGGATAATGCAGTAAAGTTCTAGGGATGAAATGTCAGATACTTTCAGCATTCTAGTTTTGAAAAAGGCAAATATTCATTATAGTTGAAAATCAAATTTGTAGTACAAGGATTAGAAAGAGACTAAAATACTAAATTCTAATATTGCAAAGAGTTATTTTTCAAAACAATTGGGATTCAATATTAGGTGATTTTTTTTTTAGATTTTTAATTAAACCTTAATTTGGACATGACATTTTGATAGATTTAGACAATTTTCAGCCTTCCCACAGAGGTTCATCATTTTCCTCTTCTGACAATGAGTTCTTCCCACACAGAGAATCTCAGCTTAAAGAGCCTCAGTTTAACAAATATAATTAATAACACACAGTCTTCAACTTCATGTTTAAATGCATTTAAAAGAATTATTAATGACTTTGAAATAATGAAAGAAGTGGAAAGAAATTACTTTTCATTATGAAGAAGAGAATCAAAATATTTCAGACAAGTCTTTGGGAAAAGTGAAACAAGGAGAAAGATGCGGGGGAGGAAAGAGAAGGGTGAAGAGGAAAAAGAGACATATCCAGAGCTTTTAATGACTTTTATAGGATCTCTGAGCAGGATACCCCCATTTCCATGCTACTCCTCTTTTTCAACAACAGAAATAAATAAATTTCTGATACCCTAAACATTTCACAAAGAGCCATTTCCCTAGCCATCAGGTTTTAAGCTACTCCTAAGTTATAGGGATAGTGATAATGTGCAGTCTCAAAAGTGATAAATGCAATGCATAAAAGGGCAGATTTGGTAGATATTAATAAATCAATTGTAAAATTTAAAAACAAGTCAAAGCAACAACAAAGGCACACATGTATTTTTAGTTTGTTATTTATCTTAAGCAGGTATAAATATTGAGTGAAATTGTAACATAGAGAACATTATTTTGTTTTTTGCTTTTTAATTTATTTTTATTGAAGTATAGTTGATTTATAATATTGTGTTGATATGCTTGTATGTAGGACTTCCCTGTAGCTCAAATGGTGAAGAACCTGCCCTCAATGCAGGAGACCAGGGTTCAATCCCTGGGTGGGGAAGAGCCCCTGGAGAAGGGAATGGCAATCCACTCCAGTAATCCTGCCTGTAGAATCCCATGGACAGAGAAGCCTGGCAGGCTATAGTCCATGGGGTCACAAAGAGTTGGACATGACTAAGTGACTAACACACAAACACATGCTTATATGTATTACTAACCAGGAAAATAAATCATAATAAGATATCATTACTTATATAACAAATAGGTTAAAATGTTAAGTCTTGTTTTAACAAATGTTTGTGAAATAAGAACCAATAGTGCCCTGACACAAGGATAGATGGAGTGTAAATTATTAGAACCACTTTGTAAACAGTTTAGCATTAGTAATATTAATGAAACACTACCTATCACTTCTTCTGCTACTAATATATGTGCCCCATGTACAGAATAGTTTATTATACTCCCAACCTGGAAATATTCCTACCTGGAAGAATTCCTCTTGCTACACAATAACTTCCTGATATTTTCAACTAAGTCTCATAAGTAAGGGTTACATTTAAAGAATATTTTCTCAGTACTCACCACCGCTCTTAGACTGATTCAGAAAAGGCAAGAAAGATGTGGGAGAGTTGCTGACCACTTTTTAGAAAGTTTGCATCGTGTCTGAGAGAGCCACATGAAAAGTTGGACAATAGGATGCCTTTAGACTCTTATTGAAGACTGTCAGGACTTACAGGAGTGATGCTGAAGCTGAAACTCCAATCCTTTGGCCACCTGAGGTGAAGAGCTGACTCATTTGAAAAGACCCCGATGCTGGGGAAGATTGAGGGCAGGAGGAGAAGGGGACGACGACAGAGGACAAGATGGCTGGATGGCATCATTGACTCAATGGAGATGAGTTTGGTAAACTCCAGGAGTTGGTGATGGACAGGGAGGCCTGGCGTGCTGTGGTTCATGGGGTCGCAAAGAGTTGGACACGACTGAGCAACTGAACTGAACTGAGGAGACTATCATGCTGTAACAGGAGACTGTTACAGCTATTCTACTAACAGGGTAAGGAAGAAGTTCACATCAGGGATGGTATAGACTAGGGACATAAAGAATCATAGTCTTTGATGACTGTATTAGTCCATTTCTATGAATGAACTCCTGTGTGTGTGTTAGTTGACTCAGTCATGCCTGACTCTGTGACCTCATGAACTATAGCCCGCCAGGTTCCTCTGTCCACAGAATTCTCCAGGCAAGAATACTGGAGTGGGTTGCCATTCCCTTCTCCAGGGGATCTTCCTGACCCAGGGATCAAAACTGGGTCTCCTGCACTGCAGGTGGATTCTTTACCATACGAGCCACCAGGGAAGTCCAAGTTTACCCTACTGCTTGATGTATTGATTTCTTCAGCCATATTGGATCAAGGTTTCTGTTACTTTGGGTGAAACTATCCAAACTGCTACAGGAAGCAAGTGTATCAATGCCAGTGTTGTTCATATGCATAACTTTCTTCTTATTTTGTTTCAATATATCTAATGAAAATATCAAGGTAAACTCTTCAGGCAAGATCCATCCACAGCCCATACAATAATATAATGTATTTAAAAGCATCATAACATAGTCCTGAAACTCCAATACTTTGGCCACCTCATGCGAAGAGTTGACTCACTGGAAAAGACCCTGATGCTGGGAGGGATTGGGGGCAGGAGGAGAAGGGGACGACCGAGGATGAGATGGCTGGATGGCATCACGGACTTGATGGACTTGAGTCTGAGTGAACTCTGGGAGTTGGTGATGGACAGGGAGGCCTGGCGTGCTGCGATTCATGGCTTCGCAAAGAGTCGGACACAACTGAGCGACTGAACTAAACTGAACTGAACTGAATATAGTCCTCTAACTATTTGTAATCCTAACAAGAAATTATAGAAATCTTCCTATTGTTATTCTTGAAGGCATATCACAGGACTTCCTAGCAATGTCCTCCTATGTATGTGACCATGCTATGCTAAAATATATCTTGTCTTTCATTTTTCTGAAAAGGAAATTTTAACATTTCAAAAAATTTTTTTTTAGTTTTATACAAATAATCCAGGTTTTACTAGATAAAAATTACAAATTATATACAACTAAAAAACTATCCAAATATAGTCAGTCTTTACATTTTGTTTTTATATGTTTTCTGAAATTTTAAGAAACTATGAACACAGACTTTTACAAAAACTGGGCTAATTAATGCACGTTGACCTGAAATATCCTCCTAAAGAAACTAAAGACCTATATACAGAAAACTATAAAACACTGATGAAAGAAATCAAAGAGGACACTAATAGATGGAGAAATATACCATGCTCATGGATCAGAAGAATCAATATAGTGAAAATGAGTATATTACCCAAAGCAATTTACAAATTCAATGCAATCCCTATCAAGATACCGGCGATATTTTTCACAGAACTAGAACAAATAATTTCAAGATTTGTATGGAAATACAAAAAACCACGAATAGCCAAAGCAATCTTGAGAAAGAAGAATGGAACTGGAGGAATCAATTTGCCTGACTTCAGGCTCTACTACAAAGCCACAGTCATCAAGACAGTATGGTATTGGCACAAAGACAGACATATAGATCAATGGAACAAAATAGAAAGCCCAGAGATAAATCCACATACATATGGACACCTTATCTTTGACAAAGGAGGCAAGAATATACAATGGAGTAAAGACAATCTCTTTAACAAGTGGTGCTGGGAAAACTGGTCAACCACTTGTAAAAGAATGAAACTAGATCACTTTCTAACACCGCACACAAAGATAAACTCAAAATGGATTAAAGATCTAAATGTAAGACCAGAAACTATAAAACTCTTAGAGGAGAACATAGGCAAGACACTCTCCGACATAAACCACAGCAGGATCCTCTATGATCCACCTCCCAGAATTCTGGAAATAAAAGCAAAAATAAACAAATGGGATCTAATTAAAATTAAAAGCTTCTGCACAACAAAGGAAAACATAAGCAAAGTGAAAAGACAGCCTTCCGAATGGGAGAAAATAATAGCAAATGAAGAAACTGACAAACAACTAATCTCAAAATTATACAAGCAACTTATGCAGCTCAATTCCAGAAAAATAAACGACCCAATCAAAAAATGGGCCAAAGAACTAAATAGACATTTCTCCAAAGAAGACATACGGATGGCCAACAAACACATGAAAAGATGCTCAACATCACTCATTATTAGAGAAATGCAAATCAAAACCACAATGAGGTACCACTTCACACCAGTCAGAATGTCTGCGATCCAAAAATCTGCAAACAATAAATGCTGGAGAGGATGTGGAGAGAAGGGAACCCTCCTACACTGTTGGTGGGAATGCAAACTAGTACAGCCACTATGGAGAACAGTGTGGAGATTCCTTAAAAAATTGCAAATAGAAATGCCTTATGACCCAGCAATCCCACTGTTGGGCATACACACAGAGGACACCAGAATTGAAAGAGACACATGTACCCCAATGTTCATTGCAGCACTGTTTATAATAGCCAGGACATGGAAACAACCTAGATGTCCATCAGTAGATGAATGGATAAGAAAGCTGTGGTACATATACACAATGGAGTACTACTCAGCCATTAAAAAGAATACATTTGAATCAGTTCTGATGAGATGGATGAAACTGGAGCCGATTATACAGAGTGAAGTGAGCCAGAAAGAAAAACACCAATACAGTATACTAACACATATATATGGAATTTAGGAAGATGGCAATGATGACCCTGTATGCAGGTCAGCAAAAAAGACACAGATGTGTATAGCGGACTTTTGGACTCAGAGGGAGAGGGAGAGGATGTGATGATTTGGGAGAATGGCATTGAAACATGTATAATATCATGTAAGAATCGAAATGCCAGTCTATGTCTGATGCAGGATATGACACGCTTGGGGCTGACGCGCGGAGATGACCCAGAGAGATGTTGTGGGGAGGGGGGTGGGAGGGGGGCTCATGTTTGGGAATGC